>NC_142583.1:63691821-63994946 GCF_965207765.1 Zootoca vivipara
TTCAGCCCAATTACCAAGCACAGCTCGGACATTTTGTCCAGTTTACACACATACACACACTCTAAACAGATCGCTCAGAAATCGTTCTTCAATGGGAACCCCTCTAATCACGAAGTCAATACCATTTGCACTTCTGGTCCCCATTTATTTCTGCATGAAGCACTATAAGAAGGAACTCCCCCCCCGCCCCCCGCGCAAGGTCGCAGCCTAAAATAGGCTTGAATGAAATCCAGGCACTTTGGATTAATTTAGAGGCTGGATGGGACTGGTCTTCACCTAATTTTCCCGATGAATTGTGTGCGCGCATGAAGGAGCAGCTGATAGGGAGACCAAAGTCCCCCGGGATTTAATAATCCTACGGATCCTTTCCTTTGAACTATTCCATGGCAGGTGGCGCAAGGAGCAAACGCCAGCAGGATTCTACCCCGTCCTTTCTCCTCTTTTCCCTCCCTTATTCTACCCACCCCCCTCGCAAGAGCTGAAAGATGTTTTGGGTTGGAATGAAACGTCCTGTTTAAACAGGTGAAATGTTCACTGCGAATCCTCCATTTCCCACACTATTTCATATTCACACCCGGGCATTTGCTAAAACGATTCTTTAAATTTTAAAAATCGCTTCTGTGTCCCTAAAGGGGGGGGGAGCATACAGTTCTCGATCCGCAGCCCAATGAAGACACAATCCTTGGATTGAGTTGATTGGCAGACTGGATCCTCAAGATTTTATTCGAAGCAAAGCCTATTGGTTTGGTTTCGCTTCAGTTTCTAAGACACCTTGACCCCGGTCTTCTTAAACACAATAGCTCAGAAGTAACTCGTTCGTTTCAGTTAAGCTTCCACATAAGAAATTTAGGATTGGGATGTTCAGAATCAACCCCACCTCCCTTAGATGCAATTGGATTTACTTCCGAATTAATGTGCTTTAGGATTACAAAGGCATGCTGATTCTCGATCCTATTAATTCCCCTGACTTGGAGATAATGTTCAGGACCGGAGGACTAGCTGCTGCCTTAAAGCCAAGGTTAGCGGGCTGGTGGATCTCTGTGCTTTTCGCCTCGGCAAGACAGAAATCCTCCCCTCACCACCCCCTTAGCCCTTACCCTGAATATATAGGGCACGGTCCTCTTGTCGGTGGACTTGAGCGCGACGAAAGCGATGCTGTCGTAGAGCGAGGTATGGCTGAGGACGCAAGGGCCGAAGATGGCGTTTTCCGGGATGTCACAAGTGGTGTAAACGCTGGTGAAAATGTCCGTCAGACACTGCTGGACCGCTTTGGCGTCTCCATCCCATATCCCTCTGTGCATCGCGGTGTCCTCCATCACTGGAAAACAGGGGGGGATAGGAAGGGAGGGAGGAAAGAAGGAAGGATAAAGAGCTCAGTCAAGTGGTAGGGGCGCCCTCGGTGGCTCCGAGAGACATTCCCGAATGATGGTTCTATCTGGAAGTCTGTCCTAAGCCAACATGTCCAAGACAAAAGATCTAGACGCGCATACATAATAACACGCTCGTTTGGAAGGAAGGCGCAAATAGGAACTTCATACTGAATTGCATCGTACGAGCAACAACAACAACACGTAATTCACCCAGATATGTCCTCTGAAGTCCCATGTATTTCATTTAATCGTATGAGTAAACCTGCGATCCTGTGCAAGCTTACTCGGAAGGAAGCCTCGCTGGACAGAATAAGATTCACCGGTACTTTTTCCGAGTAATGGATGATGCAACTGGGCTTCTTTCATTCAAATCAGCAGGACTTAAAAGCGCATAACTTTGACCGGATAAACAATGCCAAAGCAGCAGCAGCAGCATTCATAATAATAATAATAATCCGAAAGATAACTTATTTGAAGCACTATACTAAACTCTGTCACTTGAGAGTAACGTTCTCGTCATTCAAAAGAAGCGTTGGCTGAAAGGTGAAGCAAAACAGGGTCGGTATATCATTTCACGCGAAGGAAATGGCTAGGTGATGCAACGCCTTTTGAAAAGTAAAGAAGGAAGGGGTGAAACCAAAACGCGAGGGATCCTAGCGACTGAATGGAGATGTCTTGTCGAGACAGAATGAAGCACAGGCAAAGACAGACAGAAGCGCAGGCTCGCTACCTAACGCAGCCTTTTCAGCCCTGTGATATGTGGGTAAAATCCACACCCGGCCTTTGCCACTGAAAGTCAGCGGCAAAATTCCCCGGGCGCTTCTCAGCTCCCTTCCTTTTGATTCAGCACGCATTTCTTGGAACTTCGCACCAGGAGGGCCTTGTCCCCGCGCGTCCGCCTCCGTCCGCCTCGAAAGCTCCCGTCCCAGAATAGTGTAGAGGTCCGTTTGGGCCTCCTTCGCCCTGGCAGCTCAAGGGAAGGTCCGGACTCCCTTTCCCCGCCCTGCGCAAGGCTGGTGACGGGCCGGCGTGGCAAATGGATTTGGAGTGCCTTGTCAGTGTCGCTGATTTGATGTCAGCTAACCTTTCGCCGGAGTCTACAAGAGGGAACGTATGTCTGCTCATTACCATAATCCCGCACTTTCCCTCGGAGACTTTAATTAAAAGCAGCGAGCAGAGGTAATTATTTCTTACCTCGGCACGCTTATTTATGGGAGGCGGGCGAATCCCAGCTCCCTTGTCGTACACGGGGACGCGTCCAAGCCCCGACGCTAGCCAGGCTTGGGAACTGTAAGCGGGGACGCATTCGTGGCCAATGAGAATAGCAACAACAACCGCTTCTAATTTAACCTTAAAAATAAAATAAGTTTCTTGTCTTTTTTTTTTAAGAAAAAGATATTGGATAGAAAATGAATAATGTAGGGCTGTCCCCAAATGTGCCCTGGGTTAAAAGGAACCGACTGATTAGGTAGAAGGAAATGGATCCGTTTTAAAGAAGCCATTCCAGGGAGCGCTACACTGGAAGGTCTCCTGCGCAAGGCCCGCGTGCCTTCGGCGGGGCGTGCGCAGGAGGCTACCCCCCTCGGATCGTGGCCACCAGGTGGAGAATGGGGTCGCCCCATTCAGAGGAGGCCTATGTGCATTATTAGGAAGGCGAGCGGGGATGGCCGTGAGCTTAAAAGAACACCCCCCCAACTCGGCCTGCACGCGAAACCTTTAATTTACTTTTTTATTTTACAGGGATCAAGTCTTTGATTCTTCCCTTCATTATCAGTGTAACAAGACACTGTTCTCCCGACTGCTTTGCAAACTGGCTCGGAGTGGCGGAGGAAGCAGGAAACAGCAGATTCCCCATAATTTACCGAAAATGGGTGATTGCATAACAATATCATTATGGTGGCTTGCTTGTTGCCCTTTCGTTATTTATGATCAAACACGTAAATCAACTGGATTTTTAATAAATAAATAAATAAATATTTTTAAAAAACTTCCTTTCTGGGCTCCAATGAAACTGTTACTACCCCCCCTCCTCCACCCCACATTTACAGTCTTCCGAAGGCGATGGGAGTGGGGCGGGGGGAGTTTCTATCGGCTGGTGCCAAGTTCATCTATTAATTTACCCGGCTGAAAGGTCATACCGTAGTTTCTGGGTGGCGTCCCCCCACCCCGCCCCAGGTTAAAAACGAAAATCAAGCAGTGAGAGAAGAAAAGAAATAAATCCATCTGCGGAATCGACTTGTGTATTTCCGCCTGCTTTTCAGTTAGTTGAGATAATCTGCATCCCCTCACGCCAGTATGTGTGTGTGTGCGTGTGTGTATGAATAATTATATGTATCACACACACACACACACAAGCTTCCCTTTTTCTACAGGATCCCTTTTTAAATAATTGTGCTGGAGGTCGTCGCGTTACAACGCGCAGCAGCGGGGACACGGTCATTAAAATGCAATTCGGTCTAACAATACGAGAGAGAGCCATCCTGGAGGGGAAAAGAAGCCGGTGGACGCAACTCAAGAAAAGAAAGAAAGAAAGAAAGAAAGAAAGAAAGAAAGAAAGAAAGAAAGAAAGAAAGAAAGAAAGAAAGAAAGAAACTGGAATTCTGTCTCTCTGAAATAGTCTCACAACCTCAAAAAGGACCGTATCTGCAGCCACCAAATTCATCCCCTCTGTTTCTTTCTCTCTCTGCGCTGCGATCTTTCTTGGGTTTTTTTTGGGGGGGGGGAGGGATTTTTGCTAAAACAAAACAAAACAAGAAAAGACACATGCAACCGCGACTTCTAGCCATTGCCCGCCTGCCTTGTCCACCAAAATAATAATCCAAACACATCCTATAACTCTACCGTTTGTACTGATCCGCCTGGCGTGGCATTTTCCTTCCATCCACCACCTTTCCCCCCCTTTTGCTGCCAGGAAATAAAACCGAAAGGAAAGAGAAGGAAAGAAGAGAGAGAAGGGGTGGGTTTTTTTTGTGGGGGGACAGACGGTCGGGAAAGAGAGGGAAGAAATAACCCGAAAACAATCCCCCCCACGCTGTAATAGGACGCATGCATCTTTACTTACCAGGAATAAGGTCAGGATTATAATCCTAAAGACAGAAGGAAGGGGATTGAAAAGCAAAAGCAAAAAACACACAAAAATTGATAATCCCCAGCAGAAAGTGGCAAAAAAGAGGAAAAATTGACGAGTTGAGAGATTCCCTTGTTCTTTTTTTTTTTTTTGAGAAGTGGGGTGAGGGGGGAAAGGGAGATGCACCCAGATCTATTGTATCAGTGTATATTTTCCATGGCAGTGGGGAGATGCTGCCAGCGCTCCGTGTCTCTGGTGGGCTTGGTGCAAAAAAAAAAAAAAGAGCTCGGAGGAGGAGGAGGAAGGGAGAGGGAGGCAGGCAGGCAGAGGGACTTGTGCAGATGGACCCGATGCAGTGACTGACTGGCACCCAGACACACCGTTTTTGTTTGCTGCACATAATCTGCCCAATGACGCGTGACAGCCCCACCTCCCCTCCCTTTTAACTCTTTCCTGGGCTCCGCCAGCGGCTGCTCCTCTCGCCGCCAGCCTCGCCTGCTTCCTTCTCATCCCCTCCGCCCTCCCGCTTACTCACTCCGAGCACATTTTGGAGAGGTCTTTCCCCTCTGTCTCCGAGCTTTGGCTCCCTCGCTCAGAGCCCCACACCTCAAAAGCAGATCCTCCGGAGCCCTGCTGCTTGTAGGGTGTGCGTAAAAATTAGCGCGCCAAGGGAAAAGGGGGGGGGAGGGGTGGACAGGGCGCGATCCCAGGCACAGAGGAATCCCATTGAGGACAATGGGAGAGAAATGAAGGGGGTCCCTGGAGGTGCGTAAACATCGCCGTTGGAATGGGGGGGGGAGAGAATCTAAGAGGAGGCTGACTTTGGATCACGCAGGGCAAGGCACAGTTCTTGGGTGACTCCGGTTCATTTCCATGGCCTTTATTGAGGACTCCTTCCTGGTAGAAATGGCCTATATTGCAGCCATTCATTTCTCCATAGGCGTTCAGTGAAATTTTTTTCCTTTTTTTAAATGCCCTTCTCTCTTAAAACTCCCTGTAAACATTTGCTCAGGAGACTTTCTCGGTGGAATTTGCCTTTCGCGCTGGTCAGCCTCATCCCAATTCCGCTTGCTCCGAAGTAAGTTCGAGGAGGCGGCTCGCCCTCGAATTTACAGGATTGCAGCGTTATTGCGATTTCCAAGGGAGAGGGAAGCGAAGCAAGGAGCAGAGGCTTTGCTCTTGATTTGCATTAGGAGGACGCACAACTGAGAAAATATAGAAAGCTGTTTCACACTCAGCAAATATGTATTCTGTTTGAATCGCAGAGAGTTCATACTACAATATCTGCTATCATCACCCACACAGCTGAGCTGGGACAAATATCTCTCTGTACGCTAGAATTACTCCTGGGAGAGAAAGGTTTGTGTACCACGAGGACGGCACTCAAATGCATTGGGCGGGAGCTGTCATGAATTGAGGCGCACACATGTTCCTTCTCTGTGTGGTCCACGAAGCATGTTCTCATGGGGGTCTTGGCATATGAAGCCCCTTCACACCAAAAGCTCTATCTCCGTTCTATTTTGGGTCTCTGTTCTGACTGACAGCAGATATCTGGAGCGGCCTGAGTCTTTTCCCAGTTATGCTTTTTAACTGGAGGTGCCAGTTGTGGAACTGGGGGCCTCCGGCGCTCACACAGCCTGTGCTCTACTACTCACCTGACCTGCGCCGTCTATTGCTTTCCCATTGCAGGGTCGCTCCTGCAACGCGTCCATGGTCCATTGCTTCTGTAACTCTCGCCATGTTAGAAAGCATGCAAACATTGCGTGTCCCCTTGCGAGACGGGGGCAGATTCCGGCCCTGGAGTCCTTGAAAGTTGGGCCCACTGAAAGTTATGATTGCTGAATTCATAGAAGTGTAGAGTTGGAAGGGACCCCGAGGGTCATCTAGTCCAACCCCCTGCAATCCAAGAATCGTGCCCACAGCTTTTCCGCGGTGGGCTCCAACCACCAACCTTCTGGTAAACAGCCAGGCGCACTGACCTACCCTAAGCACCTGAGCCCCATATTGTATTCAAAAGGGTTTATTTCCAAGTACTGCAAATGTGCACAGGACTGGAACCTTATGGGTAATTAACTTTCTCTAAACCGGGGCCAATGACTTGAAATTGATTTCCATTCAAATCCACGGGGAAGGTCGGTGCTAGAGCACCCGCCTATGCGCTCAAAACGTCCCAGGTTCAATCCCTGGCATCTCCAGGCAGGACTGGGGGTTTCTCCTGTTTGAAACCCAGGAGAGCCACTGCCAGCCCGTGTAGACAATACTAATCCAGGAGGGTCAATGGACTGACTCGGTATAAAACAGCATCCTACGTCCCAATGATGGAACTCTCCTCCAAGCAAATGTGTTTAGGTTAACGTGAGACGTCTGTACCATTGCATCCACTGGGATTTAGTTCTGAGACTGAGCAGACACGCGCTGGCTCTCTCTGCAAGTCTAGCTGAAGCTGATGGCAACAATGGAACCAGATGGAGCTGCACATTTAATACTACAATTAATACTACATAACCCCCTCCCCTAAATTTATTAAATGATGATAACTACTGTAATCACTCCCATTTTGAATACACAACATTTTAAAGTTGGTTTCATTTTATTTGCTGATGTTTCCCTTCTTTGCACTGGTTAAGGTCCCCTGAATACTTTATGCACTCCCCTTTCTAAAATTAGCTCTCTTGTCTTTTTAGGGACCCTTGGGATTCCACCGCGAATCGACACTACCTTCGGGGTTTAATTGCATACTTTATATTCACACACCCCACACCCTTTCATTACAATACTTACAGTTTACAATATTTGGCTTTTATTTGTCAAAGCATGGAGGACCCCCAGGACGTCTAAAGAACGTGGTGGTCCTCTTCAAGGCCTCTGCGGCTCCTTCCGGGTCAAGGGCATCTCCCCGCGTTCTCCAAGGTGTCTTCGCAAAACTTTGCAAAACGTCTCTGTCCGAAATAAAGTTGACCAGCCGCTTAGAACTCGCCTTATTAGGCTACGAGGACTCTGACTCTTTGAAAACACGCCTGGAGCTGAACCGAAAGCTATAGTATAGATCGAACCTAGGCATGTTTCCTAGGTTCCCAAGGAAGGATGGAGCTTAACTGAGGCTCCAGTCCTAACACACACACACCCCGCGCGCGCGCAGTAAACGCCATTGAACTCAACAGGACATACTTCTGAGTAGACGTAGTTACTACTCAGGAGTAAATCCCTTTGAATCAATGGGACTTTCTCCTGGGTTAGCATGCATAGGATTGCAGCTTACAGAGGTTCTGACCATAGCTGTCAAGTTTTCCCTTTTCTCGCGAGGAAGCCTATTCAGCCTAAGGGAGTTTCCCTTAAAAAAGGGGAGAACTTGACAGCTATGGTTCTGACCCTCATGTATCAGTTCCACGCCTTGCGGAACTTCCATGTAAGAGGAATCTTAGACTCTGGACGGGACATTAGAGTCCTTTCTGTGAGACTGCGCTGGGCAGGTCGACTTGAATGGTCACTATTTCTTCTGGGCACATTGGCAGCCTGCTGGCAGGCGGGAATTAGCCGCTTTAGCAAAGCAAGGCAAATCCATGTGGAAGAAGGCTATGAATGGCCACTAGCCACAATGGCTATGCTCTCTGCCTCCACCTTTGGAGGCAATAATGCTTCTGTACGCCAGTTGCTGGGAACCACAGGAACCGGAGAATTGCTCTGGTGCTCCGGTCTTGGCTGAGGGTTTCCCACAAGAACCTGGTTGGCCACTTTGAGAGCTGGATGATGGACCATTAGCCTGATCCAACAGGCTCTTCTTATGGTCAGATATGCTGAGAGAAGCTTCTTCACCTGTTGAGCATGGGACTGTCCTGCAGCACAATGTCAGGCAGGAAAACCCGTCTCTCTCTCCTAGGACCACAGGAAGCTGCCCTATACCAAGTCAGCGCAGTGTGCCACGTGGGTCCCTGTATGACACTTAACAACCAACAATAGGACCCACAACTGTATGAGTATATATACTGCAAGAATGTTGGTTGGGCATGTTATACAGTACTGAGTGCCACCATTGGTCCAGCTAGTCCAGAATTGTCTAATGGGCTAGTAATAGCTCTGCAGGGGTGTAGACAGGATTCCCGTCCCCACAGCTCTATTTGGAGATTCTGGGGGGGTTGAACCTGAGATCTTCTGCATGGTCGGAAAGCAGATCCTCTGTCACAGAGGTTTCCTTCAGGCCTCCCCCTTCAAGGCTAGCGAGGCTTTCCCGGTGGAAAGAAAGATGGGGAGGAAAGGACGGACTCCTTCCACCAGCAGAGACCTCCATCTCAACAGGGGCAGGCTGGAATCTCTGGCGTTAGACGGAGATGACGAAAGAGGGAGAGGGGATGGGAAGAAAAGATTCTGGAATCTAGATTCGAGTTCAGCAGCAGCAGCAGCAGCGACGGCTGGATGAAAGCCGGAGGAGACTAGGGTTCCCCAAGCAGCTAGCCTCTATACAGGCGACCCGCAAGCTGGCTGGCGGGGCTGCCATTGGCGCGTCCCTTCCCTGACGTTGACGCGGCTGATGGGAGGTGTAGTGTAAAACATCTGGACTGGAAGCAGCACAGATCTCCCCTGCCCTCGCCGATGGAGGGTGGGTGACCTATGAGCAGGGCTGGTGGGTGAAGGCCAGGAACTCGCCTGGATCCTTTGCAACAAACAGTTCTGCTTTATGCACGCATCCTTAGAAGGGGCGGTGACCATAGCTGCCAAGTTTTCCCTTTTCTCGCGAGGAAGCCTATTCAGCGTAAGGGAATTTCCCTTTAAAAAAGGGAGAACTTGGCAGCTATGGCGGTCACTTTGGGGGGGCGGGGACAGTCACGAAGTTCTCAGGTGATTCCTGCATCCAACGGTTCACTTTCCCTTTTCTTCCATCGGAGGTCTTGGTGTATTCCCTGCAAGACAGCAAAGGGACAAGCCTCGAGATATATATATATATATATATATATATATATATATATATATATATATATATATATAAGCGATTTACAGCATTAAAACATACATTCCTAACCCCAGTTACTTGGGAGTAAGCCCGGGCCCCGTTGAATTTAGTAGGAGTTACTTCAGAGTAGACATGGTTACGGTTGAGCTGTAAAATACTACTGCTGTTTTAATCAGGCGAAGGTAAATTTGCTCTGCACTCAGGGAATGCTGGAAGGATTTCAAAAACCACTCACCTTTCCCTGTAATTGCGATTCCCTCCCTGCATTAGGATTAAGGACCCCATAATATGCTATCAGCATTTATCTTATTAAATGCACAAACCCCATTGTCTTTTAGTTTTGTTAAGAGAAATGTATGTTCATGTCTGTTTACACACACACACACACACACTCCTGCCTTTATTTTTCTGGTATGTTCAGTGATTCGAGATTTGTTACTCGCACCCAATGAATTCACATGGTGTGTGTAGTTACCTAGGTACAAATCCCCACCATAGCTGCCAAGTTTTCCCTTTTCTCGCGAGGAAGCCTATTTAGCATAAGGGAATTTCCCTTAAAAAAAGGGAGAACTTGGCAGCTATGATCCCCAATCACCCAGTCCACTGGATAACATTAGCACAGTCACTCTCCCCTAGCCTAAGCTCCCTCAGAGGGTTGTTGTGACTGTGAGAAAAGTCCAGAAAATAAATATAACGCACAGGTAAATCTTGCTAGAGGAGAGCGATGAGGGAGCTTCTCCATAGCAATTACATTCGCCCAGATTTTAGACGCAACTGCTTTGGAGAGTGTTGGCACCCCAAATCCCTAAGCACCAGTGTACTGCTGAGACTATTTCTACCCATTGCGTTTAGTCTCAGAAGTGGGCAGAAAAAGACACATTTTCCCTCTGGCTGCCTCGAGAGGCTAATCGTTTCATTTCTACAGGTGAGTGATTCAGTCAAAGTTTAGCACTGGCAAACCCTATGTGACTTTCAACGGGAGGATTCAGCAGGCGATTAAAAGGAGCAACAGGTCGGTAATAGACACGCTTAAGTGAGTCTTGCCTTTTAAGCAAAGCTGCAGATCAAGCTGACTCCCTCTTATTGAAATCAATGAACGGCAAGAAACCAGATTTTTTGGTGGGGACATATATCTACATCACCATGTACCAGAGAAACAGATTCGTATGCTGGATGGAGTGTCAGAGGACAAACGTGGAGTTCTGTGTTCAAATCTTCCATCAGTCAGGCTGCCGACTGGGTGAGCCAATCAGGAGCTCTGTCTCAGCCAGACCTACCTCAGAGGGTTGTTCTGAGGATGAGGGGGGAGGAGGAGGAAGGGAGGTAGGAAAGGAAAACAATGCATGTTGCCCTGATGTTCTTGCAAGAAGTGTGGGATAAAATTGGGCTAGATGACCACTAGAAACTTGGGACCATCCCATTATATTAAATTGTTTTGAGATTTGGGGCTGATGCAAGGAAGTGCTTATTCACCAGTCACATAATTAACTCACATCATGGAATTCACTGTTAGGAGTTGTGGTGTTGGCTACTGGCTTAAGTTGAGTTTTAAAGTATTAGACAAACTTGGTTATTAGGCACAGCGTGTAACAGAACCTCCATGTGCAAAGGCAGTATATCTCAGGCTCATAGGGACTTCATATCCTGCTTGTGAGCTTCTCAGAGGCACACATTTGGTTGCTGAGGGAAACAGCTACCAGATTTTTAGAAGACATCTGAAGGCAGCCCTGTTTAGGGAGGCTTTTAATGTTTAATAGATTATTTTATTTCATTTTTCTGTTGGAAGCCGCCCAGAGTGGCTGGGGAAACCCAGCCAGATTATTATTATTATTATTAATCAAGTGAATGACACTGGGACTTATCCAGTCATCTGGGGATTTGGAGTTTATCACCCTCAGACTCTTTCCTTCTGTGCCTTCTGCATCAGGTGAGGCTGTGGAAGTCTGAACTAGTGCTGTGGTTCAGTAATGGGCCAATTCAGATTGTGGGATGGAACACTGGGGCAGACAAGTCACAACAGTTCCTAGAGTGTCCACTAAGAGGAACTCACCTGGAGAGACACCTGACTAAGTTCAGTTCCTGTTCCTCCAGATCTGCAGATGAGATGGATTAGCTGGCAGACAAAAGCCCCTAGCCCGCAGCCATTCTCTCTCTTAGCCATTTCTCCTTCTATGGGAACGCATCTCCAGGGAATCTACAGTTAGGATGGTTCTCCCTCTCAGTCTGCTGCCAAGAGAGAGACCAGATGGAGCCTCACTTTACTAAGAAGACTCCAGATGTACATATTTGTAACTTTTCTACGTAAGCCTGCCTATATTGTTGCAGAGGTTCTAACAAACTTAACGCTCACGCTTTGCTGCGCACAAAAGGAGAATGTCACTCTGCTGATATTGGAAGCTTGCTAACACAAGCTTGGATAGGATCTATCTAATAATATATCCTCCACATCCCTAACATTCCCACACAGATGAGGGCCAAAAAAACGATGGTGAAGCCAAACAAGGTGGAGATGATGTGGGTAATTGGTTTGCTGATCCCAGAGAGGTGGTCTTCAACCTATTCTGGATCAGGTTGCACTTCCCATCAGAGAGCAGGCTCACTGCTTGGGGTGCCTGTAGATCCAGCATTGTTGCTAGAGGCCCATGGGGTGCTTTTTACCAGCTATCTCTAGTTCATCAGCTGTGGCCGCTTCTGGACAGAAATAGTCTGGTGTTCCATGCTCTCGTAGCCTTCCAGTTGGATTGCTGCAATGTGCAGTGTGGGGCTACCATTAATGCTATCTTCAGAAGCTGACTGGGTGGGGAATTGAATCTTACTCCAACATTGGCAATGGGGCAATGTCTTTGGCAGCAGGCTAGATGAAGGGGCACACACAGTTCTGTCCTCCAACACCTCACAGCACTGCCACTCCTGAGTCTGCCACCTGAAGCAGCTTCTTCCCTCTGCCTAATGGTAAGGTTGGCCTTGAATTGGCCTCTGTCGGTACAGCTGTCTCAGCATTAACCTTGAAGCACCTAGAGATTGAAAAACACCAGTAAGGTTTCGGAGGCAGGACCACGGAGAGCTCCTGTGCAGCTATCCCAGGGGGTTGAGGTGTGCAGTGTGGGGAATAGCAGGAAAGGAGGCTGGGGTGAAAGAAGGCCAAATGAACAATCAGCAGTACAGGAAGCCAGGTGGGTTGAGGGAGGAGAGCCTGCTGGAACGCAACCAAGTCCTATCTGGTCCACGATCCTGTTCTCACATTGGCCACCCAGATGCCTCAAGCAGGATCTGACCACACAAGCCCTCTCCCCTCCTGTGGTCTCCAGTAACTGGGTACTGAGTAGTGCAAAGACAGTGGCGGTTTCCGTAGGAATGGCTAATTTAGACACTAGTAGAGGATATATTATTTAGTTACTCCTTTCTCAGATTAGTGAAATCAGTAGAATACCATCCTTTGCAGTTTAAAGTTGGAAGCTAAAACAAGGTTGCTTCGACCTTCTAGAAGCAATAATTCAGGATGCTTTTAAGGCAGACTGGATTTTCCTGGTAGTACCCCTTTTTCCTCCCTCTTAAAAGCAACAATCACACGCACACCGTTTTGTGAAGACATAACATTATTTACATAATTTAGGTCTTGAAGCAGCAATTACAGTAGCAAAACAAAGGTAAAGTTTTGTAACTACTATCTAAGTTACAAAATGTAAGTTTAAAAATGGTATCTGAGCCGCAGAGCTCAGACATGCATGTGTGGCCAGCTTGGAAGCATGATGAAGAAAGAGAGGGGTGCCCAGGCAGTAAGTAAGTAAGTAAGTAAGTAAGTAAGTAAGTAAGTAAGTAAGTAGTGTTACAGCTTCCTTCCAAGGCAGACAAAGGAAGTGATCTCACAGAGTCCTCTCTAGCAAATTTCACAGGAAGGCTCTGTGAGCTTCGATCCTTTTGTGTGCCTATCTGGCAAAGCATGAATTGTTGGTTCGACTGCAATAATGTCCCACAGAACTGACCACACAAGCCCTCTCCCCTCCTGTGGCAGCTGGATGCCAAATGAAGGCAGTGGCAGTTTCCACGTGTGAATTTCATCTGGGGTGGGGGTAGCAGGGAACCTTTTCCAGTCAGAGGGCCACATTGCTTTCTGGGCAACCTATGAGGGCCAAATGTTAGGGATGAGCAGGGCCAGAGGAAAAGTGTATGGAAGAAGGAATGCACATTTTACCTTTGTGCAGAAGGCTACTAGTTCCCTCCCTCCTCCAAAGAAACAAGAAGCACTATCAGTGTAGAAGGTCACATTCCAGCCAGGTAAAAGTATTCCTAGAGAATGCAAAGCAGGGTCAGTAAGTGGGTGTGGCTGGAAAGTGGCTTGCGGAGAGACCATCCCTGGGCTGGCCTTTGTTTCCCACCCCTAATATAGGATGCCAAAATGCCACACACCTGTAATTTGCTTGCAGCAGGGGCCAGGAATCTCTGGTCCTGGGAGACAAATGCAGGCCCAAAGGCCCCTCTGTCTGATCATCAATGCTCTCCCCAGGCTACAGTCCTTATGGGTCTTTCTTTGCAACCCAAAGAAAATGTCATTGAACTGTGATAATGCTCTTTGCTTGCCTGGATGGAGGATAGAGAGGGGCAGGGGTGCCAACTTGAATAAAATATTGAGGAGGCCCAGGTAAATCTTGCCCCGAATAATCAACCGCAAGACAAGGTACATGCACACCATTTGAATGGCAGTGCCCATCCACTTTGGGGGAACCAGGCCCCCCTCCAATATTTTATTGGGCTGGCAAAAGGGACCTCGCTTCCTAGGAGTTGGCTCCTCTGGAGAGGGGTGAGTGTATGTAGAAATGAGCCCAGCGAAAATTTTAGTTGTTGTTCTACCCTCTTCTGTCCTGGAACCCACCCGCACAGTGGGTGCCAAGAAGGGAATGTGGCCCTAAGGGCTGAAAAGCATTCTCCACCCCTGGTCTATAAGGAAAGGTTGTACCAATTGGGCGAAGAGTTGCCATGATGAGGAGTAACTTATGAAAGGAGGTTGTGGACTCCCCTTCCTTGGAGGTTTTAAAGCAGAGGTTGGGTGGCCATCTGTCATGGATACTTTAGCTGAGATTCCTGCATTGCAGGGGGTTGGACTAGATGAGCCTTGGGGTCCCTTCCAGCTCTACAATTCCATGATTCTATGATGGAAGCAAGCATTCTTAAGGCTTTGTATGTAAAGGCCTTTGGCTACTTCTTCCCTGGATAAACGTTGTTTTTATATAGTTGTATTAAAGTTGTTTATAGTTAGGCAGGCTGGCGTGTGCCTAAAATCAGGTATTTGGTATGCAGCGCAGAGGTAGAAAAGCACCCTGCACATGCTCAGAGACACCGCCGCCTCCCTTGCTGCACGTGGAAAAAGGGGTCTCTGAAAGCTGGCATCCCCCAGCCCCTGATTCATTCAAACCCTTCTGCCACCGCGGCTTGCCTGAATTCTGGCATTTCCGCCCCAGCAGCTGTTTGGCAAGGCGCCCATCCCTGCCCCCCACCCTCGACCAGGGAGAGCCCAGAGCGAGGCGAATTCCTTAATGGGAACTTTGTTCCGGATTGTGGGAGAGGCGACGCTTCCCGTGGAAGCGCCATTAGCAAAGCTTCGGAGGAGGGAGGGGCCGGATCCGGCTGGTCCTGGAGGAGTTCAGCAGGAGAGGGGAGTGCTCTCTTCTGCGCGCCCCTCTTTCTGCGTGGAGAAGAGCTGATTTGCTGGAGAGAGCCGAAAGGAAACGCAGCCCGGGGGAGGGAGAGCGAGCCGGGGCCACGTGGATGGCCAGGGAGCTGCTGGAACCAGCACTGGCTCATTATGGCCGGAGCTAATTGCCCTGAGCATTTAATCCAGCCTCTCGGCACGCGCTGGGAATGGGTGGGATGTGGCTGGCTCATGACGCGCGCACAGGCGCATCATGACTGCCAGAACAAATACTTCTGTGCAGAGGGATAGAGGAATATAGGAAGCACACCGAGACAGACCATTGGCCTATCTAGATCAGGGTTGCCTACTACGCTGCCTGGCAGAAGCCTCCTGGGATTCCAGAGAGAGAAGAACTAAAGTGGTTCTCTGAGCAGCACAAAGTTAGACTATGAAAGTCTCTGATGGCCACCCTCTTGGATGGCTTCCAAAGAGGGTTGGACAAATTCATGGCAGATGTGGTTATCAATGGCTACTGGCTATTACGGCCATAGAATCACAGAATCACAGAGTTGGAAGGTACACCAAGGGTCATCTAGTCCAACCCCTTGCAAAGCAGGGCGGGGGGAAGCATTCTCTCCACTGCCGGAGGCAGTGATGCTGCTTCTAAATTACCAGTTGCTGGAACTGCAGGAGGGGAAAGTGTTCTGGCACTTGGGTCCTACAGGTTGCTGGACTAGATGGATCATTGCCTTATGACAGTTGACGGGCCCAGACTTACCTGGAGATGCTGGGTGTTTGTGCTGATGATTAAAGCCCTCACTGGCCTTGGCTCTGTATACCTGAAGGAGCATCTCCACACCCCCATCTTTCAGCCCCGATGCTGAGGTCCAGGCTCCAGCTACAAGGGCCTTCTGGCTATTCCTTCACTGCGAGAAGTGAAGCTACAGCAAAGCAGGCAGAGGGTCTTGTGTCAGGAAGTTTTCAATGGTGTGTTTTTATATTATGTTGGAAGCCGACCAGATTAACTGGGGCAACCCAGCCAGATAGGCAGGGTATGAGTGGTGGTGATGATCTTCAGTCCTTGGCATCTCCAGGAAGAGCTGAGAGTGAATCCTGCCTAGAGTCTCTGCTAGTCAGTGTAGACAGCATTGAGCTAAATGGACCAATGTGGGATGTGAAACACATAGCAGTCAAGTACAACATTCCTAGAGTGGACATAAAGAGGGATGTTTGCACCAGCCAGTAGATAAACTTCCTGTTTCCTCTTGGGCTGGGACAAACTTCCTCTACATGTGACCAGAGGTGGGCGTGACCTTACCTGCCCAGGTAACAAAAGGGGCAAGGCAGGCAGCACACCCCTCCTTCTCCATCTTGATTTCATCGAAGAAGCAACAGCTCTTCAGCTAATGGCTATCAGGCAAAAAGCGACAAAGGAACTATCTCCTTATGAGATAGATTCCACATGTATATACTTTTGTAACCTAAGTCTGCCTTCAGGGATCCAATTGTGAACTGATGATACTGTGAGTAAACTTCTTTTTCTGACTTTAAATAAGATTGCCATGTCTATTCTTTTTAAGAGGGACAAAAGGGAATTACTAGGAATCTTATATCAAAAGGCTAAAACTAGCTTGCAAGAAGCAAACCGCTGTGCATTTAAAAGGGGGATGTTAAAACTCTGCTAAGTTATAGAACTTGCTAGCACAAGTTAGGAAGGATATTATTAAACAATATATCCTCTCCTGCCTCCCTGAACATTCCCACAGAGCTGAATCAGGATATGGCAGCTTCATAAGTTCTATAGGACATGTCTAACCTAGGTCCATTGATTTCTGCTTCGAATAACACCTAGCTGGACACAGCCAATTGTTTTGATTGGTGTGTCATACATATTGTATTTCTACTGTATATATTTAGGTTTTTACTGCTTGTATTTAGTTTTATTTTTGTATACTCGATCCGTAAGTTACTTTGGGTAGCATTCGTGAGTGAAGCCACTACTAAATCTTAACCATTATCGCCACCAAATTTCTCTTGCAGTATATGCTATTCAGTGCTTTGGAAGTCTTAGGGCCCCCAAAGTGGTATATAAATAAACTATAATGTACCCCCCCCCCGAAAAAACCCTATATCATACTATCAAACCCTTCAAGGGTCCCCATTTCCCAGAGACAGCCCCAGATTTACAGAAACCATCTTGGTGTCTGATTTGATCCCGGAATGTCCCACTTTTCCTTAGGACATCCCTATTTTCATCAGAGAAATGTTGGAGGGTTTGGAGTTATGCAGCTTTCGAGCCAAGGAGATAAGTAACTATGCAACCTTTAGAAGACATCTGAAGGCAGCCCTGTATAGGGAAGGTAGGTGTGTGTGTGTGTGTTGGTTGGTTTTTTTTTAAAAAAAATATTTTAATGTTTTATTATGTTTTTATATATCTTGGAAGCTGCCCTGAGTGGCTGGGTCAACCCAGTCAATTGGGTAGGGTATAAATAATAAAATGACTGTTATTATGGAATAGGAAGGTCCCTATTTTCACGGGAGAAATGTTGGAGGGTATATTTTATAAACCACTTTCCCATTAGGTCTTCTCCCCCCTGTCCACTCCTCTAAACTCAAACCCTCAAATGCTGTAGTTTTTGCCCCCCCTTGCTTTTCACCATGGCAGAGCAGCTTATGTTGCTGGCATGGCCTCCCCACAGCAGCCTGGAGGGCCCAGACAGCTGCAAGAAGAGGAAGCTTGTTGGCAAGCCCTAAAAATGTCCAGACCTTTCCCTCCCCGTGTTAGAAAGAGAAGGGGAAGGTGGTGAAGGAAGGAGGCAGGGAGATGAGGAGGAGGAGGACAGAAGGAAGAGGATTTGAGATCTGGCCTCGGTACGGAAAAGTGGAAGGCGCTTGCTTGAAACTTCTTTTCCTTAAATAAAGAGAAGGAGGATTTATTTTCTCCAGTCGTAAATCTTGTCTCTTTGTTCCTCTGCCCAACGAAGCATGATAAAGTCCTTTTCCATAAAGTATTCAGTATTAAAGCCACAAAGCTCACCCAATCAGGAGCCATCTGCTTCTACCGTAACAGCAGCTCCCGAAGCAGGAGGGGGAAAGGAGCCCGGAGAGAAAGGACACTACTGTGTTTGGGGCTGGGAGGGGAGGGGACACACACACAAACGAGGGAGCTCTGAATAGCGGTGGAAGCCCTTTAGATTTCCTTGTAAATCTGTATCTATAGAGACAGAGGAAGAAAGGAAGCATTATATTGATACAACAATTGTAAAACAAAAAAACAAAAAGGGACGAGGCATCGAAAGGCCAAGGGGAGCACGCATCAGAGGTCCCCGCGTGAAAGGGGGCGCTAACAGATTTATAGAAACCTTTAATTGGTTTTCAATCGCAAGATAAAGAGGTTGAAGCAAAACAGAGGAGAGTGGCAAAATGTTTCACATTCGTCAGCCCAGTGCGAGCTCCATTCAAGTGGGATCCAGTAATTTCTCTCTCTCCTTCCTTTTTTTGTGACTAAGTGCCCCTTGTCTGGTTTGGAGTGGGGCTCCCATTCTCCCATTCTCTTCCCCCCCCACTCCAATCTCTGTCATCCAAAATTTACGCAAGTTCCAAGAGGATATGAAACAGAAGAAGAAAGAAATCAAGAACCTGATACTACCTGGGAGACTAATGCAGGCCTTGTGTGGCAATGAAGCTCAGCAGGCAATAGCCTACTTTGTGAGATGCACAAACTGGAATGCAAAGGTCTTGAATGTAAGTATGTACAACATTAAGGGCTGGGCCCCTGCTTGCTCCACTTGCCAACCCCACTCCATTCCCCAAACATTTCCCCCCCCCAGTAGTTCTCAATTTTTTTTTCATTGGGCCACACTTTCAGAATAATAATTTACATGTGCCACACCAGATTTTTTTTATGTATAAGAAATATATTGGGGGAGGGGGCAAAAACTCATTGATTTATAACACAGAACACAACTACTTTATAATATGATTGTGAGACATCCAGAAAGTATAAAATGATGCGGCTACATAAGAACACGAATCATTCCCAAAATTGTTTTTGCTGGGTAATCTCATTTATATTAGGTCTAATTTGACACACACAAAACCTCTCATCTCCACATCAACACAAATATTAGCCTTTCTCTTTTCTCATATTTCAGGTTTGTCAGAGTTGAAAATCCCTGTTCACCACAATGTGGAGAACTAAGAGCAGACAATGCTCTTGAAGAGAGGCGTGGATACTGTTTTTTGGTTGTATATCCATACTACACTGAGAAGTTTAAATGCTTCCTTGATTGTTCTTTAATCTTCCCACCATAGTTGCCATGCTCTCTTGCCACACCAGTGTGGGGCACCACACCCTTTGAGAACCACTGCCCTAGAGCTTCCGTACTCAAACCTCTCCCATAGTTTAAAACTGCCATTAAAAAATTGACCATATAAATATGGCTGTGGGAATGTTGAGGGTGGCAGGAGAGGATATATCATTTATTAATATCCTTCCTTGGTGACAGCAGTCATGAAATTAAAAGACGCCTGCTTCTTGGGAGAAAAACAATGACAAACCTAGACAGCATCTTAAAAAGCAGAGACATCACCTTGCCAACAAAGGTCCGTATAGTTAAAGCTATGGTTTTCCCAGTAGTGATGTATGGAAGTGAGAGCTGGACCATAAAGAAGGCTGATCGCCAAAGAATTGATGCTTTTGAATTACGGTGCTGGAGGAGACTCTTGAGAGTCCCATGGACTGCAAGAAGACCAAACCTATCCATTCTGAAGGAAATCAGCCCTGAGTGCTCACTGGAAGGACAGATCCTGAAGCTGAGGCTCCAATACTTTGGCCACCTCATGAGAAGAGAAGAATCCTTGGAAAAGACCCTGATGTTGGGAAAGATGGAGGGCACTAGGAGAAGGGGACGACAGAGGACGAGATGGTTGGACAGTGTTCTTGAAGCTACGAACATGAGTTTGACCAAACTGCGGGAGGCAGTGGAAGACAGGAGTGCCTGGTGTGCTATGGTCCATGGGGTCACGAAGAGTCGGACACGACTAAACGACTAACAACAACAACAATATCCTTCCTAACTTGTGCTAGTAAGTTTGCTCACTTAGCAGCGTGCGTGCCCCTTCTTACACACAGCAGAAATCTGGTTGCATGCTCGTTAGAACCTCTTAAAGGTAAAGGGTAAAGGGACCCCTGACGGTTAAGTCCAGTCGCAAACGACTCTGGGGTTGCGGCGCTCATCTCACTTTGCAGGCCAAGGGAGCCAGCGTTTTTCCGCTCCGCAGACAGTTTTTCCGGGTCATGTGGCCAGCATGACTAAGCCGCTTCTGGCGCAACGGAACACCGACACCACAGCAGCGCACGGAAACACCATTTACCTTCCCTATTAATCTACTTGCACTTTTTGGGGTGCTTTCGAACTGCTAGGTTGGCAGGAGCTGGGACCGAGCAATGGGAGCTCACCCCATCGCGGGGATTCGAACCGCCGACGTTTTGATCGGCAAGCCCCAAGGCTCAGTGGTTTAGACCACAGCACCACCCACGTCCCATTACTATTATGCAATTGAGTCTGCCTGAGATTGAATTGTACATTCCTGGTAAGTTCCCTTGAATCCCTCTTAAAAGAATAAACACACCACAATCCTATTCAAAAAGTAAGTTTACTCACGTTCAGGCAGTACACAGTATCAATCCTGAAGGCAGGCTTAAAGACTTAAAGTTACAGATATGGGGGACAATTCCAGTGCTGCTCTTGGCTAAAAGTCAGCAGAGCAGTCCTAGCTGGAAGCAGGCAAAAGGAGAAAGAGAAAAAAAATGGAGGGAGTGCTGTGTGACTTGTCCTTTGCTTACCTGGACAGGTAAGGTCACGCCCACCTCTGGTCACATGCAAGAGGAAGGATGCTCCAGGCCAGGAGGAACAGGAAGTTTCAGCTGGCTGGACCAAACATTCCCTTGCATGTTCCACTCTAGCATTACAAGGAATGTTGTACTTGACTGCTACCCGTGGATCACATCCCACACAGGCAAGCGTATTTGTGGGTGCATGAATGTGCTGGAAGCATTATATAATTTCCTTGTATTGAAGAACAGGGGCTGCCTGCCACCTTGACAGAGCATGTTTTACAAGCAGAGCTACAGTCAGGCAGTGCACAAGCAAATTCAGTTGAAGGGCTTCTTCATAGCTCTTCAGAAAAGCATTCTCCTGAACTTGAACTTTCTGATCTAATTGTTTTAGTTGTTCTTTTAGCTGTTTTAATTGTTATGCTTTTTAACTGGCTTGCTTCATCACGTTTAAATTGTGGATGTTTTTAATGTTGCGATGGAGTTGTTTCATTGCACATCTTTATGACATGTGGATATTTTAGGCTTGCTTTTATACTTGTAAACCACTTGGAAGCCAATTTTGTGCATGTAAGTGGTATATTTATTTAATAATGATCATAATAATCTTAACTCTCAGTTCCCTCTACCTCCCAGATTCTACCATTATTTTAAACCACCACCTGTCTCCTTCCTCACTCCCAGGTCATGGTCACTGGTGTTGTGCAGCTACGCTTCGCTTTTGCTCCCATATCCCACCATGAGTCCATGTAAATCCAACATTGTGATACAGTTCTAAAATCCTCCAATGGGGGCTGCACAGCGACAGCCTTACATTTTTATGTATATAGGAAGATAGATAGGTAGATAGCACGTGGGAGGCGGAAGTCTGTTCTAATAGGTAAAGGTAAAGGGGCCCCTGACCATCAGGTCCAGTCGTGTCCGACTCTGGGGTTGCGGCGCTCATCTCGCTCTATAGGCCGAGGGAGCCAGCATTTGTCCGCAGACAGCTTCCAGGTCATGTGACCAGCATGACAAAGCTGCTTCTGGCGAACCAGAGCAGCGCACGGAAACGCCGTTTACCTTCCCGCCGTTTACCTTCCCCCCTATTTATCTACTTGCACTTTGATGTGCTTTCGAACTGCTAGGTGGACAGGAGCTGGGACCGAGCAACGGGAGCTCACCCCATTGCAGGGATTTGAACCGCCGACCTTCTGATCAGCAAGCCCTAGACTCTGTGGTTTAGCCCACAGCGCCACCTGGGTTCTAATAGGTGAGGTTAAAAGAAAGAGCAGCAAATCCTGAAGGAAGGGATACTCTACATCAAGGGTAGCGAACTTGTCATCCTGGACATCCCAGGACATTGGTCACACTGTGTCTGATAGGAGTCAAAGGTCGACAAGATCTGGAGGCCATCACATTTGCTACCTATGCTCTACGTCAGCAATGTCCAACCGGTCGACCACGATCGCCAGGTAGATCGCCAGGGTTCTCCAGGTCGATCATGGGAGTAAAAAATAAAAAAGAGTTTGCCTGCTACTTCCTGAGCGATCTTGACACGCCCCAACCCTGACGCTCTGCCCCATTTCCTCTGCCTGTGCTTCTGCGTTTAGCATTTCTATCTCTGTGTAAAAAGTCTCTCCCCCTAAAAAAAAGCACAACAACTCTGGTCTTTCCCCCTAAAAAAGCACAATAACTCTGGTCTTTCCTGCTACAAAAAGTGCAACAACTATGGGCAATGACAATGAGTAGCTCACTGCCAGTTTTATTATACTGGGAGTAGATCGCAGTCGGTATAGAGTTGGATGTGCCTGCTCTAAGTGAATCAATCAACTGAAGTTAACAAGAGGCAAGGGTTGAGTGAGGGCTACCAGAGGGCTATTTGGAGATAGAAGTACTCTTAGATCCCACCTAGCTTAGATCTTAGATCCCCTAGCTGGGACCCTGGGTACCTGCTGGGAAAGGACCAGTCTTGGAATGAGAGCTGCTGGGCGGGAACAGATTCTCGGCCTGGAAGACTTCAGCATGATGAGCAAGCTGCGCTTTCCTGCGCTTACACACCAGAACCAAAACTTGAACCACATGAGATGGCATCCTGAGGATATCCTGTAGGCACTTGTATCCACAAGCCCTTTTGCTTGCTCCTAACCATGAAGTGATGAGCAGCTGGTGAAAGTACCGTTGACACTTCATGTCAGATGCTCAGGCTAAAACAATATATAAAGATAATGTATACAAACCGGGGGGATCTGATTTATTTTTAGGAGTGTTTGTGGATGGGCTTATTAGAATAATAGAGTTGGAAGAGAAATGCCGGTTCATTGGATGCCCTTGAGTTCTAGAGTTAATCATTACTCATAGAATCATAGAGTTGGAAGAGACCACAAGGGCCATTCAGTCCAACCCCCTGCCGAGCAGGAAACACAATCAAAGCATTCTTGACATATGCCTGTCACGCCTCTGCTTAAAGACCTCCAAAGAAGGAGACTCCACCACACTCCTTGGCAGCAAATTCCATTACTCATTAATAAGTAAATTATTACTAATCAATAAGCTATTTATTTGTTGTGTGAATTTCTATTTTCTCCTGTCTGTCCTGAGTTAGCCATGTGAGTTGGCTCACTTGCATGAAGCCAACTTGGTGAAAATCTCTTGGGTGCACACTCCATGTGTATGCCCTGATCCCCTTGCAGATGCTAAGCAAAGAAGCCCAATGATTGCATATTCCTTCCTCTCCACCACTCTTCAAAACCCAGAGGCCACCCTGCTTTCACTCCAAAGCAGCCTTTGCCAACCTGGGCCCCTCCAAAAGTCATTGGACTACAACTCCCATCAGTCTGAGCCAGAACAAGTGTCGTCCGGCACCTCTTGAGGACACCAGCTTGACAAAAACTTTTCACCACCGCCATACCCAACAACCCAAGCCACGCAAAGACACCCTCCAAAAGACAATGCAAGCCATACTCTCAATTTTGCTCTAGTGTAATTATACAGGATTAAGGGTTGAGCTATCCATTTCCATAAGAGGGAAAGGGGTTTTGGTAGAAAACAAGCATCAGATTATGTTAATGGTCCTCCTTTGCTTCCCCTCCCCCTTCTTATTTTGCATATGGACATTTCCCTAACAACTGGGCAGACTTTAAAGACCTGCTAACATAAATGTAGTAGGTCAGAAAAAGGCATTTGCTCGTGTAAGGGATTAATGGAGGCATTGTATAATGCTGCTCTTCAGAATTACTCTCGGGATTAAGAAGCAGATATAGCAAAGGACATATTTTGTATTCACTATCCATTTTGATTAATGTTTACTGGAGGATTTGGGGGGTGGGGGATGAAAAACTAGTGAACTAGCTTCAGGAGCTTCATTTAGGGAAGATGGATGTTCTCTCTCTCTCTCTCTCTCTCACTCACACACACACACACACACACACACACACACACAACACACTGGAAGTGCATCTGCTTTGCATGCAGAAGGTCCCAAGTTCAATCCCTGGCATCTCCTGCTAGGGTTCGGAGAGACACTTGCCTGAAATCCAAGAGAACTGCTGCCAGCCAGTGTAGACAATACTGAGCTAGATGGACCAATGGCCTGACTGTATAACATCAAATAAATTGGAGTTCAAGTTGTGAGTTAAACCCAAAGGAAAGATACCAAGAACTCTGGCCAGAAATTTCAATGCTAGGAATAAATCCTACTCACGAGTTGCAATCAAATAAAAGTATGTAGTATAATAATAATAATAATAATAATAATAATAATAATAATAATAATAATAATTTATTATTTATACCCCGCCCATCTGGCCGGGTTCCCCTAGCCACTCTGGGCGGCTTCCAACAAAATATTAAAATACAGAAATCCATCAGACATTAAAAGCTTCCCTGAACAGGGCTGCCTTGAGATGCCTTCTAAAGGTCTGGTAGTTGTTGTTCTCTTTGACCTCTAGTGGGAGGGCATTCCACAGGGTGGGTGCCACTACCGAGAAGGCCCTCTGCCTGGTTCCCTGTAACTTGGCTTCTCGTAGCGAGGGAACCGCCAGAAGGCCCTCGGCGCTGGACCTCAGTGTCCGGGCAGAACAATGGGGGAGGAGACGCTCCTTCAGGTATACTGGACCGAGGCCGTTTAGGGCTTTAAAGGTCAGCACCAACACTATTCTAGTAAGAATAGCAGATTTAAACAGAACACAAAAATAGCTTCAAGTTCACAGGAGTTTCTTCTAATGCTTAGAAGAATGTAGATACACGTTGATCTCTCTAAACTCAGACACGATACTTGAAAAACATAGAATTTTATTTCAAAAATCAACACGGCTTCATAAATTAGCTGACGAAGGCGTTCACATCAAAACAGGGCCCTGTCCTGGGTTTTTTTCCCTGAATCGACTCGGCACTTCGGCTTTATATGTAAAACAACTCTTTAGAACACTTTTGGAATCGGTCTGATATTTACTGCCATTGTTAATTGATATTTTTTGTGTCTTCACATTGTAATGTATTATTATGTAACACATTACTGTGAATACTTATTTGAAGCTCCTGTGAGCTTGAAACTATTTTCGTGTTCTGTTTAAATCTGCTCTTCTTACTAGAATACATACTTTTATTTGATTGCAACTCGTGAGTAGGATTTATTCCTAGCATTGAAATTTCTGGCCAGAGTTCTTGGTATCTTTCCTTTTGATCTGACTCTGCATAAGGCAGCTTCCTATGTTCTAGACACTCATATAGGAACACAGATTCATCAAATTGTAGAGTTGGAAGAGATCACAAGGATCATCTGGTCTGATCCCCTGCAATGCAGGAATCTTTTGCCCCATGTGGGACTTGAACCCATGAGTCTTGCGCTCTACTGACTGAATCATCCCAGCTGGCCCTTAGGAAGCAGACTTACAGTATTCTGAGTAAGACTACTGGGTCAATCTGTCTAGCTCAGTATTGTTCACACTGACTGACAGCAGCTGTCAAGATTTTCCGACAGCGTTCTCTCCTAACCCTACTTGGAGATGCTAAGAATTGAACCTGGGATGAAGAAAAACTGAGCTAAGGCCCTTCTCCAATCTTTCAGGCTGTATGTAACTATACATCAAAGATAGCTGTATGTCTTGCCAACCTAATGATTGATTCTACACACTGCCTGCATCCACATGCTAAAGTAAGCCAAGATTTGGTTGGGCTGCATTAGAATATAGCTCATGTATGGTACAATTTATTAAGTCAAGAACTTTGGCTTTCCATTGCATGTGGATGTGGCTACTGACTGATGACTGAATCATAAAGTCCCCTTAGTAAAATGGGGGAAAGTCCCATAGAGTTCAGTGAATCTTGTTCCCTGGCAAACAGATGTAGGATTGCAGGCTAAATTCCAAGGTTGCCTCTGCAGTTGAGGTTGTTATTAAAAACAACAAAACCCCACCATGGTTTTAGTTATACTGAGTCAACCCAGTATAAAGTGTGCATGCACACGAAAGCTCATACCAAAATATAAACTTAGTTGGTCTTTAAGGTGCTACTGAAGGAATTTTTTTATTTTGAGTCAACCCACACGTCCTTCTTGACTGTGTTGGAAGGTTCAGGACAGGCAAAAGGAAGTACTTGATCACCAAAGTTAAACTATGGAATTTGTTCCCACAATTCACAGAGGAGAAGGCTATCTATGGCCACTAGCCATAGTTATAGCTCTGCTCTGAATGCCAGTTGCTTTGAGTCACAAGTGATGAGAGGGTATGGCTGTGCTCAATTTCTGCTTCAGAGAATCGTAGAGTCGGAAAAGTCCGCAAGGGTCAGCAGGTCCAATCCCCTGCAATGCAGGAATCTTTTGCCCAATGTGGGACTTGAACCCATCACCCTGAGATTAAGAGCCTTGTGCTCTACCAGTTGAGCTATGTTGCAGCTTCAGCTCCCATCAGCCCCAGCCAGCCCAAGGGTCAAGGATGATGGGATCTTAGTCCAGTGACCTCTAGAGGCTCACAGGTTCCCTCCACTCAGAGAGCCACTGCTGTTCAGAGAAGACAGAAATAACCGTAGGAACATAGATAGGAAGAGCCCAGTTGGGTAGAGCCAAAGAAACATCTGCTCCAACACCCTGTTCTCACAGTGGTCAACCGGAAGCCCACAAGCTTTTCGCTGATCTGTAAAACTGGAGCATCAGGTCAAGGCCCTCGGGATTCTCTGTAAGTTCTGCATCTTCTCCAGGCCACACCTAACAAAGGCCATGTTTTGCACTCTCCACGAGTCCTTTCGCCTGGACGGAATGTGTCCTTGCACTGCGACAACTTCTCTTGCTTGCCTGAAGGAAAATAATGTAATAATAATAATAATAATAATAATAATAATAATAATAATAATAATAATAATAGTAATAATATTTTATTATTTATACCCCGCCCACCTGGCTGGGTTTCCCCAGCCACTCTGGGCGGCTTCCAACAGAAATATGAAATAAAATAATCCAGGCATGTCCAACAGGTAGATCGTGATCTACCGGTAGATCACTGGATGTCTGCGGTAGATCTCTGGTAGATCATTGGCTCCGCTCAAAGAAGCTGAACAACTGTGGCTCCCCTAAAAAAAAAGCACAACATTTTACCTCCTCCCTGAAAAAACTCAACAACTTTGACCCGAACCTCCCCAAAATGGACCTTCCTCCTTCCTAAAAAAAGCTCAACATCTTTGACCTGAACCCCTCAAAAGGGGGTAGATCACTGCCAGTTTTTAACTCTGTGAGTAGATCACAGTCTCTTGGGAGTTGGCCACCCCTGAATTAAACATTAAAAGCCTCCCTAAACAGGGCTGCCTTCAGATGTCTTCTACAAATCTGGTATCTGTTTTTCTCTTTGACATCTGATTATCCAGTATCACCTTAGAGACCCAAATAAGTTTGTTCTGGGTATATGCTTTAGTGTGCATGCACACTTCTTCAGATACACTGAAACAGAAGTCACCAGACTCTTATGTATAGTGGGAGGGTGGGGTGGGGTTCTTCTCAGAAGGTAGTAGGAGATGGGTGATTGACTCAATGGGTATGGTAAACCTGTTGACGACTGTTAATGACTGCAATTAATCCTACAGGAAAAAGCATGGGATAGTATGCAGATGACCAAAAATAGCTTTAGCATGTGTAAAGAATCCAATATCTCTATTCAGACCAGGTCTCTCCATAGTTTCCAGTTTAGTAATAAGTTGTGATTCAGCAACTTGCCTGAAGCAAGAATTCATGAGCGCACATCCAAGCAAAACATCAAAAAGGGGCAATATTCCTACTGGCAACCAAACTACTGGCAGGAGTTGCTCCAGAAGAGGCGGTGTTTTAGGCCAGTTTTGCAAGCGTGTTGCTATTCTACTTTTCTTGCTTTGTGGGGTTGGAGAGAGTCTGTTGGCATGTGTGGTTGTGACGCTAATCTGATTTATGCAGAGCATGAAGTTACGGGTGGGAGGGTGCGAGAATTGTTGCTTTATTGCTGCTCCCTGCGCCTTTGCTCTGTATGTCCCTTCTATTCCCCCACCCCACCTACAGTGAGCTTTGAGCTCCATTAAAACAGGGTGGAAGACTGCCATGCTTTCCTAGATCTGCCTGTTGTCCAGCTGTGCTCCAGTGTGTCAAAGATTTGGAATGTCAGATGGCGGCGCATCTGCGAGGTGCACAGAGTGTTCATTAGCCAGGGTTTTTCTACTCGCGAAGAAGCCAGAGTCCTGACAGGCATTGTCCCTGATGCCAATCACCCGTTTGCTGCCAATCCAGAGGCTTCCATTCCATTTGGGGATGGCGTCTTGCCACACCTTGGTTCAGGGCGCATCAGGACTAGCTGAGCATATTCTACGCTGGGTGTTTTCCCTGTGAAGGACAGTTTGCTCATCATCATCATCATCATCATCATCATCATCATCATTTTATTTGTATGCCACCTTTCCATAGTTAAAACAATGCTCAAGGTGGCTTACAACAGGGTTTCCCAACCTTGGGTCTCCAGCTGTTTTTGGACTACAATTCCCATCATCCCTGACCACTGATCCTGCTGGTTAGGGATGATGGGAGTTGTAGTCCAAAACAGCTGGAGAGCCAAGGTTGGAAAACACTGGCTTACAACATGAAAAGATTTACATAATTACCAACATAACAGATGTCATAAATAATAAATAGTTATAGGTAAAGGGACCCCTGACCATTAGGTCCAGTCATGACCAACTCTGGGGTTGCGGTGCTCATCTCGCTTTACTGGCCGAGGGAGCCGGTGTACAGCTTCCAGGTCATGACAAAGCTGCTTCTGGCGAACCAGAGCAGCACACGGAAACACCGTTTACCTTCCCGCCAGAGCGGTACCTATTTATCTACTTGCACTTTGACATGCTTTCCAGTGGCGTAACAAGGGGGGGCACGCGATGGGGTGGATGGTTCACAGGCTATGAAGGACTTGCTCAAAATTTTATTGACAGCTGCACAAATTATGATAGCTAGAAATGGAAGGGACAAACGTAATATAAAATGGAAGAATGGTGTAAAGAGGTATGGGATATAGCTTTAACAGTGGTACCTCGGGTTACAAACGCTTCGGGTGACGTGTTTTCAGGTTGTGGACCGGGGAAACCCCGGAAGTACCAGAAAGGGTTACTTCTGGGTTTTGCCGCTTGCGCATGCGCAGAAGCGCCAAATTGCGTCACGCGTGTGCACAGACATGGCGCTGCAGGTTACGAACGCTGTGGGTTCCGGACATGCCTCCATCATGGATTACGTCTGCAACCCAAGGTGCCATTAAGGTAAGATGGGGAATATGCAGGAGAAAGGATTTTGAGGAGTATGGAGGGTGTTTGTAGAATTTGTAGTGTTAAAATGGAAAGGGGGTCAAACCATCACAAGAGGTGTTGAAATTTTGGGAGGTTGGATAGTTACAATGGAACGGTCTCGGTGGTGGGGTGCACATTTTTATTCTTATTTATGTATGATTATTACTTTGTAAAAAAAAAGTTTCCTAAAACTAAAAAAAAAATCCATTCTAAGTGGTGTACAACACAAAACTAGCAAAAAAATTAAGAGAATACACTGGAGAACCAGCAAAACAGTAGTATAAAATCATATAAAAGAGAAGCAGTGTAGTCCAGTGATTAGAGTGTCCGACTAGGAACTGGGAGAGATCAGGGTTCAAATCCTCTCTTGGCCATGAAACTCACCGGGTGACCTTAGGCCAGTTGCTGCCCATTAGCCTAACCTACCTCACAGGGTTGTTGTGGGGATTAAATGAGGAGGAGATGGAACTATGCATATGCCGCCTTGAGCTCCTTGGGGCGGGGGGAAGTAGGATATAAATGCAATAGATAAATGATAAAAGATATAGAACCAAAAGGAGTAGGGTTCAGTTTTCATTTGTTCCAAAATGAATGCCATGATTTGGAATGGGCAAATCTGTCAGTTTTTTCTCCTTTTATTATTTCTCCAGTCTTAAAAATTTTCACAACAGTTTGCTACACACACACACACACACACACACACACACACACGTACATGCATGTTTGTATGTGTATATATATCCTCATGAAAACTCATCAGCATAGCAGCCAACTCCTAGGGGCTAAGGTCCCTTTGCCCCCCCCCAATAAAATATTTGAGCCCCCCCCCCAGTTGGTGGACATTGCCATTCAAATAGTGTGCATGCAGCATATCTGGTGATTGATCATGTGGGGCACGGCTTACCTGGCCCATCCAATATATTATCCAAGTTGGCACCAGCATTTTAGTGCTGAGATATGCACATATTTGTATGCAATTTTCGTCTAATTTTTGCAAAGCAATTTCCCAAAATTTAACACACCTTTGCATGCTTTTCTCTCTCTAACAGATGCATTTTCAATAACACTTCGGCCTAACGTTTACATTCTTGTGCACTTTTGTTGGCTGGAGGATTGCATTGCGAAATTTAGAGAAGTGTGAATTTTGAAGGATGGCTGTGTTTTGGAAAGAGTTTGCCTATAAATGTGAGTGGAACCAAAATTCTTCCCCATTCCTAGAGTCAGGGGCATTTTAGCCATAGAGGCTACTGGCGCAAGGCGCCACGGCACCAAGTTCTGGAGGGCGCTTTGGAGGGCGCCTCCGCCATGTCGTGTCTCTTCTTGGGCTGCGTGCGCTGTTGTGGGGAGGCCGGTCGCGAGTCTCCCATTGGCGCGGCAGCCAGGGCTCCCTGGGCGGCAGCGCCGCGCAGCCGCTTCGGCCGCGCAGGCAGAGGTGGAGGCGGAACACAGGTGGCAGCGTCCCTGCCTCCCTGCCTGCCTTTGTGCTACTGCTGCTGCTGCTGCCGCCATTGCCGCCTCCGGCTTGGTGATCTTTGTAAAGCAGAGATGCCTCATCTGCCCTGGGGGCGGAGGAGCCACGGGGGGAGGAGCGGCGCGGTGGCCCCATTGGCGCTCCAGGCCAGGTAACCTCTCCAAGGAGCGCGTGGGGGCTCCCCAAAGCGGGTGCACGAGCCCATCTTTGGGGCTGGAGGGGAGAGACGGGGGCTGGATTCCCAGGCTGGGGACCTCCTGTTGCGTTCCATCAAGGCAGCGGAAGGGAGGGAAGGGGGGGCGCCCGAGGGATCCCTGCACCACGGTGCCAGATAGGCTTAAGACGGCCCTGCCTAGAGTAATAAAGGTAAAGGTAAAGGGGCCCCAGACCATCAGGTCCAGTCGTGACCGACTCTGGGGTTGCGGCGCTCATCTCGCTCTATAGGCCAAGGGAGCCGGCGTTTGTCCGCAGACAGCTTCCGGGTCATGTGGCCAGCATGACAAAGCCGCTTCTGGCGAACCAGAGCAGCATACGGAAACGCCGTTTACCTTCCCGCCGGAGCGGTCCCTATTTATCTACTTGCACTTTGATGTGCTTTCGAACTGCTAGGTGGACAGGAGCTGGGACCGAGCAACGGGAGCTCACCCCGTCGCAGGGATTCGAACTGCCAACCTTCTGATTGGCAAGCAGGGCTGGCCCTACGTATAGGCTGGGTGGCGCAGGGCACCATGGTGCTGGCCTGCCAGGAGGGCGCCGCGAGCTGCGCCCACCCACTGGCCGGCCGGTCCGCCGGTCCGCCGCGCAGCTGCGCGCTGCGCCCACCCGCCCACCGCGCTGGGAAACGGGGCGGGAGGGCGTCGGAGAGATCGCGCTGTGCCTGCCCGCCTGCCGCGCAGCGCCCACCTGCCCACCGTGCTGGGAAATGGGGCGGGAGGGCGCCGGAGAGATCCGGTGCACCATGGCGCGAGTGGCGCTTAAGACGGCCCTGTCGGCAAGCCCTAGACTCTGTGGTTTAACCCACAGCGCCACCTGGGTCCTGCCTAGAGTAATACATGGGTACTAATCAACTTCAGTACTCCTATTCATACCAATTTGGCACACAAATTCCCTCCCATTCCCTCCCCTATTCTCAACACTTGGTTACTGTATGTTTGATAACAGGCAGCTAAATATCTCAGCTAACTCCATTCAAAAGCCTGGAACAATGCTAGTTCTGTCCCTGTGGCACGATGCCTTGGATGGGCCATTCATGCTGCGGTCACCAAGAGAGGAACATGCACTTATTTAACAGCTCCCAGACACTGAATATGGTGGTGGAGAAATCTCAGGAATGGCTGTTGCCAGGAGTGCAAAGTGGAGTTTTTTTGGGGGGGGGGAAGCAGAGGTAAAGCTGCAGGAGGGTTCTGCAGAACAGGGTCATTCATAATCTATAAAGCAGACATCCCCAGACTTCGGCCCTCCAGATGTTGTGGACTACAATTCCCATAATCCCTGACCACTGGTCCTCTTAGCTAGGAATCATGGGAGTTGTAGGCCAAAACATCTGGAGGGCCGCAGTTTGGGGATGCCTGCTATAAAGCAATACACAATGGCACATATTTAAACTATGGACTTAACATTCACAGGATGCAGCGATGGCTTCCAAACTGGGTGGCTTTAAAGGAGAATTAGACAAATTCGTAGAGGATAAGGCTAGCGATAGATACTGGCCGTCATGGCTGTGGGCTCACTTCACTGTTGGAGGCAGTGTGCCTCTGAGTCCCAGTTGCTGGGAATCACAGGTGGGGCAAGTGCTGTTGTGCTCGGGTCCTGCCTGCGGACTTCCTGTGGACGGGATGCTGAGCTAGGTGGGCCTTGGACCTGATCCAGCAGGTCTCTTCTCAGTGCCGGATTTACGTATAAGCTAAACAAGCTATAGCTTAGGACCCCACTCTCTTGGGGGCCGCCAAAACATTTAAAGGAAAAAAACCCCTGGGATGTACATTTCCAAAATATAAGATAAAAAACAAATAAAATAAAACTTACATACAGCAACAGTGTTTTGAGTTGTGTAGGCTCCTATGATGTAAGTCATGGGCCCTGCCTGCTAGCCTGCTCCCTGAAATATCACTGGTTTGCTCATTTCTATATATAGGGTGCCTACATTCTGCATGGACTGATTGCATGTCAACATGTGCAAATGGCTTTAGATACCCATTAGGTCCATACATTGTTGTTGTTGTTTAGTCGTGTCCGACTCTTCGTGACCCCATGGACCAGAGCACGCCAGGCACTCCTGTCTTCCACTGCCTCCCGCAGTTTGGTCAGACTCATGTTCGTAGCTTCAAGAACACTGTCCAACCATCTCGTCCTCTGTCGTCCCCTTCTCCTAGTGCCCTCAATCTTCCCCCAATATCAGGATCTTTTCCAGGGAGTCTTCTCTTCTCATGTGGTGGCCAAAGTATTGGAGCCTCAGCTTCAGGATCTGTCCTTCCAGTGAGCACTCAGGGCTGATTTCCTTAAGAATGGATAGGTTTGATCTTCTTGCAGTCCATGGGACCCTCACGAGTCTCCTCCAGCACCATAATTCAAAAGCATCAATTCTTCGGCGATCAGCCTTCTTTATGGTTCAGCTCTCACTTCCATACATCACTACTGGGAAAACCATAGCTTTAACTATAGGGACCTTTAGCTTTAATGTATACAGACCATACATTACCACATAGCATATATTCAACACAAAAAAACCAGCGACAATTTGTTGTTGGCAAAGGACAGCTGGACATATAAAGGGCCCCATTACCTTCAGTAGCTTAGGGCCTCATCAAACCTAAATCCGGCCCTGTCTCTTCTTATGTTCTTAAAAATTGAATTAGTCTGTGCTTCTCTACTCACTCACCTGGTACTAACCCCCATTAAATGCAATGATTTTATTTATTTATTTATTTATTTGTGGCCTTTTAAATGCTATGCATGTGGGGTTATCATTTTAGTTTGTCCCTATGGTATGTATTTTTGTGTTTTTATAATGTAAGCCACCCTGTGATCCTCAGATGAATGGCAGTATAGAAATTTTAATCATCATCATCATCATGGCTTTTTTTTGAGCCGAAACTCCACTCTGACACCTCTCAGGTGGGCGCCATTGATATTATAAGAGAACAAGGGAGGCATTTATAGTGAGTTCTGGCATCTCTTTTTCTAGAAACAACAACAACAACAACAACAACAACAACAACAACAACAACAACAACAACATACTTCTGAGTAGACATGGATAGGGTTGTGCTCTAAATAATGGGAAATGAGCAAGCCTTTGGTTGTGCAAGTAACAGCATTATTCTCCCCTTGGCATATATATTAGTACAGAACACAGATCTGGAACCCCATGGGGGGTAAAAGCAGCTCAGGGAGGGAAAGCTTCAGGACAAGCCTATTGGCATGGAAGGGGTTAAGAACCCCCCCCCCAATTCCCCTTTGCAGATCATCTCATTTGTAAAGGAGAGGGTGCTGTGTACCCAGCTGCAGAGTTAGGAGTGGCTGGACTCCACAGCTGAGCTTCTGCAGGATTTTGAATGTATGTTCCCCTTGTTTCATTTTTGCATGTGGCATTGCTCTGCCTAGCATGGAGCTCTTAGCATCTAACATGACGAATGTCACTTGTGCAACCTAATTCATTAAAAACAACAACAACACACATCCTGCTTTTCTGGTGCCTTCTGAGCATGCAGCAAATACTTTGGCTCTCTTGCTGCCTGCTCAGGGATATTCTTTGTTCGAAACGGCAAATGCAAATCTAAATAAAGACTGTGGCCTGCCGCAGCCCCCAGCAGCAGCAGCATTAGGCATCAGCTAACATTTTACAGGGCATATGGTACTTCAGAAGCCATATGTAGAGCTGTTTAGCGATTCTGGCAGAGAGGCGTGGATTGGTGAAACCCAACTGCCAGAATTGCTGAAAACAAATATGTAAATGCTCCAGTGATTTTGTTATTCATAACATACCCTAACACAGCACATACAATATGCTGTCCATTCTGTAACCAGTGCAGCTACTAAGCCACATTCGCTTCAGTTCTGGGGTGCTTTTTTTGGGGGGGGGAAGAGGCACTTTCTTTTTATGAAGCTTTTGATAGTCATTTGTGTTTCCTTTCCACTCTTTCACAGACAAATACTCTGAAATAAACAAGCTGGGAGGCAAGAGTGTTCTCATAGGGGCGAGCACATGTTTTTATGTACTCGAATCAGCAACATCTCACCCAGAAACTAGCGGTTCACAGATGTAGCCTGTGCGCTATTTAGCAATTGGATAGTGCTTTCGAGTATTCAGAGTGTTTCACGGATGCACTGTTTAGATCAGGAGTCAGCAACCTTCTTTAGACCCACAGGCCCTTGGTCACTTCTTGCCCCCTTCCCTCAGATCAGCCGCCACGCCTCTCAGGGAGACCACATATGCTTTGCTCTTGCGAGAGATCTGTGTAAGAATGAGATCAGGCATAACTCATCTGAGCCTTGGAGAGCACAAAGAGCTGAAAGAGGAAGTGGGTACATGTGATGACTGAGGGGCTGGGGTGGGACCTCAGAAGCTTTGTTGGTGCCAGAAGACCTCAAAGGTACCATTGTGCCCATGGGTTCCACGTTAGCGACTGATATAATAGTTTCAGCAACCCTGCGAAGTTACTATTATTATCACCACCCTATTGTAGATGGTTTTCCCAGAAGTGATGTATGGAAGTGAGAGCTGGACCATAAAGGAGGCTGATCGCCGAAGAATTGATGCTTTTGAATTATGGTGCTGGAGGAGACTCTTGAGAGTCCCATGGACTGCAAGAAGATCAAACCTATCCATTCTTAAGTAAATCACCCCTGAGTGCTCCCTGGAAGAACAGATCGTGAAGCTGAGGCTCCAATACTTTGGCCACCTCATGAGAAGAGAAGAATCTTTGGAAAAGACCTTGATGTTGGGAAAGATGGAGGGCACTAGGAGAAGGGGACGACAGAGGACGAGATGGTTGGACAGTGTTCTCAAAGCTACGAACATGAGTTTGACCAAACTGCGGGAGGCAGTGCAAGACAGGAGCGCCTGGCGTGCTCTGGTCCATGGGGTCACGAAGAGTCGGACACGACTAAATGACTAAACAACAAGAACAAAATTGTAGATGGTGGAATAAGGTTGAGAGAATGTGTAAGGTTGTGTAAGGTCACCTGGTTGCCCCATGGCAGGCAAGATCCAAGCCAGGGACTTCTTGATCAGGGGTCGGCAAAGTTTACCAGCCATGGGCCAGATCACTCCGACGGAGATCATCTGTGGGCCGGACTGGCGCAGTGCGATGCCGGAAATCGCGTCTGCGCATGTCCGCAGTGCCGGAAATCGCTTCTGTGCATGCCCAGACGCCAAAGATTGCGCCTGCGCAGAAGCGATTTTCGGCATCTGGACATGCACGGACACGATTTCCGGTATCTGCACATGCGCAGACATGATTTCCGGAGCCGCTCAGCAGGGCCGGCTCTAGGGGAAGGCTGGGTGGTGCGGGGGTGCCAGGGTGCCGGGCTGCCAGGGGGGTGCTGTGCCGTGCTGCACGCAGCGCCCACCCACCAGCCACAGCAAGAAGCGGGGCGGGGGCGCTGGAGCAATCTCCGCACCATGGCGCCCGGGCGCCCGACATGCTTAAGACGGCCCTGCTGCTCAGCGTGTCACTGCGCCACGCCGCGCTGGTTTACTGCAGAGCACGAGGGACTCGCCAAGCGGGTGGCTCAATTTGGGAGTGGGGCGTGGGCCGGTAAACTGGTCTTCGTGGGCCGCATCTGGCCCATGGGCCACACATTGCTGACCCCTGCTCTTGATTCATACCAGTCATGAACAATATCATAGCCCCCCAAGTGTCCCAATTTAACCGGGACAATCCCAGATTGACAGAATCTTTCTTCTTTGTTCTTTGTATTTGTCTTTTTTCGGCTCCAGCCAATTCACCAATAGCTATGGCCACTGTAGTCTATGTGCTGGTAAGTTCCAGATTGGATCATTGCAATGTGCTGCACATGGGACTGCCCTTAAGGATGTCATGGAAACTTCAACTGGTGCAAAATGCAGTGGCCAAGTCGCTGGCTGGGATTTCCTTCCAATTTCATCTAGCCCCTGTTTTAAAACAGCTGCACCGTTTGCCAGTTTGTTCTCAGGCCCAATGCAAGGTGTTCATGTTAGTGTTTAGGGCTAACTCAGACTCCAAATACTTGACAGACCTCCTCCTTCCCTAAAAACCATATTGGGTGCTAAAATTGATGGAGGGTGCCCTTTTGGTTGTTCTGCCACCCTCAGAAGCTCAGGGTGTTTGAGTAGTGACCCAGAACAGGGCCTTCTCTGTGGTAGCCCCCAAGTTGTTGAACTCCCTTCCCACAGAGGTGCACCTAGCACTTTCATTAGACTAATGTGTTTTAATTGGTGTTTTAATTGCCCTAGGACCTTAGGATGAAGGGTGGGTGATAAATTGTAATAATATTAATAACAATAATACATTTAAAACACTATATATACCCAGGTGGCACAGGTGGCACTGTGGGTTAATCCACAGAGTCTAGGGCTTGCTGATCAGAAGGTCGGCGGTTCGAATCCCTGCAACGGGGTGAGCGCCCGTTGCTTGGTCCCAGCTCCTGCCCACCTAGCAGTTCGAAAGCACATCAAAGTGCAAGTAGATAAATAGGGACCGCTCCGGCGGGAAGGTAAATGGCGTTTCTGTGTGCTGCTCTGGTTCGCCAGAAGCAGCTTTGTCATGCTGGCCACATGACCCGAAAGATGTCTGCGGACAAACGCCGGCTCCCTCGGCCTATAGAGCGAGATGAGCGCCGCAACCCCAGAGTCGGACACGACTGGACCTGATGGTCAGGGGCCCCTTTACCTTACAGTGCTTTTTCTCTTTAAAAAATGTTTAGGGGCACTCTCATTTTGACTCAAGAAAATCACCACTTTATAGTTCAAATCGGGAAATACAGTAAATGGACAAAAGGCTGCCATCAGAGGTAGCAACAGAAAGGACAATTCACTGTGCTAGAGAAGAAACTGGAAATGTTAAAAAAAATTAGTTTCTTCTTCTGTTAGATTCACAAAATGTTCAGGGGTATATATAATGTTCAGGGGTATATATATATATATATATATATATATATATATATATATATATATATATATATACCCCTGAACAAAATGTTCAGGGGTATATTGCCACAAAACTCAAAAACCTCATCAGGAGGGCTTTAAACTGACTTATGTGGGGGAGGGAGACAGTGGTCCTGAAGGTAGGAGTCTATCAAATGCTGAAGATGATCATCCAAATGTCAAGGACCAAATGGAGCAAGCAGCATGCAGACCTAGTGGTGGGACGAAAATATCCTTAAATAAGAGACATGGGGGAATGATCAACGGTCTTCAATGTCTGTATACTAATGCACAGAGCATGGGAAATAAACAAGATGAACTTGAGCTCTTGGTACAGCAAACTAAATATGACATAATAGGCATCACTGAAACCTGGTGGGATGAGTCTCATGACTGGAATGTAGTAATAGAGGGATACAATCTATTTAAGAGAAATAGACCAAACAGGAAAGGAGGAGGAGTAGCTTTATATGTTAGGGATATGTATACCTGTGAAGAGATCCAGGATTTAAAACTTCAAAGCCAAATTGAGAGTATCTGGGTCAAAATTAAGGGAGAGAAAAACAACAGTGATCTCATTGTGGGAGTTTACTATAGATCCCCAAGCCAAACTGAGGACACAGATGATGCCTTCCTGGAACAGATGGCCAAGCATTCCAAAGGAAGTGAGATAGTAGTAATGGGGGATTTCAACTATCCTGATATTTGTTGGATGTCAAACTCAGCCAAGAGCATAAGGTCGAACAGATTCCTCACTGGCCTTGCAGACAACTTCATTGTCCAGAAAGTGGGAGAAGCAACAAGAGGATCAGCCATTTTAGATCTGGTCCTAACCAATAGTGATGACTTGGTTAGTGGGGTAGAAGTGGCAGGATCATTAGGTGGGAGTGACCATGCTCTTCTGGAGTTTATTATCCAGCGGAAAGGAGCAACCAAGCATACTAAGGTCCAAATTCTTGACTTTAAGAAAGCCGACTTCAGAAAACTTAGGGAAACGCTGGGTGAAATCCCATGGACAGTAATACTAAAAGGGAAGGGAGTTCATGATGGTTGGGAGTTTGTTAAAAGGGAGATATTAAAAGCACAACTTCAGGCAATACCAATGAGACAGAAACATGGAAGGTGCTTAAAGAAGCCAGGCTGGCTATCTAAAGAACTTTTGACTGAGTTAAGATTTAAAAGGGATATGTACAAAAAATGGAAAAGGGGGGAAATCTCCAGAGAGGAATTCAAACATATAGCCAGCACGTGTAGAGACAAAGTCAGAAAAGCTAAAGCACAGAATGAACTCAGGCTCGCCAGAGAGGTTAAAAGCAACAAAAAGGGCTTTTATGGGTATGTCCGTAGCAAAAGGAAAAACAAGGAAACAGTGGGGTCACTCAGAGGAGAAGATGGTGAAATGCAAACAGGGGACAGAGAAAGGGCAGAACTCCTCAATGCCTTCTTTGCCTCAGTCTTCTCCAAGAAAGAAAACAACGCCCGACCTGAAGAATATGGAGCAGATGATTCAGCAGGGGAAACACAGCCCAGAATAAGTAAGGAGGTAGTACAAGAATACTTGGCTAGTTTAGATGTATTCAAGTCTCCAGGGCCAGATGAACTACATCCAAGAGTATTAAAAGAACTGGCAGAGGTGATTTCAGAACCACTGGCAATAATCTTTGAAAATTCCTGGAGAACAGGCGAAGTTCCAGCAGACTGGAGGAGGGCAAATGTTGTCCCTATTTTCAAAAAGGCGAAAAGAGAGGACCCAAACAATTACCGCCCAGTCAGCCTGACATCAATACCAGGAAAGATTCTAGAGCAGATCATTAAGCAAACAGTCTGTGAGCACCTAGAAAGAAACTCTGTGATCACTAAAAGTCAGCATGGGTTCCTGAAAAATAAGTCATGTCAGACTAATCTGATCTCATTTTTTGACAGAATTACAAGCCTGGTAGATGAAGGGAACGCTGTGGATGTAGCCTATCTTGATTTCAGCAAGGCCTTTGACAAGGTGCCCCATGATATTCTTGTAAAGAAGCTGGTAAAATGTGGGCTAGACAATGCTACCATTCAGTGGATTTGTAACTGGCTTACTGACCGAACCCAAAGGGTGCTCATCAATGGCTCCTCCTCATCCTGGAGAGTAGTGACTAGTGGGGTGCCACAGGGTTCTGTCTTGGGCCCAGTCTTGTTCAACATCTTTATCAATGACTTGGATGATGGGCTTGAGGGAATCCTGAGCAAGTTTGCAGATGACACCAAGTTGGGAGGGGTGGCTAACACCCCAGAGGACAGGATCACACTTCAGAATGACCTTAACAGATTAGACAACTGGGCCAAAGCAAACAAGATGGATTTTAACAAGGAGAAATGTAAAGTACTACACTTGGGCAAAAAAAATGAAAGGCACAAATACAGGATGGGAGACACCTGGCTTGAGAGCAGTACATGTGAAAAGGATCTAGGAGTTTTGGTTGACCACAAACTTGACATGAGTCAGCAGTGTGATGCAGCAGCTAAAAAAGCCAATGCAATTCTGGGCTGCATCAATAGGAGTATAGCATCTAGATCAAGGGAAGTAATAGTACCACTGTATTCTGCTCTGGTCAGACCTCACCTGGAGTATTGTGTCCAGTTCTGGGCACCACAGTTCAAGAAGGATACTGATAAGCTGGAACGTGTCCAGAAGAGGGCAACCAAAATGGTCAAAGGCCTGGAAACGATGCCTTATGAGGAACGGCTTAGGGAGCTGGGTATGTTTAGCCTGGAGAAGAGAAGGTTAAGGGGTGATATGATAACCATGTTCAAATATATAAAAGGATGTCATATAAAGGAGGGAGAAAGGTTGTTTTCTGCTGCTCCAGAGAAGCGGACACGGAGCAACGGATTCAAACTACAAGAAAGAAAATTCCACCTAAACATTAGGAAGAACTTCCTGACAGTAAGAGCTGTTCGGCAGTGGAATTTGCTGCCAAGGAGTGTGGTGGAGTCTCCTTCTTTGGAGGTCTTTAAGCAGAGGCTTGACAGCCATCTGTCAGGAATGCTTTGATGGTGTTTCCTGCTTGGCAGGGGGTTGGACTGGATGGCCCTTGTGGTCTCTTCCAACTCTATGATTCTATGATTCTATGATTCTATGATTCTATATAATCTCCCTAATCTGGCACTAAAAAAGTTATCAAGAGTCGTGGTTATCTTAAAACAGGTTGTTGAAGTCAATGGGAGGGAAATTATTTCCACCAGCTCTGGGGCTGCTACTACCAGTATAACGCTGTGGATATATACAGTATTTTATTGTATTTATTCAATTTATATTATTGCCCTTCATCTGAGGATCACAAAAACACAAAAATACATAACCAAACAACAAATGAAACAAAAGCCCCAAACAATATATCTAAACTCTTCCCCTTCCCAACCTAATGATACCAGACATTGAACCTTAGGCATTGAACCTAAGACATTCTAGAAGCAAAGCATGTCTTCTGCCCCACGGCCTTCCATTGACACCTGTGGATCTTATTAATAACATTTGACTGGGGTGGGGTGTGATATATATTTATACTGCCTTCTACACAGATCCCCCAAATTAGAAGAACTGGCCTCACTTCATCCATCTAGAAATTGTTCTATCCAGCGTGCACAAACAAACGCACAAAGGGCAGCAGACTTTCCACGCAGAAAAACAGAGAGAGATCCGGTCACACGACAGAAATGTCTCTTACATGCAATTCTCTATAAATAGCAGCAGGTGGAGTGAGATGAAAGTTTGGAAGCCAACTCCAAAACACCCGATTGGCTGAAAAGTTGTTTCTGACAGCTGCATGCTGGAATTTAAAAGATGTCTGGGCGCAGCAGGAACTTTTGCTGACAACTGGAGCCAGATGTGTGCACAGATAGTGCTGGATTTAAAAATGCTTTCCCTCGTTAAAGTTGCATCCACTGTTGCGCAATCTCAGCTTCAGTGTGTTGGTCCTGCCCCATTCTGGTGAGATACCCAGCAAAGCAAGGGGAGGTCAACAGAGTCCTTGTGGCAGCGGTGGCTCAGTTGTGCATTTGCACACAGCTGTTTAGGTATCCTCTGCTTCCAAACTTACGGATACTCTTTGTCCGTTTTGTACCCATGCAAATAGGTCTGAGAAGAGGAAGCCCGGGATCTGATGAGATAGCAGCTGCTAGCAATAAGAGAGGTGACGGAGAGTAGAGATTGGCAATGACAAACACATGACAGCAAAAAGAGAGTGGCAAACCTCAAAATGGTACTGGAAGGGGGGCGGGAGATGTAGAACTTTAATAATACGGTAAAATGTCCAAAGCTTTCTTTGCTCCAGACATAGGCTCCATCTGTACTATACATTGGGACATAGGTGGCGCTGTGGTCTAAACCACTGAGCCTCTTGGGCTTGCCAATCAGAAGTTTGGCGGTTCGAATCCCCGCGACAGGGTTAGCTCCCAGCCCCCATCCCAACTCCTGCCAACCTAGAAGTTTGAAAGCATGCCAGTGCAAGTAGATAAATAGGTACCGGTGAAGCAGGAAGGTAAACGACGTTTCCATGAGCTCTGGTTTCTGTCACGGTGTTTTGTTGTGCCAGAAGTGGATTAGTCATGCTGTCCACATGACCTGGGAAGCTGTCCGTGGACAAACACAGGCTGCCTCGGCCTGAAAGTGAGACGAGCATCGCAACCCCATAGTCACCTCTGACTGGACTTAACCGTCCAGGGGTCCTTTACCTTTTACATTTAAAGCAGTATCATACCACATTAGACAGTCATACCTCCAAAGAATTCTGGGAATTGTAGTTTGTTAAGGGTTCTGGAGCTTGTTAGGAGACCCAGTTTTCCCTCACAGAGCTACAATTCTCAGAGCGGTTTAACAATCAATTCCTCTTGCCAGGGAACTCTGTGAATTGTTGTTGTTGTTTAGTCGTGTCCGACTCTTCGTGACCCCATGGACCATAGCACGCCAGGCACTCCTGTCTTCCACTGCCTCCCACAGTTTGGTCAAACTCATGTTCGTAGCATCGAGAACACTGTCCAACCATCTTGTCCTCTGTCGTCCCCTTCTCCTAGTGCCCTCAATCTTTCCCAACATCAGGGTCTTTTCCAAGGATTCTTCTCTTCTCATGAGGTGGCCAAAGTATTGGAGCCTCAGTTTCAGGATCCAGTGAGCACTCAGGGCTGATTTCCTTAAGATTGGATAGGTTTGATCTTCTTGCAGTCCATGGGACTCTCAAGAGTCTCCTCCAGCACCATAATTCAAAAGCATCAATTCTTCTTTATGGTCAGCCTTCTTCATCAGCCTTCTCAGAGCGGTTTAACAATCGATTCCTCTTGCCAGGGAACTCTGCGAATTGTAGCTTGGGGAATACCTTGAGATCATCACCCTTGCTTTTGAAGCCCTTGCTTTTGTGCTTTTTGAAGCCCTTGCTTTTGTGCTGCCTCCAGTGGAGGTCCACAGGATGCTGAGAAGGACATCGTACCCATTTATGAAATGTTCTTCCAAGGAAGGCCTGTTTGGCACCAACCTTGCCATCATTTTGGTACCTCGAAAGACATTTTTGTTTTCCTGGGCAAATGCAGCACCAGTGTTATGCTTTTGTACTGTTAAATTCTGTATGCATGTGTTGTGTTGTGTTGTTGTGTTGTGTACACACACACACACCCATCCTTTGGTTGCAAATTGCTTAAGGTCATGTTCTTTTTTTAGTGGAAAGCAATACATAAATTTAAGAAACCTAAGCCTAAATTGCCAGGTTGGGTGCCTCATTCTTCCATGCCTGCCTGCACCTATTTGCTCTCATCCAGTATAAACCTTGCAAGAGCTTTACATGCAGGGAGGGTTCCTGTGCCCACAATCTGCATATCAGGAAGGAAGTCAATAGGTAAAGCATTCTGAATCTCCATTGTAGGGAAGCGCTTCATCCGTTGAATTCCTGCCTGCTGCCGATGAAAGCACAGGACACCCGCTGCTCTCAAGGTTGCAAACGCATTTCCATGCCTTAGTGAAGTCGTCGCAAGTTTGGCTGGAGTGGCTTGTTTGTGTTTTGCTTTGCATTTTTGTGCAATTAAACTAATAAGCAGATTTTTTTTGTGGCAAAGCAGCTTTGTGATTTAGAAGCAGCGTAATTAGTTCACGCTCCTCGCAAACATCTGCTAACATCCTCTTTTCAAGATACTGTTTACAGATCAGATGTATTCATCATCGTTCAAGAGCTGCATCCTGTGAGATGTGGTACACATTTAAATGAGGATCTCAGAGAAAAGAGAAGATTTAAGAGACTAGGTAGGAGCTGCTGGAGGGATGTGGTGTCACTGTGTTCATTGGGATGGGTGAGATGTCAGGGAAGTCGCTGTGGTGTGCCCACAACAGTGGAGCCAATCTGGTGTGGGATGTGATACACAAGTAGCAGTCAAGTACAGCATTCCTTGTTTGCCTAGAGTGGACAGGCAAAGGGGATGTTTGTTCCAGCCAGTTGAAAACTTCCTGTTTCCTCCTGGCCTGGAGCATCCTTCCTCTTGCATGTGACTATCACCGCCTCCGGCGGACTTCTCGGAGCAGCACCGCGCCATGAGCGGAGGAGGAGGCAGCCATGGCCGTCATAGGGCTTAGTGGCTGGTTGCGCTCCGCCAGTGCCCCTGAGAGGCTGTCGCCCTGGCACAACGCACCACTAGGCCCTATGGGAAAGACGCCTCTGCATACCTGCCAAGTTGCTGTCGGAGAAATAAGGGCCAGGGCCAGAAGTAGCAGACCGGAAGTAGCGCTGCCGCCATTTTGGAACTGGGCGGAGCATGCTCAGAAATGACTTTTGATGCTGCTTTGCCCAGTTCCAAAATGGCCACCGCGCCAGAAGTCGCACTGCAGCCATTTTGGAACTGGGCAGAGCAGCATCAAAAGTCGCTTCTGAGCATGCTCCGCCCAGTTCCAAAATGGCCGCCGCGCCAGAATAAACCGGGGAAAAACAAAAAAATCAGTTTTTTCAGATAGGAACAGCTGGAAAAACAGGGATTTCCCGGCGAATACGGGAGACTTGGCAGCTATGCGCCTCTGACTGCCTCATACTTATTGACAAGCACAGCAACCCTGATGGCAGGAGCTACAATTCCCATAGTGGTTTAAAACAATTAATCCCTCTTCTCAGGGAACTTTGGGAATGGTAGCTCCGGTGGGGGCGGGGGAAGGGTCTCCTAACAAATCTCAGTACCCTTAATAAACGACAGTTCCCAGGATTCTTGGGGGGGGAAAAACCATGATGGGAAAGTGGTATCAAAGTGATTTAAATTTACAGTGTGGATGTGGGGGGGATACACAACTCCACGTCCAGCTCAGCCAAAGGTCTGGGTGAATGAATAAATGTGTTTTATCTGGTACTGAAGGCCCACCAGGGCCAGTCAAATCTGTGAGGGGAGGATATTCCACAACCATGCAGGTATTGAGAAAGCCCTCTCATACCTGCAAGTCCACCTTTCCCCATATATGCCAGCTTGACCGCCTCCATCTGTGGAACTGGCAGCGCTACAGGTACCACATGATACCTGTTCTGTGCTTGTAATAAATAAATATTTTAGTGTGGTGGTATGTACACAGCGGGTGGTATGCGGGTTAAACCACTGAGCCTAGGGCTTGCTGATCAGAAGGTCGGTGGTTCGAATCCCTGTGAATGGGTGAGCTCCCGTTGCTCAGTCCCAGCTCCTGCCAACCTAGCAGTTCGAAAGCACCCCCAAAAGTGCAAGTAGATAAATAGGTACTGCTCCGGCGGGAAGGTAAACGGCATTTCCGTGCGCTGCTCTGGTTTGCCAGAAGCGGCTTAGCCATGCTGGCCACCATAGCTGCCAAGTACCCCGTTTTTCCCGGGAAACCCCCATTTTTACTTACCTTTTCCCGGTGGTCCCCCGTATCACCTCGTCTCCTGTTTTTCTCTGTTATTTTCTCCTGCCGGCGGCCATTTTTTTCTTTCCGATTTGCCCTTCTATGGGCACCAAAAATGGCCACCGCCGGCTTCAAAAGTCGCATCTATGCTTGCCCGGAAGGTATGCACTTCCTGACATGCGTACAAGTGACTTTTGAAGCCGGTGGTGGCCATTTTTGGTGCCCATAGAAGGGCAAAGCGACACTGGAAGTTACGTCGTCGCAACTTCTGGTGTCACATGGCTGCCGGTCCCGGATTCTGCAGTCCAGGACTTGGAAGGTAAGCTGGCCACATGACCCAGAAGCTGTACGCCGGCTCCCTCGGCCAGTAAAGCAAGATGAGTGCCGCAACCCCAAAGTCGTTTGCGACTGGACCTAATGGTCAGGGGTCCCTTTACTTTATGTACACTTTGCAACTTATCTGCCTATTGACATCATACAGGCACCTCTTCTATACCCTTCGGTGCCTCCTAAAAACATTTTTGTTTTGCCAAGCCTACCCAGAGGCATGTCGTATATTTAATCTATTTTTAGTTTATTGCTGGGTTTTTAAAAAAACGTGTTAAATAGTTGTTTTAAACTGTTTTTACTGATACTTTTATTGTCTTATTCTCCTTGTAAACAACGCTGAGAGTTTTTAAAATAAAGATCACAATCACACAGTATATAATTTTTTATGAAATAAATAAAATAAATACATAATGCCATACCCTTTGCATGTATGGTGCTGTTAAGAGGGTGCCCCTACTTGACTGTAAAGTCTGGGCAGGTGAATATGGAAACAGGCAATCCATAGTTTTGTGGGTGTTCTGGTTTCATTGGTCCAAGGTGGCAGAGATTCTCCTTCTGTACTCAAGGAGTCATAGTACATAGGAATACATGTTGTAAAATCAAAATGGATGAGAGGCTAGGACTGCAACAGGCTCTGCATCTAAGATTCAGGGGCAATCTATTTTTTGCAGGCCTTCTCCAGTTTCCCCCACCTCTCCTAAGCCTGCACGTTTGCTGTGACTTTAGCACAATGCACACTCCTAAATGCCCCCACGCCCCCACACTCCTGTCAGAATTTCTCTGCTCAGATGGGATGTAGTGCATGGAAGTGGGGAGTCCTAGTGTTCTGGGGAGAATTAATATGCACTGTCTCCACAAAATGGAAATGAAGGCATAACACGTTTATTTCCATGGTATGTGAGACAGACGTTTCTCCATGTGTTAGGTTGTGCTTCTGCAGTATACCCTGGTTATCGCTTGTTGTTGAGTTTTCGTTGTTTCCCCCTTGCCCCGCCCACTCTCATATTTGATGCCCATTCTCTTTTCTCTTGTCCTCAAGGAGTAGACTCGACCTTTGCAAAATGAAAGCTGGGGGTCCAAGGAAGCTTAATTTTGCATCCTCTAACCACATCCTGTGCTATTCTGCACTTTCTTGGAATTGTGCCATCCACAGAGTTTACATATACCACATTTGTGTTGAGCCACCTCCTACTTGTTGCATTTGTTCCTATATTAGAAGCACACTCTGGGCCTACGTCTGTTGGCTTATGGTGTGCCAACTGGGCCATCTTTGTTAAGTATAGTAACTCAGCTCACTGAAATTGTAAATGCTTGTATGCATTGCTATGTGTTTAAATTCGATTGGTCGGTAACTGAATTCTAGAGAGTTCTCTAGGTAGTTGTCATGTGATTGGCTAACGTCGGTCACCTGGGAGGTGATGGAGTGAAGGAGAGACTCCATTTTATGTGAAGCAAGTTGACTGTGTTTTAGAATCCACTCTGAACAGAGTGTTGGAGTGCTTCTTCTCTGCTTGAAAGAAAGAGAACGAAGCTGCAGAAGAAAGTAGAAGTGGAGATGCAAGGCATGGTCTAACTGAGATCCAGACAACTGAGTGTTGACCTCTGGAAAGAGAGGAAATGATACAGTTGTTTGGAAGTTAGAAGAAGAGACTGTAAGCCCATGCTTGAAGAAGCATGTGACTGTAAATATTATGTTTTAATTCACCTGTAGCTATACATTTCTGCAAATAAAGTTTTTGAATGTTAAAGTCTGGACATTGGTTTAATTTCCAAAGAAGGGTGTCAACTCAAGGTTAGTTGTCTACATTGCTTTGTCTGCTCAAGAATCCCTATACACCACAGAGTATTCTGTAGCACATTGTAAGCCCAGGATGGCCTATGCTAGTGTGACCAATGGTCAAGGGGTGGGGGTGGGAATTGTACTCCAGCCATGCCTGTAGACACACTGTAACTCTAAAGCACATTCAAAACACATTCTTTCCCTTGATTAATTCTTGGCATTTAAATTTACCCCTTACAATGTTACAATTTGCAGGAGCCTTTAACAAAATACAGTGCCCAGAATTCTTTGAGGGAAAGAACGTGCATCAAATGTGCTTTGAAGGTACAGTATAATGTATAGGGAGGCCTAAATATGGAGGGCTGCAGAGAGCAATGGACAGTAGAGTGGAGTTATACAGTTGACCTCTGGCCAACTGAGTCATTGCTGCATACCAGAATGGAGAGGGGGTGCTGTTCTGGCAGAGCTACTCCGGTGCTCCTGCCTGCATGTTTGCACCATGCTGACCTTGTCTCTCCCCCTTCATGTTCTGGTACAGAGCCATAGCTGCCAAGTCTCCCGCCGAAAAATGCGGGATCAGCAGCAGGGGCGTACCCAGGATAAAAATTAGGGGGGCAAGGGGCGGGGGCAAGGGGCGGGAGGGGCCACAGTGGGAATGTGGACGGGGCTACGTTGCCTGCGCCGCCCCGGTCTTCCGAGGAGGCGGCCCCAGGCTCCCACTCCCGGCGCAAAGCTCCAGAGGCGCGCGGGGGATGCGAGCCTGTGGCTGCCTCCTCCGCGCCTCCCCGGTCTTCCGAGGAGGCGGCCCCAGGCTCCCGCTCCCGGCACGAAGCTCCAGAGGCGTGAGGGGAATGCGAGCCTGTGGCTGCCTCCTCCGCTTACGCTCCCCACTCCTGCTTAGCGCTCCTCTGCTTACGCTCCCCACGCGCCTCTGGAGCTTCGCGCTGGAAGCGGGAGCCTGGGGTTGCCGTGCCTGCACCCCTCAGCCTTTTGCTTCTAGGGGGGCAATTGCCCCCTCCTGCCCCCCTGCCTACGCCCATGATCAGCAGCGGCATGGCACCAGAAGTCACTTCTACGCAACATGCGTAGAAGTGACTTCCGGTGCCGCGCTACCCATGTATGGGCACCGGAACCAGGTGGCACCAGGACCCAAAATTGAGCCTCCCTGGCAGGTAGGAAATCCGGGGGATTTAGGGGATTTTTTTCAATCTGGGCTGCCAGCGGGAGACGGTTTAAAATACGGGGGTTTCCTGCGAAAAACGGGAGACTTGGCAGCTATGTACACAGCAGCGACTCAGCTGATGGGAGATCAGGTGAGCCATGAACAGGGCCGGCCCTAAGGCAAGGCTGGGTGGCGCAATGCACCAGGGCGCCGGACTGCCAGGGGGGTGCCGCGCTGGGAAACGAGGCCAGGGGGGCGCCGGAGGGATCTTCGCACCACGGCGCCAGGGTGCTAGATATGCTTAAGACGGCCCTGGCTACGAGGCCCTTGTGAGATATTTGCCATGCAGTCAAACCAACAATGCATGTTTGCTAGATAGGCAGTGATAGGAGCTGAAGCTCACAAGGTTTTTTCCCCCAGTAGTTTTGCTAGAGAGAACTCTGAGAGTCATTCCCACTGGGCCCTGACAGGGGGGGGGCATAGCCATATATACCGGTAATCCCCTCACCTGGCTGGGCACTTCCTCTTTGCTCTTTGCTTTTCTGCTTCTTTTCACTCTCCACCTCACCAGCAAGCCAGGAATGTGAGAACAATAGGCTAAGCCTGAGACTCCATCTTAAACTAGACATAAGTATGCCTTTGCAACTGAATTACCATTTTAAGCTTGTCTGAACAAAGGTGCTGTATCTGTTACTCTTCGACAAATGTTACTTTTACCTTTTACAAAGCTGTTCATGTGATTATTGTTTTAAGGAGAAGAAAAGGGGGAAATACCAGGAGAATCCAGCCTGGATTACTTAAAAGGCTAAAACTAGCCTATCTAAGCTTCCTTTAAGCTGCACTCTGCTGAACTCACAAATGTGAGGAAGGAAGGATAATATCTAATAAGCAAAGGGACGCGGGTGGTGCTGTGGTCTAAACCACTGAGCCTCTTGGGCTTGCCGATCAGGTCGTCAGCGGTTCGAATCCCCGCAATGGAGTGAGCTCCCGTTGCTCTGTCCCAGCTCCTGCCAACCTAGCAGTTCGAAAGCACGTCAAAGTGCAAGTAGATAAATAGGTACTGCTGTGGCAGGAAGGTAAACGGTGTTTCTGTGTGCTCTGGTTTCTGTCACGGTGTTTCGTTGTGCCAGAAGCGGTTAAGTCATGCTGGCCACATCACCCGGAAAACTGTCTTGGCCTGAAAGTGAGAAGAGCGCTGCAACCCCATACAGTGGTACCTCAGTTTATGAACACAATTGGTTCCGGAAGTTTGTTCATAAACTGAAGCATTCATAGACGGTCCACGGAGTAAGCGTTCATAAACTGAAGCGAACTTTCCCAGTGAAAGTAATGGAAAGTGGATTAATCCGTTCCAGACGGGTCCACGGAGTACTCAACCCAAAGCGTACTTAACCCGAAGCATGGGTGTAATTGGTTCCAGAAGTCTGTTCATAAACTGAAACGAACTTTCCCATTGAAAGTAATGAAAAGTGAATTAATCCGTTCCAGATGGGTCCGCGGCGTTCGTAAACCGAAAATTTGTAAACCAAGGTGTTCATAAACTGAGGTTCCACTGTAGTCGCCTTTGACTGGACTTAACCGTCCAGGGGTCCTTTACCTTTACCTTTTACCTATCTAATAAACTAATAAATCATCTCCTAGCATCTATACACACCCCTACAGACAGACCTACCACACTGACTGCTACTGACTGCAGATTCCCCATCTTTATCCTGCAGCAAACAGTCAATTCGCACAGAGCTCTAGCTGAGAGTATTCAGCTTCATCGTTGCTGCATGTGAACGAGTGGTGCAAGATTGGCACATGCCCAGCATTTCATGTGGCTGCACACTGCAGGGAAGGATCAGTAGTGATGAGCTGTCTTCTGGGAAGCTTTTCTGACACCCCCGATCTTTTTATTGAGAAGCCCCCAATAAGTTTCTGAAGAAGCATGGAGGGTCTCCAAAACACAGTTGGAAACAACTGAGCTAAGTGATGACGTCATTGATTGGGCTCCCCCTAGGAATGCAAGACTTGCAATACAGGATACCTCCTAGTTAACCGGCCCCTGATTGCAGCAGCAATGACCCAAAGTGGAATAAGCCACACCAGAAAAAGGACATTGCCACAGCTCTACTGTAGTTAGGAAGCATCATAATCAGATACAGGAAATTGGCACATCTGCTTTTCAGGCTGTTGCTCCAACTGTGTTGCTGAATGTGCACCCTGGCAAGACGATGCCACTCGATGTGCTCAGCAAAGATGTCTCTGCATAAATATTTACATAATTTTCTCCAAGCAGTAGTGCTAGAAGCAGTTGTTTTTAACACTTCTCTTCCCATGTGCAATTTTCTCTCCCCTCCCCTGTTCCTGAGAAAGAATAACTGACTTGACATTCCAATGTTTGCCTTCTCTCCTGTTCTCTCACTTTCACTCCTCCCTCCCTCCCTGGAAGAATGCCCTCCCTGTTAATCAAACATTGGTTACAGTGGAACCTCGGTTTATGAACACCTCGGTTTACGAATTTTCGGTTTACGAACGCCGCAGACCCATCTGGAACGGATTAATTCACTTTCCATTACTTTCAATGGGAAAGTTCGCTTCAGTTTATGAACGCTTCAGATTATGAACAGACTTTCGGAACCAATTACACCCATGCTTCAGGTTAAGTACGCTTCAGGTTGAGTACTCCGCGGACCCGTCTGGAACGGATTAATCCACTTTCCATTACTTTCAATGGGAAAGTTCGCTTCAGTTTATGAACAGACTTCCAGAACCAATTGTGTTCATTAACCGAGGTACCACTGTAATTCTTAACTGGGATACTTTCGAGTAAAACTCCAGGCAGTTCTGTACTGTATGCAGCAAACATGATTTCTGCACATACACTGTACAGCAGTATACACTTCAGCAGCAGGGATGAAGTTAGGGGTGCCAGAGCCCTGCCTCCTCCTTCCCAAAGCCGGACGCCTCCTTACCCACCTTTAGGAAGGCAGTCCGAGGTCTGGGAGTGGGGGGAGCCAAATCTGGGCCCCACACAGGGTGCCATAGTACCCAGGTCCACCATTGTCAGCTGTGTGCACGACATGTCCCATACCGTTACAAAAGTTGGGGTGCCTCCCCCTCTCTCTGCCAAGAATCCATGGGGGTTCCAGGCACTCACCCAAAGTCTGTGTTCCTTTGGAGAATCAAAACACAGCGGAGACTGTCGTAGCTTTAAGAAATAAGGTTTATTCACTTATTTATGCCTTCAGTCTGCATGGAAGGAGGAAAGATCTTATAGCATCAGATCTTACAGGGATGGGTGTGCTCAGGATTCCTGAATTTCAGGGGGTTGGACTAGATGACCCTCATCTAGATGACCCACACAGTTCTATTATTCTATGATTATTTCAGCCTTCTCCATCCTGATGCCCTCTAGATGTTTCGGACCACATTTCCCATCAGGGCATGATAACTGAAGCTGATGGGAGTTGCAACCTCAAAACCTCTGGAGGGCACCAGGTGTGAAACAGCGGGATTAGTATATAAGGCAGTGATGGGCAACTATTTGAGCTTGGTGTGTCAAAATTCACCAAAAGCTGAGCATAACTCGGGTGGTGTGTCACTTCGAGAGAAAAAAACCACAATTTTGCGATATTTATAGTTTGAATAACAAAAATGTATAATTGTTTCCCCTTAAAAAAAGGAAAAGGGGGAGAAAAAAATTATTAAAGTTTTTTTTAATTTTTTTATAAAAAGTATTTAAAAAGGGAAAAAATAAGGCAAAACCCAGAGGTCTTTCCCAGTGGCACTGTGGGGTCAGGCTTTCCTCCAACGGGTCTGCTGCTGGGGAGGTGGGCTCGGATTGGGCCTGTGCCTCCTCGTGGCCGTCTTCAGCCTACCTCTCCCCTCAGTCGGCTATGCTTGCGCGGCGGCGGGGCAACAGGGAAGGGGTTTCAGCTTACTTGGGTGTCTCTTCCCTCTTCCCGGGATGGCAGCGAGGCGGTGGCGGCAGCGAGGCTGGGGTTCTTCTCCCTCCTCCAAGGGCCCCCTCCTCTCCCTTGAGACGGGGGCGACGGGGACAGCAACGGAGCGAGTGGACCCCTGTTCTCCTTTGCCTTGTTTTTCCTTCTTTTCTCTCTCTCCTTTCTGCGGGGACAGCGGCAGCTTCCTTTTTCCTCCTCTGGCCTCCGGAGTGCCTCGAGGCCGCCTGTCAGGTTTGCAGGGTGGGGGTGGGGTCCAGCAGCTCCCCGGTTGCTGCACTGGTGATGCCCAGTATCCAGGCGGTGGCGGGGTCGTTTTGGTGGCTTGGGAGCCTGTCCGGCAGCTCCTGCAGCGCTGGTCACTTTCAGGAGCTCCGCGGCTTGATGCCGACCACCATCTTGCCTCGCCGGAAGTCCACAAAGCCCCCAGAGATGCATCGCCTGTGGCATTCCGCCACTGGCCGGAAGTGAGGTCTCGGCATGTGGCCGCGTGTCACCAAAAATGGCTATGCGTGTCAGTGCTGACACACGTGTCATTGGTTTGCCATCACTGATATAAGGCGATGCCAGTATTCCAGGCCGTCAGTTTGCACAATCTATAGAAGCTTTCTGTATCACCTCCCTCCCTCCCAATCCATTTCTTCAAGCAGGCTTTAACATGTAGAGAACTTCCCCACCTCCAAATCTGATGAATTAACGAGACGTTCTCTGCATAGATACATTTTTTAATCATCCACGTAAACACTGCTTGGTGGGGAAGTTGAAAACTTGCATAAGCCCCAACTGATTTTTCTAGGCAGATATTCATTACCTGCCATATTTCTGAAACTCCAGTATGACTTATCTTTCAAACTCTTTTCCTTAGGGCTCGCATTTCCTCTTGGGGGATACAAATATATTTTCCTCCTCTGTAGGTTTATTTTCCAGACTTTTTGGAATGCTGTTTGTCTTTTTAAAAATAGGTTCTTTTTGTTGTTGTTGGAAGATTTTAGGCAATTTTTTTTTAAAAAAAAATCTAACAACACTATCCCTAAGGGTGCTTACTCAAAAGTAAACTCTACTGAGATCAACAGGATTTCTCTACTTAGTCACTAGAAGGTGTATGACTACTGCTTTTGCGTAAGATCGCTTTAAGTCATTTGGTTGCCCCAATAATAAAAAAGGCTTAATCTGTCCTATATTACTCAACTGCTCTGTCATATATTACTCAACATGTCTATCCCTGTTCCCTTTCACCTCCAAACGGCAGGATAAGCAGGATGATACCAAAACATGCTGTTGTGGACAGCCACGTGGTGGATTAGGGTTGCCAAGTTTTCAAACAGCTCTCGTAGCTTTTTCCTCAATGCAATGGGAATACTCCATAACACTCCCCATATGAACCGACCCAGACCCTATCCTCACCCGAGGCCCTTCTTCATGTGCCTCCTCCGCGAGAGGTCTGGAGGGTGGCAACATGAGAACGGGCCTTTTCTGTGGTGGCTCCCTGGTTGTGGAATGCTCTCCCCAGAGAAGCTCGCCTGGCGCTTTTGTTACATATCTTTAGGCACCCGGCAAAAACATTCTTGTTCTCCCAGGCTAATTGAACAATCTATATAGCCTGTTAAACTGTGTGTGGAGGTATTGTTTTGTTCATTATCATGGTATACCCCCGTTTCCCCGAAAATAAGACACTGCCTTATATCATAGCTGCCAAGTTTTCCCTTTTCTCGCGAGGAAGCCTATTCAGCATAAGGGAAAATCCCTGTAAAAAAGGGATAACTTGGCAGCTATGCTTATATATATATTTTCCTCAAGAAGAAACACTATGGCTTATTTTCAGGGGATGTCTTATTCTTATTACGCGCCCAGCCTCGCCTCTTCCTTGGCGCCCTCCAGAATTGCGCCTATCACTATGTCTTATTTTCGGGGTATGGCTTGTTGTTGTTGTTGTTTTGTTGTTTAGTCGTTTAGTCATGTCCGACTCTTCGTGACCCCATGGACCATAGCACGCCAGGCACTCCTGTCTTCCACTGCCTCCCGCAGTTTGGTCAAACTCATGTTCGTAGCTTTGAGAACACTGTCCAACCATCTCGTCCTCTGTCGTCCCCTTCTCCTAGTGCCCTCAATCTTTCCCAACATCAGGGTCTTTTCCAGGGAGTCTTCTCTTCTTATGAGGTGGCCAAAGTATTGGAGCCTCAGCTTCACAATTTGTCCTTCCAGTGAGCGGGGTATGGCTTATTTGCGCGCGGGGTATGGCTTATATCGTGCAAATGCTTGGAAATCCTGCTACGGCTTATTTTATGGGTATGTCTTATTTTCGTGGAAACAGGGTAGGTACCACTGCGCCGGGAAGGTAAATGGTGTTTCCGTGCGCTCTGGTTTCCGTCATGGTGTTCCGTTGCACCAGAAGCGGTTTAGTCCTGCTGGCCACATGACCCGGGAAGCTGTCCATGGACAAACGCAGGCTGCCTCGGCCTGAAAGCGAGACGAGCATCGCAACCCCATAGTCTCCTTTGTCTGGACTTAACCATCCAGGGGTCCTCTACCTTTTACCGCTCCTGCAGATGATCTCGGGGAACTAGCTGGGATATGAGGGTTCAGGCATTCTGATCTGGAAACCTTGAACCACAGTCGATTGCCAAATTCTCCTGCGCTGTATCTTGTTTCAGAGAACTGAACTGTATCAAAGGATAGGACACCCGCCCCTTTAAAAGCAGTTTGCTAACAACCACACTGAAAGCTTCAAACTTCCTGCCTTGTGAACCTCAGCCATCTCTGCAATATTTTTTTCATGGTATTTCCTTTGCCTCCATATTAGCCACATGTGGTCAACTGAACCCAGATGTGGTATATCACATCCTTGAGAGCGAAGCAAAAATAAAACAACTGTCAAACCTTCAGCTTGGTCATGCAATTTGGGTACTCATTCCTGTGCAGTTGCTGCCACAATGCAGTATCTATGTACATGAGGTGTGAAAAGTCTCTGTCTCACCTCAGCAAGGAGGCCCTCGGCAATTCATTGAGCTTCAGGCTGCCTGAACACCATACATCTAGAGCACATTACTTCCCCCAAAGAATACTGGGAACTGTACAGTGGTTGCCTCGCTTAACGAATGCCCTGCTTAACAAAATTTCCGCTTAACGAAAGGATTTTTCGAGCGGAGGTTGCCTCGCTAGACAAATCCGTTTTACAAAAAATTCGTCTAGAGAATCGCGGTTTCCCATAGGAATGCATTGAAATTCAATTAATGTGTTCCTATGGGCAAAAAAAAAATTCAAAAAAATTCAATGCATTCCTATGGGATTCACTAGATGAATTTTTCGTTATAAGAAAAGACCTGTGGAACGAATTAAATTCATCTAGCGAGGCACCACTGTAGTTTGCCCAACACAGTGCTAAAATTGCCAGCACCCTTAACAAACTTCCCTTCCCAGGATTCCTTGGGATACGTCTATTATGCACTTTAAAAGTATCAACCCATCATGTGGAGATAATAGCAAATATTTACTTTACAGGTAGGAAAGGGAATACCTATCCATTTTGGATTTTATGTTTCTCACTCCCCCCCCCCCCCAATCTTAGCTTCAGTTCCTCACATTTCAATATCAGTTTGCATTAAAACCAAAACCAAAACCAGTCCTGATGGAAATTCACCAACATTTCAGTGTAAATTTTAATCCCAATGTGCATATGTTTGCATAAAATCCCCCCTAATGTACGCACCTTTTTGCAAAGCAATGCTCCCTGATATAGTGCATTTGTGTGTGCACTACTAGATAAACAGGAATTGACTGAAGAACTGCATTGCAAAAATTTGAAGCAGCGCAAATTTTTGAAAGACGGCTTTGTTTCGGTTTGTTTATAGGCTTGTAATAAGGAGTTATTGAGATAATGTGCATTAAACACTTCCAGAGCTGCTGCCCTGCTCATGGAACAGCTGGTTTGTTTGTTTGTTTGTTCATTTAATGTTGTTGTTTAGTCGTTTAGTCGTGTCCGACTCTTCGTGACTCCATGGACCATAGCACGCCAGGCACTCCTGTCTTCCACTGCCTCTCGCAGTTTGGTCAAACTCATGTTTGTAGCTTCGAGAACACTATCCAACCATCTCGTCCTCTGTCGTCCCCTTCTCCTAGTGCCCTCAACCTTTCCCAACATCAGGGTCTTTTCCAGGGAGTCTTCTCTTCTCATGAGGTGGCCAAAGTATTGGAGCCTCAGCTTCACGATCTGTCCTTCCAGTGAGCGCTCAGGGCTGATTTCCTTCAGAATGGATAGGTTTGATCTTCTTGCAGTCCATGGGACTCTCAAGAGTCTCCTCCAGCACCATAATTCAAAAGCATCAATTCTTCGGCGACCAGCCTTCTTTATGGTCCAGCTCTCACTTCCATACATCACTACTGGGAAAACCATAGCTTTAACTATACGGACCTTTGTCGGCAAGGTGATGTCTCTGCTTTTTAAGATGCTGTCTAGGTTTGTCATTGCTTTTCTCCCGAGAAGAAGGCGTTTGTTTAATATCCCACCTTTTCTCTGAGGAGTTCAAGGTGGTGTACAATCCCCACAAAGTGGTCCAATACCCACAACAACCCTGTGAGGTAGGTTAGGCTAAGGGGCAGAGGCAGGCTCAAGGTTGCCTGGTCAATTTCATGGAGATATGAAGCCTGGAGATTTGAACCATAGTCCAGCTTTCTACACTGGTGATCCAGCAAAAGCAAGCACTAATGGAAGAGGAGGAGAAGCGAGGTTCTCTGATTTCCTCTCACCACTGCACCCCCATGCCACCTCCCACATTGTCTCAACCCAACCCTAGGGTATAGAGTTTCAGGGAGTGCAGAGGCACAGAGGACTGCAATGGAAAGGGGGGCGGAAGAAAACGGTTTCTCCTCTTATGTTACTGCACAGTCCTTTGACCTTGGGCCCCAAGGTGCTGTTGGACCTTAACTCTCATTGTCCCTGGCCATTGGCTAATCTGGCTGTGGATGATGGGAGTTGCGGTCTTAACAACATCTGGGCATCCAAAGTTGAAGAACTGTGCGCTAACTCGGGTTCCCCAAACTAAGGCCCGGGGGCTGAATCCGGCCCAATCGCCTTCTAAATCCGGCCCGCGGACGGTCCGGGAATCAGCATATTTTTGCAAGAATAGAATGTGCCTTTTATTTAAAATGCATCTCTGGGTTATTTGTGAGGCCTGCCTGGTGTTTTTACATGAGTAGATTGTGTGCTTTTATTTAAAATGCATCTCTGGTTTATTTGTGGGGTATAGGAATTCATTCATCTTTTTTCCCCAAAATATATTCCGGCCCCCCACAAGGTCTGAGGGACAGTGAACCGGCCCCCTGCTGAAAAAGTTTGCTGACCCCTGATACTTTAGCTGCATCAAAAGCCATTCTGGATTTCACCCAGGGTATGTTTATTGTGTCCAAAAATTGAAACCAGGCTTGGGAAAAATAGCACCGCATCCTTTCTGACTACTCACCTTCTCGTTCTGTTGTCGGTTAGGACAAATGGTTCCAAAGGGTCCAAAAGAGAAGAATTTAAACAGGAGAGTGTTCAAATCAGTCTTACACCCAGAGAGTGCAATACAGAGGTGTCCTATTTATCTGGACTGTGAATGCTCGCAAAGCGAAGTAAAAACGTATGGTTTCCAGTTGCTCGTTGTGTCTCTGAGATCAATAAGGAGCGGAGTCAAGGTGGCGTGCAAATTCGTGAGAGTGTCAGGAAATGGAGAGGCACCCGTTCAACGGCTGCTTTCCCCTCCTTCCTGGAACTGATCTTATTCACATCCTGGCTCAATACAGTTTCCTTTTCGAGTTAGGACTGGCAGAACAATCCCCAGATTTTGCAGGTTCAGGGAAGAGCCAGCCAGCATTTTTGTTGTGTGGCCAGGAAGGGGAGAGGATGATGCAAACATCAGTTCCTCTAGGAGGAGTTCACACTAGGGGGACAAGCTGCAGGGTTTGTGGGGAGCTAAAGGTATAAGAAGATAAGAGCCATGCTGGATCAGGCCAGTGGACCATCTAGGGCCGCATCCTAACCTCATGGTGGCTAACCAGTTTCCTGTGGGAAGCCCACAAGATGGACATGAGTGCAATAGCACTCTGCTCAGCAGCTGGCATTCAGAAGAATGGGGGAGGCAGAATATAGTCATTGTGACTGGTAATGGGGTTACTACAGGAGTAGCCAGTGTGGCACCCTCTAGATGTTGGTTGACTACAACTCCCAACATCCTTGCTCATTGTCCAACAATGTCACTGTGGCAACCCCCGGGTTTCTCCATAATGATGTTGCTTTAGGGATATTTTCTAGCATTTCTAGATGAAAACAAGTACAAGAGAAGCTCAAAGGTATCTTTTCATGTGGCCAAAGTAGTATCCCCTATTTGTGTACTCATGGGATGGCTTGCATGAAGACACTATCTCCCAGTTTCAGAGTCTGTAAGAGATAGCAGTAATTTTTTTAAAAAAAGATCTCAAACCTCAGCCATTTTCATCAGGATCAACAAGGCAATGATCACAAGGAACTCAGGACATTAAAGCTGCAATAAAAGTGATGGATCGTAAATAACTATAAATGATAAATATACTCTGACGTACCAGAAAACACCAGGGTGGATGGGTGGGCAAATGATAAGTGATGCTTGGCTCATCACTTCAGTTACAAAAACATTGTGTATAAAAGCAGATTTTGAAATCTGTAAAACACAGGAAATGAGTCACTGAGGCTAGTCCTCATGTAATCATTTGATATATTCAGGCTACAGATAATGTCTTTTAAAGTGTTCTGCTAGATGGAAGTGGTTTTCGAACTTTATTCTCAAGAACCCTGAAAGTTCTCAGAAGCTTTGATGGGTTCTCAGTTAATGGTGGACAGCTTGCCACATTTATATTCCTTGCATTTATAATTCAAGGTGGCAGACACGGTCCTCCGCACAATAACTATGTAGGTAGGTTAGGCTGGGAGTAGATGACCGGCCCATGGCCACCCAAAATGGTCCATTGCTGAGTGGCGATTTGAACTTTGGACTCCCCAGACAGGATCTGATGTTCTGACCACTACATCACATAGGCAGATGGCATAGAATCACAGAATTGCAGATTTGATCTAAGTCAGAGGTAGCCAACATGGTCTTCTCCAGATGTTATTTAACTACAGCTCCCATCATCCCTGACCATTGGCCATGGTGGCTGGGGCTGATGGGAGTTGGAGTCCAACATCTCTAGGGCATCATGTTGACAACCCAATTTAAGTCCTGCTTGCCTCCATTCTAGGCTTCATTCTCAGCAGACTGCTATTGACTTCCTAAAGATGTGGGAGATCCTTCTGCTTCCTCCCCATGTGATTGTGCCCTCAGGTGTGGATTTCTTTGGATGTCTTCTCCAATTTAGGACAGAAGACGCTTCCTTTTACTGAGTCGGATCACTGGTCCATCTAGCCAAGTACAGTTGACCCTGACTGGCAGCAGGAATCTAGAGTTTCAGGCCGGAGTCTCTCTTAGTCCCACCTTACATTTACTGTTTTTAATTAGGTTTTGTAATTTTGGATTATGCGGAATGCTTTATCTGAGTGGATGTAGCAACTGAGTAATTTCGTTGTTCCCGCAAGGGGACAATGAGAATAAATATATCTTATCTTATCTTGGGGACCCAGGTGGCGCTGTGGTTAAAACACTGAGCCTAGGGCTTGCTGATCAGAAGGTCGGCGGTTCGAATCCCTGTGACGGGGTGAGCTCCCGTTGCTTGGTCCCAGCTCCTGCCAACCTAGCAGTTCGAAAGCACGTCAAAATGCAAGTAGATAAATAGGAACCGCTACAGCGGGAAGGTAAACGGCGTTTCCTTGTGCTGCTCTGGTTCGCCAGAAGCGGCTTAGTCATGCTGGCCACATGACCTGGAAGCTATACACCGGCTCCCTCGGGCAATAATGCGAGATGAGCGTGCAACCCCAGAGTTGGTCACAACTGGACCTAATGGTCAGGGGTCCCTTTACCTTTACCTTACCTTACCTTACCTTACCTTACCTTATGATACCAAGGATTGAGCCTCCTTATATCTTTGCTCTGGCATAGCAGATCTGGACGGGCAGACCTTAGCCACACACCAGCTGTTTAAAATCACTTTTCTCCTTGGACCACCCAAAGAAAGTTTCTGGCAACCCAAACACTTGCTCCAAGCATTCTAAAGGCTAGTGGCTCCATTGGAAGGCAGCATGCCTCACTAAACTGTATGTTTCTTGCTTAAATGGCTGCTTTTGCTCATAAGGCGACATCAGGGAAAACAGAAATGATGTGTTTGATCTCACAAGATTGGAATGGTGTTGCGATTGAATCTAACAAGCGCATTGTTTAAAATTCTGTGTGAAGACTTACGGTGTGCCTCCCCGCTCCTTCTTCTTCTTTACTGTCAATTCAGTTTGGGGAAAGAATTTTGTTAGAAGTGTCAAGGAAATGACGGATGTTAAAGATATTGACTCTGCTAGCTTATCACCGGTGAGACTGCTGCTCAATTCTTCTTGTGTTTTATCATGTACGAACAAGCAAGATCTTAATTCAAAGAGCGGAGGAGGTTTAACAAGGGTAAAATAATAATAATGTAAAATTAAATTAAACAATCCGTAAAGCAATATATTTGTCCAAAATAATCCATTGGTGACATTCATCTTAGACTGTCAGGATCTTCTTGAGTTATGTCTCAATGTTCGGACATCGAAGCAGATGAAATTCTGCTAAGAAGTCCTGCCTTTTCATGGAAGCCAAGCAGCTTTGAAAGACGGATTTGCAAAACTTGCAAGAGTGTCATGTAAAAGATGAGCTTCCCTCCCCTTTGGAAATTGTTTTGGCATTCAGAGGCACTGGCTGTCATCCATTACCTTCAGAAAGGTACATTGCTCTTAAGAGACAGTACAGCTGGCCATTGTGGAGGCCTTAGGATATGTTACGGGCAGCAAGTCATTTTGTAGACCTCTGGCCATAGACTCCATTTGAACATATTTTCTTTTTTCTCCCCCCTCTTCTTCCAAATGTATATTATTAGTTTTTAACAGTAACATCATAAATGCAGCTGAGAAAACAAAACAAAACTTGGAGTACAGATTATTGGATTGTCAAGTGCTGAGCAAATGCTGGGATAGCTCAGTCAGTAGAGCGCGGGACTCTTAATCTCAGGGTCATGGGTTCAAGCCCCAAGTTGGGCCAAAGATTCCTGCATTGCAGGGGGTTGGACTAAATGCCCCTCGTGGTCCCTCCCAACGCTATAATTCTATGATCCTAAGAAGAGCCAACAGCATGTGCTTTACCTACTGATTTTCTCTTGAAAAAAATAGCCCCTCACCAGCCGTAAGGCCATTTACCCTTCCATCTTCCAAAGTAATGGAGGTATTGATGGAGTTCTTCCTTCTGGCTGCTCACTACTCTTCCCCTCCACCTTCCTGGCTAGAGTACAGGAGTGAGCAGTTTGCTGTAGCTCATATAAAGACAACTCCGGCAGGAGCCTCAACTTGCAGTTCACACTGGATGGGAAGAGGTTGGCTGTGCCGCAGCATGCAAAAGAAATGGTTGAGATCAGGGCCGACCCGAAGACCTAGTCCTGCTTGGGTTCAGCATAGTGGTGCAAACAGGGCAGGGTTAGAATCATAGAGTTGGAAGAGAACACAAGGGCCATCCAGTCCAACCCCCTGCCAAGCAGGAAACACCATCAAAGCATTCTTGACATACGGCTGTCAAGCCTCCGCTTAAAGACCTCCAAAGTTACTCTGCCGGATGTCACTGCTGGTAACTGAGAGGGAGAAGGACAAAATGCAGGGAGCTCAGTGCAGTGTGGGCATGGCAGGAGGAGTGTCAGATTGGTTCTGCTGCCACACTTGCACTGCGCTGATCTCCCACTGCCTCCTCAAATCTTAAAAATCTCTTCTGGGGAGCCATGATAGTTAAGGGGTTCATCTGATCTATGTTGAGTAGGTATGCTCAGTAGCTTGACGCTGAATTTGGTGATTTGGAAGTACGTGCCATTCTATCAAATAGGATTTGCTTCCTGGTAGGCATGCTTCATACATCATACAGCGATGTATGGAAGTGAGAGCTGGATCATACAGAAGGCTGATCGCCGAAGGATTGCTGCTTTTGAATTATGGTGCTGGAGGAGACTCTTGAGAGTCCCGTGGACTGCAAGAAGATCAAACCTATTCATTCTGAAGGAAGTCAGCCCTGAGTGCTCACTGGAAGGACAGATCCTGAAGCTGAGGCTCCAATACTTTGGCCACCTCATGAGAAGAGAAGACTCCCTGATGTTGGGAAAGATGGAGGGCACAAGGAGAAGGGAACAACAGAGGACAAGATGGTTGGGCAGTGTTCTCAAAGCTACCAACATGAGTCTGACCAAACTGTGGGAGGCAGTGGAAGACAGGAGTGCCTGCCGTGCTCTGGTCCATGGGGTCACGAGGAGTCGGACACGACTAAACAACAACAGGCATGCTTAGGACTGCAGCCTCAGAGGATGTTCTTGAGCTTGTTTACACAGAAGTAAGTCCCATCACAATCAGGATGTCTCATTATCAAGTTTTTTTTTAAAAAAAATTCAGACTAGGGTAACAAAGCTGAAAAGCTGATTCCAATTGTGCTGAAATTTGACAGGTGGTGGAGGGAAAGGTGCAATAAACTATCACATTCAACTGATTTTTTTGCATCGCGGAACATCTGCTGCACGCTCAAGTCACCAAGAGCCATCTAACATGAAGCAATGCCACATTTTTCTTCCATTCCAGAACAGCTGTATTTCTTGACATGACTTGTTGCTTGCCTAAGTATGTGCAGGGAATTTTAACCGAGGGCTGTTGTCTTAGTGGGCGCCGAATGGCTAAAACAAATGTGATAATAAGACTAACAACAGATGTTGGGGAGTGGAGCTGCAGCGCTCAACGGTGGACCTTGGCTGCAATCTTACTCCTGGAAAAAGGATTAAAGAAGGCTGTCATCTTCCTCTACTTACGAGGGATAGAGTGGTGGTGGGAGGCTGTACAATTGATGAATTATGCCAGAGTGGGCCACAGTCACCCTTTTTTCCCTCTTCATCGAAATAGTGGTTTGGGTAACAATGAATCGGCAGCTACTAGAATGGCAACACTTTCCGTTTCTAACACGCAGCTGTGATGTATGTCACATCCCCCAAAATGGAGGATGAAAATAAGGACAAAAAACCCACCTTCTCCAAATTAGAAGGATATCTATCTGTAATAATAATACAGTGGTACCTTGGTTCTCAAAATTAATCCACTCCAGAAATACATTCCAAAACCAAAGTGTTCCAAAACCAAGGCACGCTTTCCCATAGAAAGTAATGCAAAATGGATTAATCCGTTCCAGACTTTTAATAACAACCCCCAAAGCAGCAATCTAACATAAATTTTACTATCTAACAAGACCATTGATCCATAAAATGAAAGCAATAAACAATGTACTGCAGTCACACAATCAGTCAGTAGCTGAACTGGGTTCTACACAGTCTCACACAGACACTCACAAAAAGAGCCAGAAAAACGCAAAATATATAGCAAAAACAGACAGTGTAACACTCAGCATAACACACAAAACGGAAGCGTAACACTCAAAACGGAGCATGTTCGGCTTCCGAGAAAAGTTTACAAACCGGAACACTTACTTCCGGGTTTGCAGTGTTTGGGTTCCAAGCTGTTTGAGAACCAAGGCGTTTGAGAACCAAGGTATCACTGTAGTAGTAGTAGTAGTAGTAACAACAACAACAACAACAACAAGACTTTTATTATTTATACCCTGCCCATCTGGCTTGGAAAAGACCCTGTTGTTGGGAACGATTGAGGGCACTAGGAGAAGGGAACGACAGAGGACGAGATGGTTGGACAGTGTTCTCGAAGCTACGAACATGAGTTTGACCAAACTGCGGGAGGCAATGGAAGACAGGAGTGCCTGGCGTGCTATGGTCCATGGGGTCATGAAGAGTCGGACACGACTAAACGACTAAACAACAAAGTCCATCTGGCTGGGTTTCCCCAGACACTCTGGGTGTCTTACAGCACATATAAAAACAGTAAAATGCCAAACATTAAAAACTTCCCGATACAGGGCTGCCTTCAGATGTCTTCTAAAAGTTGTGTAGTTCTTTATCTCCTTGACATCTGATGGGAGGGCTTTCCACAGGGAGGGTGCCACTGCTGAGAAGGCCCTACCGAGACCCCCCCCCAAAAAAAATGATGAAGAGGAAAAGGACTTTGACATTATGCACAGATGCAGAGGTCTGTGTTGTGCACTCTTGAAAATAGCACTTTTCATTTTTTTAAAAAGAAAACCCTGACAATCTCATAAGTAAAATAAGATGGTGGGTATTGTTATTATTTGGACATATTGGCTGCTTGTTACCTAAAAGTTCTCCAAGCTCCTGGACAGCATGTCCGTCAAGTGCCACACCCACATGCTTGAGGTCAGAGGTCAAAAGTGATGTAGGTGCGGCTCATGGGATTGAGTTGGAATGGGGCCCCCAGGATGGTGGGGGATGTGGGATGGAACACTGGGGCAGACAAGTCACAACAGTTCCTAGAGTGTCCACTAACAGGAACTCACCTGGAGGGACACCTGATTAAGTTCCTGTTCCTCCAGATATGTAGATGAGATGGATTAGCTGGGAGAAAAGCCCCTAGCCAGCAGCCATTCTCTCTCTTAGCCTTCTCTCCTTCGATGGGAACACATCTCCAGAGAATCTCTAGTTAGCATGGTTCTCCCTCTTGGCCTGCAGCCAAGAGAGAGACCAAGTGGAGCCTTACTTTACCAAGTAGTCTCCACATGTATATATCTGTAACTTTTCTACGTAAGCCTGCCTTTCTGAGATTATGCTGTTAACTCAGGATGAAACTGTAAGTAAACTCTATCTTATTTTATAAACACTGTGTTGTGTATTTCTTTTAAGAGGGACAAAGGGGACTTTGCCAGGAAGTATAATATTGTACAGGTTTTAGCAAACCTGAACGCACACGCTTTGCTGCGCACAAAAGGGGAATGTCACTCTGCTGATATTGGAAGCTTTCTAACACAAGCTTGGATAGGATCTATCTAATAATATATCCTAATCCACATCCCTAACATTCCCACAGGGGAAAGGGTGTCAAACTATTTCTGCCATGTCAAAGCCATTCCCACCGATGCCACATGTAAGGTTTGCATGACATGATCAGAGGAAGTATAGTGCAATAACTAAAAAAATGTTGCCATAAATGGGAGTCTGGAAAAAATCCCCAGAATAAAGGGTCTGAAATTGCACAAGGGTGTGTGTGTGTGTGTGTGGGTGTGTGACGATCATCACAAGCAATCACAGGGGTTGGTGTAGGAAATACTTGTGTGGTTTTACACACTCTTAGGTTTTTACAGCAGCCGTGTGATGGGGACAAAATATGATCGCAAATATTAAAAGAGGGACTGAAATGCAACGACAGAGCATTTGCTTGGCAAGTTCTCAGGACTTTCTATCCTAGGCACTTCTAATTAATGCGCCTCAGACATTTTTGCTTGGAAATGAGCTGGAGTTGAATTGACAGTTTGTTGACAGTACTAGGCTATGGCTTACCACTGGTTCCCCACCCCCACCCCTGCCTCAATATATGTGTTGAGGGGTCTATACTGGGTAGAAATTAGCTTCTGGGCCCAAGTCAAAGTTCTGGCTTCTAACTTTAGAGCCAGAAAAAAGGAGAGAAGAAAGCCTTTGCGAAGGACTCAGTTCAGCAACCAGCCACTATTGTGCTTAGACAATTCAACTATCGGTAGGCCCAGCCAGACACAGGTTCAGTCCCCAGTCTGCCACAAAATTTGCTGGGTGACCTTAGGCTAACACTCTCCCCTCTGTCTAATTTACTCCATAGGGCTGTTTTGAGGATCAAAGGCTCGGAGGGAGAACCACGTATGAGACCCTGAGCTCTTTTTTTTAATATGATTGCCATTATTTACAACCACACTTTTGATACAGGGGCTTCAAAAGCGTGGCTCACAAGAAACACAAAAACTGCATTGAAATAAATGCAGGCCTCGACTGATCCCCAGTGTCTGGTATCTTATGGGTTTATATGGCTGCTTTCCATGAAGATCTCCACCACTTGCCCATGAAAAATGACCCACCCAAGTATCAGCTTTGGATAGTGTGAAAAGTGCCCAGCCCAGCTATGGTGCTGTGTCTGTCTCGTCTGCTAAATTAAATAGCATCTGTGTTTAGATTTGACTTTGCACAGATGTTTTAAATGAGCGGTATCCTTTGGGACCGAATGAGCCAGGGACATATCAATAACAATAGCGCTTAGCGTTTGTGCACAGCTTACAAGGGTTCAAGTATACATTCCCCCATATCCCTCTGGAGCCATCTCTCCCATTTCTGTCTCTTAGGAACATGGGACCCTTCCTTGGAGGGTAAGGTGGTGCTAGACAGGTAAGGTGGTGCTAGACAGGTGCTATGGGTAAGGTGGTGCTAGACAGGGCCTATTGCTGCCACCAGAGTATAGTGGCAACCACCGTTTCAAGTTTCATAGCAGTTCACTGAGCAACTTTAACCAAGTGCTCTCCGGGGCCACCTCGCCTGCAGTGCCAAGCTCTGAGAAAGGACTGGGGTGCCCTCTGTTGCCTAGAGTCTTAGGCAGCACCTGCCAGGCTTGTAGCTGGTTGACTGGCTGCGGCAACACGGCTAGCCAGTTGGTCAGCCAGCCAGATGATGGCATGGTGTAGTTGTGTGAAGGCAGGACTGCTGTCCCTCCTGATCTGCCATCTGAAACAGTGGGCTCAGCTTGGCTAATGGATGGGCTGGTGACCTCATTTCTGTGGAACTAGGTTGCAGGGCCAGCACGTCCACTTATGCGAACTAGGCAGATGCCTAGGGCGCCAAAATGGAGGGGGCGCTCGCCAGCCTGCCCGCCGGTGCTGCCTGGAGCCGCCTCCACTGCACCTGTCACCTGTTGAGCGGCTTCAGGCTCCTATCCTGAGGTGCGTGCATGCCTCCAGAGAGCAGCCTGAAGCCTCTCAACAGCTGACAGCCGCAGTGGAGGCGGCCCCAGGTTCATGCTCCCCGCGCGAAGCCCTGGAGGTGCGCAGGGAGTGCAAGCCTGGGGCCACCTCACCGCGCCTCTCAGCTGTTTTTTATTTTATTTTTCTACTTTTTTATTTTTTTCTATTTTTATTTATTTATTTATTTATTTATTAATTAATTGGGGGGGGGGCCAGAAGGTGATCTTGCCTAGGGTGCAAAAAAACCTAGCACCAGCCCTGCTAGGTTGTACTCTTGAAGCAATACCTCAAGGGCTGCTTCTCCCCAAATGAACCTACCCAGACCCGGCAATCATCATCTGAGGCCCTTCTTCATGTGCCACCTCCACGAGAGGTCTGGTGGCAACAAAAGAATGGTCCTTTTCTGCAGTGGCTCCCTGTTTTTGTGGAATGCTCTCCCCAGAGAGGCTCACCTGACGCTTTCATTATACACATTTAGGCACCAGGCCAAAACGTTCATCTTCTCCCAGACCTATAACATTCTATGTCCTTTTAAATGTGTTTGGGGGTGATGTGGCTTTGTTTTGTTCCTGTTATCATGATGTACTTTTGATTTTGTCTTTTCATGTTGCGAACCTCCCCTGAGATGTTTGAATGAAGGGTGGTATACAATTTTCATTAAACAAAAAGGTTTGGCTCTTTGTTTGTTAACAGGCCTCAAAGAACTCTTTATTTCAGTCTCGTTTTAGTTCATAAGGCTGGACCATATTTGTAAATGTTTTTGTTCTCCATTCTAAATCATATTTTTTAACCATTTTTTAAGGCTGCAATCTAATATACACAAATCTGAAAGTAAAGGCCTACTGAACTCATTTAAGATAAGACATGTATAAGATTGTACTGCTAGCGTCTTTAATTTGGTTTGCTGGGCTGAAATGGGATGTTTTATGCCAGGGGTCAGCAAACTTTTTCAGCAGAGGGCTAGTCGACTGTCCCTCAGACCTTGTGAGGGGCCAGGCTATATTTTGAAAAATGAAAATGAATACCTACCGTGTTTCTCATATTATAAGACACGTCTTATATTTATTTTTTCCTCAAAAAAACACACTATGGCTTATTTTCAAGGGATGTCTTATTTTTTTCCTCCTCCTCCTGCCGCGGCCGGCATTGCTGCTGCTCCTATCACTATGTCTTATTTTCGGGGTATGGCTTATATTCCTTGAATGCTTAAAAATCCTGCTATGGCTTATTTTATGGGGATGCCTTAAAATATGAGAAACAGGGTATGCCCCACAAATAACCCAGAGATGCATTTTAAATAAAAGGACACATTCTCCTCATGTAAAAGCACGCTGATTCCCGGACTGTCTGTGGGCCGGATTTAAAAGGTGATTGGGCCGTATCCAGACCCCGGGGCTTAGTTTGCCTACCCATGTTTTATGTTGATGTTCTAAGTTTTGAAATTTACTTGCTGCTTTATATTTTCAAATTGTTGTTATGATGCTGATTGTGAGCCACCTCAAGCAGGCTCTTTGCTCTGAAAAAGTGGCAGAAAAATACTGTAACTGAAATAAATAAATAAGGCTAACCAGCACAGGGGGCACCAATCTTTTTAGGCCTGTGGGCACAGTAGGATTTTTGAACTAGCGCCAAAGGTACCACTCTGCCTGGTCACATCTCTTCCCTTGCCCCAGGTTCAGCGCCCACCTTGAGTTAGAAAGGATTTGAATCTAGTGTTAGTCCTACTCAACAGTAGATTCACTGAAAATGATGAGCACGATCTACTTGGGTCCATTAATTTTAAATGGTTCTACTCTGAACAGAACTGAGATTAATACCAGTGTTGGATTTACGTATAAGCTAAACAAGCTATAGCTTAGGGCTCCACTCTCTTGGGGGCCCCCCAAAAAATTAAAGGAAAAAACCTGGATGTACATTTCCAAAATATAAGATAAAAAAAGTAAAACCTACATACAGCAACAGTGTTTTGTGTTGTGTAGGCTCCTATGATGTAAGTAATGGGCCCCGCCTGCTCCCTAAAATATCACTGGTTTGCTCATTTCTTTATATAGGGTGCCTACATTCTGCATGGAATGGTTGCATGGCAACCATGTGCAAATGGCTATAGATACCTATTAGGTCCATAAATGACCATATAGCATATATTCAACACAAAAAACCGCGACAATTATTTTTTGACAAAGGACAGCTGGACACATAAAGGGCCCCATTACCTTCAGTATCTTAGGGCCTCATCAAACTTAAATCTGGCCCTGATTGATACAACCAAAAGAAAGCAAATTTGCACACATACTTCTGTTTCCCAAGGGATCTGGGCAAATGCCAGGTTAAACAGAATTACTCTGAATCTTGAAAAGCACAGAGGTGAAGAACTAAGGGGTTGGAAGAGTGTCACTCTTCAAACTTCCTGCTCAACTTTTGTATACTTTCCAGGGGCAAAAAAGACACACCCCTCTCAGCTCAGGGGAAGTGAGTGGGGCTCAGTGTCCTTGTGGGCACCAGGGCAAGACCCCAAGGTCGCCACTGTGCACACGGGCAACCACAATGGCAACCCTGAAGAGAGGTGCGATTGGAGCCCTGAGGCCTTTTGCAGAAACAGATATAGTCAGACTGGAGTAACGGATGTTTTTTTCGCCAACCCTATAAAAAAACAAAAGCGCGCCTGCTTTGGGCAAATCTGAACGCGCGCCGGGAAACCACACATTCTGCTTGGTTCTGGAAAAGCGTCCTTTCCCGAAGCAAGACGAGGCGCAGGCAGGATCCGGCCACGCTGGCCCAAGCCCACTCTCGGCCTCTTGGAAGGGGGCTGAGCAAAAGACCCCGGAAAAGACGCTGGCTTCGGGGTGGGACTGGAGAACCTCTTCTTCCCCTTCTCCTCTGGCAAGCATCAATCACAGAAAATTACTCACAACAACATCTGCCTCGCGCCATAAAAGGTCAAGAAAAGGGATTGCAAAAACAGAGAGAGGGGGAAAAGAGGAGAAGCAGCAGCAGAAGAACGGGGAGAGGGAGGACAGAACCCAGAAAGGAAGGACGCCCAGGCGCGCGCGCGCAAAGTTTTCTCTCCGCGGATCTCCTCTCTCGGCCGCCGAGCCTTTCGGGTCGCCATTGGTAGTTCCGCGTGGCAATCAATACTTTGCAGCGGGGAAGGAAGCAACAAGCGCCGGCCGAGGAGGCTTGGCAGAGCCGGAGGGGAGGCGCGCCTGCCCTGCACAAAGCGCACGGGGGGCTCCGTTTGCGCCTCCTGCAGCCGTCTCTCTCTCTTTGCAGCCTCTATTGTTTGTCCAGCGGGACTCCAGGGTGGGAGACTTCTCTTCCTCTCGGGATTTGTGCAGAGTTTGCTGCAACTCCCCTTTGTCCTCGGCACGCTCTCGGCTCTCCGCCCCGTCCAGCCCTCTCTCCTCCAGGGCGCCCCCCCTCTCTCTCCGCTTCTGCAAGCCAGAAGACTTCGGCAGTTTGCAAAAAGGGAGAAGGAGGCATGGGGGGCCGGAGGAGGCTGAGCGAGGCCGGGCTGCGGGCCGGGCCGGGCTGCTGCAGGAGCTGGTCCTCGGATCCGCTGGGCCAGGCGGCGCCGGCTTGGCTTGCGCTGCTAGTGCCGTTGTTGCTGCTGCTGCTGGCGGCTCACGGCCAGGAGGAGCCTTCGTGCAAAGGAGCCTACGACCTGTACTTCGTCCTGGACAAGTGAGTGAAGGGGCAGAAGCTTACCTGCGTGGGAGGGAGGGAGGGAGGAGGAGGAGGAGGAGGAGGAGGAGGAGAGGGACCGCCGCCCTTGGCAGCGTCGCCAACGGCACGATGGAAAGAAAACCACCACCGTCGCATCAGAGAGGTTCTGGGCTCAAACCGGTTTGGGGATCCCACTGGCACCCTAAAGTCCACAGCTGGGCTTTATACTGCTCAGGAATGAAGGAAATGCCCTTTGTTTATGCTCAAAGGATCTCTTTTTTGGGGGGTGGGGAGGGTTGTTAAAAACCTGGGGTTGTCATCAGCTAAGGCCTCCTCATAGTAGACTCACTGAAATTAGTGAACCTAAGTTAGTCATGTTTACTAACTGCATTGCTCTAAGTGGGGCTAGCATGAATATATAAAAATGGGGTTCCAGGGTGAAGCCCCTTTGAGACTTCCTGAAACCTAGAAAGGTACCCTTGTTCCTTCCTAGTGCTTTTCCTCAAGAGGAATAAGCAACAGGCAAATAAACATGACTTATAAGGATGATTTTTTTAAGCACTGATAACACAGATATTCAGTATATGTTAGTTAAAACTTTGATAGCCAGACTTTTTTTTGAAACACACACACAACACAGAAAAAAGATAGACTTAAAACACACACACACCACTGAATTCACCCAAAAGATAGAGGAACAGGAGGTGCCAAATGAATATTTCTAGGGAGGGTAGTCTGCAGTAGAATCACCATTCCAGAAAAGGTCCTGTTCTAATTTGCCACCTTTCTAACCTCTGAACATGGATGTCTTCAGGTTATGCTGTTAAGAAAGGAACAGGGAACCTATGACTCTCCAGATGTTGATCTCCCATCAGGACCAGTGATCTGGGATGATGGGAGATGTAGACCAGGCACCCCCAAACTTTGGCCCTCCAGATGTTTTGGACTACAATTCCCATCATCCCTGACCACTGGTCCTGTTAGCTAGGGATCATGGGAGTTGTAGGCCAAAACATCTGGAGGGCCACAGTTTGGGGATGCCTGATGTAGACCAACATCATCAGGGATTCCCCAACCCTGACTTCAGGAATGGGCATGGTCATATTGGAGAAGATGAGTGTTTGGAAACCCGATACTAAGCTCTCTAGAGCTTTATATGTTGGAACCTGATGCATTTGAATTGCATTTGGAATGCTAAGAAGAAGCCAGTACAGATTTTTTTTCTTTTCTTTTTAACACCGTCAAAAAATTCTACTCTGGCTAAACCGAACTAACAATCTGGCTGCTGAATGGAGTTCCTCAACATTCTTCAGAGATAGCTTCACACAATGCACTGCAGAAGTCTAGCTTGGATGCCATCCGTGCATGGATAAACATGACAAGGTTATCTGTGTCTAAGGTGGGGTACAGCTGGCACATCAGCAGAAGCTGATGAATAGTGTTTCATGGCACATGCTACCTCTTGAGGTTGCAACTTCAGGACTGGAGTCTTGTAAGGAGAGTGCAGTCTCTGAACCACGGTGGATGAACTGGAGTCCTTGCCTTTAGAACATGCATCACCAAACTGCGGCCCTCCAGATGTTTTGGCCTACAACTCCCATGATCCCTAGCTAACAGGAGCAGTGGTCAGGGATAATGGGAATTGTAGTCCAAAACATCTGGAGGGCTGAAGTTTGGGGATGCCTGCTTTAGAGGATGGAATTGATATAGTAAGCATAATGGAAACTTTGGGGTGGAAAGTGTCTGTGGGATACAGCTGTGTCTAGGTATAAACGTCTATAGGAAGGACAGGGAAGGATATACTGGAGGTGATGCTGCTCTGAATGCCAAAGAGGGCATTGAATCCAGCAACGTGGAACACCCCTAAGCAGTGTTCAAAATTAGGCAGGTGCCAGGCGCATTTTGCACCTGGTTTTCGACCAAGTGAAGATGCCTGGGTGCCAGCATGTCGCCTGACATTTCCACCACCTGGAGGTGCATGCCTAGGGATCATTTGATCTGGACTGTTTTCACACACTAATACCCCATCATGTAGAATTCTAATAGCTATATTTTATCTGCACAATCGGAATGAATTTCTGGAACCAAAATGCTTTTTCTGGGCTGCCTGAGCAGGAGCAGTCACCATTAAGAAAAAGAGGTTGGAATAGGTCAATATATATGTGTACCGTCCCTGGATCAGATGACTTTTCCTCTTTAAGTTCTCAAAGCTCTTAACCTAACTCAAGGTTGTCATCTGAACTAACCAGATGTTTACAGTCAGTCCATCATTTGAAAAATAAGGCTTTAGAGCTGTCTTGCCCCCAAATGGCAACTAGACATTCCATTTTGGTGGCTGCAACCTTGGTTGAATGAGCCATTTAGCGCCTAGCTGATATACCTGAGTTTCTAACACTGCTCCAAAGGGGCAGACTCCTTCAGAGAATCATTGTGCATGGTCATACGGGGACCCAAGAGTAATTTAGTTCTGGAGACATGCCATCATGCTCCCTGCAAAAGGAGATCTTGAGATGAAGAATGAAATTGAGGAAGTGTCCAAAAGAGGAAATGTTGTAACGGGTGACGTCAGCTACCATCACATAGACTACGGTACATTTGTATTCTAGTCATAACAAAGAACCAAGGTACCACTGCCTGTTGTCTTTGTCCATGGAGTTTTGCCCATGGACTGCAAGATCAAACCTATCCATTCTTAAGGAAATCAGCCCTGAATGCTCCCTGGAAGGACAGATTCAGGCTCCAATACTTTGGCCACCTCATGAGAAGAGAAGACTCCCTGGAAAAGACCCTGATGTTGGGAAAGATGGAGGGCACTAGGGAGAAGGGGACGACAGAGGACGAGATGGTTGGACAGTGTTCTCGAAGCTACGGACATGAGTTTGACCAAACAGCAGGAGGCAGTGGAAGATAAGAGTGCCTGGCGTGCTCTGGTCCATGGGGTCATGAAGAGTCGGACACAACTGAACGACAAAACAATAACAACACTGCTGTATAAGAACCTGTGTTCTTATGAATGGACTGTTAGTTGTGTCAGTTTTGGAAGACAAAAAAGTTTTGGGTGGTACTTTCCACACTGGTGTTTCTGCTGTCCAAGCGATGTGTGTTGTAGAAGGAGCATGTTCTGGTGTGAATCAGTTTACACAAGTGCTGGTCAGGCCGCCTGAGCTCCATTGTGGCTGTGCGTGAGTTGAACACGCACCTTGGAAGAAACACAGCTGACTCCTGCCGCTGTGCATTGCAGACGACCATTGGTAGTTTTAGGAAGCCTGTTCGTTGGAGAAACAACATTCATGATGTTCTCATTGAGGGACCCCAGAGAAACTTCCAATGAGCCCTCAGTAAGTAGTTCAAAAGCCTCTGCCTTTGTGTGTGACGGGTTTTTTTGTGGTGCCAAAGGCTGCTGAAGTAAAATGGATGCAAATTTTTGTACACTTATGTGAGAGAAGGAAGTTGTGGGATATGTAGACATTGCTGCTGGTGTCTGTGTGGCATCATAATTGGTTGGTGGAGATTGGGATGCGAGGTTAGCCCATCCTTGGTTGTTGAAGCAGAAAGACGCTTTTGAGGTTGTTGGTAGTGGCAGTTCTTTTGACCTTGGTGTTTGGTGGTACGTGGTAAATAAACAGAGGAAGAAGGGTTTTGTGGCTTGCCCTTGGAGAGGGGGTTCTGTTCCCACAGGTCAAATGAAGAAGTTGCCGGGGGGAGGTCACTGTGTCACACAAATGGGGCAATTTTTTGAGATGTTCTTGATAGTAAAGCACTAGTGCTCTGAGCTGGGAACGGTCTAGTTCAGGCACTGAGTTTTCCTGAAACAGGAATATATCTGCTGTGAAAGTCCCTCCTCACAGAGATGCATTTGACATCTCCATTATGTAGTTTTCATTACATGCTGAGAGATGCAACTTTTTACCCTGGTTATTGACACCTGAGGCATATATTGACACCTGAGGCATATATACACTTGGGCAAAAAAAATGAAAGGCACAAGTACAGGATGGGTGACACCTGGCTTGAGAGCAGTACATGTTAAAAGGATCTAGGAGTCTTGGTAGACCACAAACTTGACATGAGTCAGCAGTGTGATGCAGCAGCTAAAAAAGCCAATGCAATTCTGGGCTGCATCAATAGGAGTATAGCATCTAGATCAAGGGAAGTAATAGCACCACTGTATTCTGCTCAGGTCAGACCTCACCTGGAGTACTGTGTCCAGTTCTGGGCACCACAGTTCAAGAAGAATATTGACAAGCTGGAACGTGTCCAGAAGAGGGCAACCAAAATGGTCAAAGGCCTGGAAACGATGCCTTATGAGGAACGGCTTAGGGAGCTGGGTATGTTTAGCCTGGAGAAGAGAAGGTTAAGGGGTGATATGATAGCCTTGTTCAAATATATAAAAGGATGCCATATGAAGGAGGGAGAAAGGTTGTTTCCTGCTGCTCCAGAGAAGCGGACACGGAGCAATGGATTCAAACTTCAAGAAAGAAGATTCCACCTAAGCATTAGGAAGAACTTCCTGACAGTAAGAGCTGTTCGGCAGTGGAATTTGCTACCAAGGAGTGTGGTGGAGTCTCCTTCTTTGGAGGTCTTTAAGCAGAGGCTTAAAGGCTATGGCCCATGGGGTCACGAAGAGTCTGACACGACTAAACGACTAAACAACAACAACAAGCAGAGGCTTGACAGGCATATGTCAAGAATGCTTTGATGGTGTTTCCTGCTCGGCAGGGGGTTGGACTGGATGGCCCTTGTGGTCTCTTCCAACTCTATGATTCTATATTTTAGGACCCACCCTGCTCTCTTGACTGTTATTTGTTTTGACTGATTTCAATATTGTATTTTTTAAATTGTGGCAACACGCCATAGAATTGCATAGTGAAGGGGGGGGGGTTTAAGAAATCTAATCGTTATTATTATTGGCAACAATAATAATAGGAAATACTATATCCCTGTTGTCAGAAAGCTATGCCAGTGTCAAAAATATATCCCCTTGGGATATGTAACACAGAGACATAGGAAGCATACATTAATGCAGGCTAGAAGTTTTCAAAGTTATGCATAGCATGGAGGAAGTGGATAGAGGAAAGTTGTTCTCCCTCCCTCGTAACACTGAAGCCTGTGGGCATCCAATGAAGCTGAATGTTTGAAAGTACTTTTTTGTGCAACACGTAGTTAATCTGTGGAACTCACTCCTGCAGGAGGCAGTTGTAGCCACCCCCTTGGATGGCCTTAAAAGAGGATTGGACAAGTTTATGGAAGATAAGACTATCAATGGCTACTATATACGGCGAACCTCCCTAATTGACACTGTTCAAAACAACATGCAAACCTTGATACAATCATCCTTCAAACTGTGCACTTCTCCAAATTTTGCAATGCAGTTTTCCAGCCAACTAACGTGTACAAAAACCACACATCCTAATGCAGCGTGTGCATATATTCATGCAAGAGTGTAGAAAAATGCATTATATTTGGGAAAGCTGCTTGCAGAAATTTGTGTAGTCAGAGAAATTCGCACTAAAATGCCGATGGATTTTCATGAGGACTTTCGTTGTTGTTAAAAAAATGCGAACTGGTATGGAAATGTGGAAAGCTGAAATCGAGAGAGGAAAAATGAGAAACGGAGAGAATAAAAAATTGACAGATTTGCCCATCCCTAGATTTCATGCAATTATTTAAAGCCAGATGGGTTATTTGCTTTGACTCCCTTCATGATTTCCTGCTCATTTTCTTTCTTCTTGACAGGTCACACAGCGTCAAGAACCACTGGTCGGAAATTGTTAACTTCGTGAGGCTGCTGACAGACAGATTTGTGAGGTGGGCTGCTCTCCTTATGGTTTCTAGGTTTAATTTTGACACGAAAGATTGCCAAACAAACGCTCTGATGCGTAATCTTCGGTCGTAAACCATTCTCAAAAGAATTGGGCACAGACATGCTTTTCGTTCACATGACGACATCACATTCTCTCAGTATATTCGGAATGTAGTGCAGTGCTGATAAAAATACATCGTAAAGAGTTCTGAAATTCCTACTCGGGTGCAGAATCTTTTAAAGTCTGAGCTCCGCATTCCCTTGTGGGCAATCTTCCAGTGTTGGGAAGTTAAAAGTCTTGTTTATGTATGGTAAGGTAAAAGGTAAAGGGGCCCCTGACCATCAGGTCCAGTCGTGTCCGACTCTGGGGTTGCGGCGCTCATCTTGCTCTATAGGCCGAGGGAGCCAGCGTTTGTCCGCAGACAGCTTCCGGGTCATGTGGCCAGCATGACAAAGCTGCTTCTGGCGAACCAGAGCAGCACATGGAAACACCATTTACCTTCCCGCCGGAGCGGTCCCTATTTATCTACTTGCACTTTGATGTGCTTTCGAACTGCTAGGTGGGCAGGAGCTGGGACCGAGCAACAGGAGCTCACCCCGTTGCAGGGATTCGAACTGCCGACCTTCTGATTAGCAAGCCCTAGACTCTGTGCTTTAACCCACAGCACCACCTGGGTCCCTTTATGTATGGTAGGCTATGTTAAAGCAGAAATTTCTACAAGCACGACTTTCCATTCATGCAAGTAAGAGGAATTATCACAGTTCAAGGATGTATTCCAGCTAGGCAAACACGCTCAAGCATGGGATGGAACAGGGTCAGTGAGCAGGGTGGCAGGAGAAACAGGGTGTCCTGTTGTTGACTTGTGGAAGACAGCTGGCAGTTCATCACACCTCCACCTGTGGGATGTATCAGCAGAGTCTTCAGAGATTTCCTGCTCCCAGCAGAATAGCTTCTTACAGAGTCCCTAGTTAAGGGGGAAACTCCTCTCCCACACAATTCAAAGTACAGTGGTGCCTCGCTTAACGAACGCCCTGTAAGATGAAATTTTCGCTTAACGAAATGATTTTTCTAGCGGAGGTTGCCTCGCTAGACGAATTCGTTTTACGAAAAATTCATCTAGCGAATCGCGGTTTCCCATAGGAATGCATTGAAATTCAATTAATGCGTTCCTATGGGCAAAAATAAATCGATATATAGTATATAAATTCAATGCATTCCTATGGGATTCACTAGACGAATTTTTCGTTATAAGAATTGACCCGTGGAACGAATTAAATTCGTCTAGAGAGGCACCACTGTAACAAAGTGTGTGTTAATGATAACGAGACAATGTGGGCACTAGAGTCAAAGGTATGGAAAGTCCCCCCCCTTGGTGCTAGACATGGTTTGGTACCTTTTATTCCATGGTTGCAGTTTCCAGCATGTCTTACTGTGACTGAAGGCAAGGTTGCAAGTATTGCATGCGCCTCCAATTGCATTGCATGAGGAGAGAATTTAGTGCCTGACACAGAATTTTGCAGCTTTTCTTCTTTTGCTATCGCAAAACAAAAATACTGCATTTCTCAACTAGGGTAGCTGACATGGTGCCTGCCAGATATTTTTGGATTACAGTTCCCATCATCCCTGACCAGTGACCATGCTGTCTTGGGGCTGTTGGGAGTTCGAGTCCTGCGACATCTCAAGGATACCGTTTTGGCTGTGCCTGTTTTTGGCTTTGCGCCCGTGAATATGCTTTGCGAATATGCAGGCAGTGTCTATTGAACTATTAGAAGTTGGTGCTTCTGTTGTTCTTTGTAGCACCTTGTTTTTTTCTCCACAGCTAGCGGAAGCAGGATCAATTGTGCAATCTAAGCAAATGAATGCAAAATCTGCCTGTTCTGCATCTGTTAATTCTGCTCTTCCTAATACTTTTGTGCTGCTTAGAAATCGGAGGATGATATTAAGAACAAAATATAGACTATTTCCAGTCCTGGTTAGGCGCTGGGAGCGTGGGAAGTAGCCACTCAGACCTTGTCGCAGTTAATTGTTTCCTATGGAAAATGCAATACAGAAGGCGATTGTCAGCTTGACCAGCTGGCGAAAAGTCATGTGAACTAGGCAGGCCTTAATTGCATATTGCGAACTTCTATCTCCCTAAAGTAAAAAAATGAGTTTTCTGTAGAACAAGAAACGGAATACAGTTGAAACACACACACACACACACACACACACACACACACACACGGTATGTTAATAAAAAGGATCCAATTGGTTGTTCCAAAGAAGCCATGTGGCTCAGGCTTTCTGTTACTGGCAAAAGAGATGTTTATCTCTTCCAAAAATGATCTGATTGGCCATTCCAAAGCCTTTTGGTCATCCTTTATTCCAGCCAAGAAGCCTCACCCCTTCCACTTTGTTTGTTTGTCGCTGAATTGGCTGAAATAAAAGTGATTTGGCTGAATCCTTTGATGAACGGTTCTTAACAGCGTAATAAGATTTCTCCCCTCCCCCCCCCCTTTTAAAAGAGAAATGGGACTACTTAATGGTTGATAAATGCTGCTCAGCACAGCATATGGTGAAAACGCGGAGCAGGTTTCATTATAAGAATTAGATCATTCCGGTATGAGTTGTACATCTGTTTCCCATTTTGCTGGGCTTGAGAGATGTAGGTCTGCAGTAGCAGCACAGCACACGTTTTCTATCTTTTTAAGAGCCTCGAAATTGCAGCGAGAATTTTTTTTTAAAAGTATTCCTATGCTTCCTATCATGATAGAACTTCTGGATAGTGGAATTTAAAAATGCAGAAGAAAGGAAAGTATTTGGTAATGAAATTGCCTATCCTTTTTGTTAAGCCAAATCCATTGAAGAAGCTACTTAAGATGATGCCTTAAATTTGAAAAATGAAAACGAAACCAGTCCTTCACTATTATTCTTACAGATCAAGGATGAGAGTTGTAGTCCAAAATGTTTGCAGAGCACCACCTTGGCTGCCATAGTTATAGACACTTCTAACGTCAGATCATATAACTGCCTGTTTATGTATGGAGACAAATTCAATAGAAACTAGGAGAGGGACTGTGGCTCAGCTGCAACAGAGAACATCATTTGCACAAAGGTCCCAGTTCTGCCCCCAGCATTTCCAGGGAAAGAGCTCTATTGAGTGATGGTTCCAGTCGTTTTGAGCTTAGGATGGGGTAAGGGAAGGGAGAAGGGGGCAAAGTTAAATGGCTTATTATTAATTGTGTGAAGCAAGAATCTGTAAGTTTCCCATGAGAACCAATTAACAGAAACTGAACATCTTCACCCTTGTAAGACAGTTAGATGGTGTCTTGTATGCCTCCTTCTGGCAACTCCTGCAGCCAGGCTGGGGCCAAACACTTTGCTCTGCTTTCTGTTGGACCACATCGGCGAGGCCGAGAGGGGGATCTTGTTGCCTGGCAGCCCAGGACTTCCATACACACTTGCACCATGCAGAGGAGGCACACTCCGTTGTCTCTTGAGACTGATGGATGGCAACAAGGTCTGAATTGTGCACAGGTAGTGCACATTCCTTCATCCAAAGGCCAGCCCTTTGGCAGGACCTCAGAGGCACTGCAACTCTGAACAGCGGCTGCTGGGACCCATCGGCGGAGAAAACCCTGTTACATTCAGATCCCACTTTTGGGCTTCTGAAAAGCATCTGGCTGGCTGCCTTGAGAAGAGGGTGGTGATACAGATGAGCTTTTGGTCTGTTCCAGCACGGCTCTTATGATTATGCAGCATGTCAGCTGAAATACAGAATTGCTGAGCAAGGAGGGAGATAGTAGATGTTAGCTATTTCCTGTGTGGGTTTTGTGTTTACTTGGATCCCGTCATAAAGATTAAGATGGAGAGATCCCCAGAGTCCTGCCATGGCACAGATCCCATTGAAACGCACGTGGGCGCAGCCTTTTGATTTATGTCTCTGAGATGGATGTTTTTCTTTCTTTTGTCTTTAAAAGCGACAAGATGAGGGTCTCCTTCATCGTGTTTTCCATGCAAGCAACGGTCATTCTGCCATTATCACAAGACAGGTAAGCAAATTGCAACATTGCTTTCCCCACCCCCTGAGCTTTTGATGCTAGTAAATACTATTTTAAGTGACACTGAATTAAGTTGGCCCTGAATTAGGCCTAAGGGAATTTTTCCACCAGTAGTAAAATTGCGTTTCCTTTTTAATCACTTGAAGTGTTTCTTAAATAATACAATTTTACCCTTGGTGAGGAATTCACTTTAGGCCCAATTCAGTGCCAGCCGTGGCTCCTTGTTATAAGTAATAAGCAACCCTTCAAAGACCCATAGATGTTTAGAGTTGGAAGAGACTCATATAGACCAACTGCCTGCAATGCAGGATTCACAAGCAGCCAGGATGGGCGGTTGCTTTCAGAATGCAGAATTATTAATTTCCTATTACAGTGGTACCTCTACTTACGAGTAACTCTACTTACAAATGTTTCTACTTACGAATGGAGCTCCGTCCGCCATCTTGGATGCGGTTTAGATAGGATTTTTTCTACTTACGAATTTTTAGATAGGATTTTTTCTACTTACGAATTTTTTCTCCCAATGCATTCCTATGGGATTCGACTTACATTTTTTCCCCTACTTACAAATGTGTGTTTGGAACGCATTAAATTCGTAAGTAGAGGTACCACTGTATTACATTTATACATCCCTTTTTCTCCAAGCTCAGGGTGGTGTAGATGGTTTATCCCAGGCATCCCCAAACTTCGGCCCTCCAGATGTTTTGGACTACAATTCCCATCTTCCCCGACCACTGGTCCTGTTAGCTAGGGATCATGGGAGTTGTAGGCCAAAACATCTGGAGGGCCGCAGTTTGGGGGTGCCTGGTTTATCCCATCCCATTTTATCCTCACAACAGGTAGGGTAGCCTGAGAGGAAGCATCTGGTCCAAGGCCAACTATTGAGCTTGGTGGCTGAATGGAGATTTGAACCTGGATCTCTCTGTGTCCCAGTCCAGCACTCTAACCATTGCACCCCGCTGCTCTCAATGCAGCCTTCAAGTATTACAGGCCACTCTGCCACTTCATTCTACTGCAGGTGACGCTTCCTACCTTGCAGTGTTAGAATCATAGAGTTGGAAGGGACCCTGAGGATCATCTAGTCCGGGCTTTCCCAAACTTGGGTTTCAAGCTGTTTTTGGACTACACTTCCCATCATCCCTGACTACTGGTCCTGGTAGCTAGGGATGATGGGAGTTGTAGTCCAAAAACAGCTGGAGGAGCCCCAAGTTGTGGAACCTGATTTAATCCAACCTCCTGCAATGCAGGAATATACAGCTGTCCCTTACGGGGATCGAACATGCAACTTTGGCATTATTTTCACCATGCTGCAGCCAACTGTTGCAAGGATTTCCAGGACAATGTACATGAGGTCTGCACACACTGTAAAATGCAGTCTAAATCTGGAGTATTTTAGCTGGAGATGGCGGTGGATTAATTGGGACTAAGCCATCTTCCTCCTTGTTCTCGGTTGCAAGTTTGAAAGACTTGTTGAAGCAATTGTTAGGAGGGGTGAGGAAGGAAGGGAACAGGCAGGGTGACTGTTGGGGATATAAATGTGCCTTTTCTGAAAGGCAGAGGTGTGAGATTCATGCACATATGTTGCATTGAGAGGAGACGTTCTATTTGTAACCATTCATCACACGCAGAGCAGCCTCCAAGTTGCCGTCAACGCGATTGTCCTTTTCTCCTTTTGTCTTGAATTCTAAGACGAGTCTCGCAGAACGGGTCTGTTACTGCAAGGTGTCCATCTCTTAAGAATTGGCGTTGTTGGTTTTTCTGTTTTTGTTTTGCCTTTGTTTCAGCAAAGTGTCCCCTACGTAATTGTGTAAATCTCAGCTTTTGTTGTTAAATATGTTTGGGGTGTAGGCAGTTGGTCCAAAGGGACTGAGATGGAATTCAGAATGTGGTTCTTTATATATATATATATCCCCAGTTTCTGGGAATTGCAGGTGGAGAGACTGCAACCGGGATCACAGCCTGCTTGTGGGCTTCTCTGCAGCATCTGGTTGGCCACTGTGAGACTAGGATGCTGGACTAGATGGGCCTTTGCCCTGATCCAGCAAGCTATTCTTACGTTCTGTTCCAGAATATTAGTGGACAGATGGCAACCTGCTCCCCCCTCTTGCTTGCAGAAGCTCATCCTTTCTTAGATTTTCTTTAAAAAACAATATATATATGCATGTTCATTGGGCCCCAGAGCTGAAATAGGTCTGGAGGTGTCAGATTGCTGGGAGGTCTTGGTCGTATGCTGGATAAATAAAACTGAACTGATTGTACGAGAGCTATTTTTTGCATTGCGAAATCTGTTTCAGAAAGACTGGAACTTGATTTGCCGTTTGTTTCTTGGCATCAGAAGCGCTGCGGGGCCTGTGGACATGCTGCCACTCATTTCTGGCAAGCACAAAGTGTCTGCTTTGTAATCTGCATTCGTACACAATCATTTTCAAGTTGTTTTCAATAGACACCAAGTGTAAAATATTTTGGATTAAACAGATTGCACTAACTTTTACGTAACTTGCTCAGCTGCCATCTATAGTGCACAGCATGTCTTCCGCCGAAACCAGGACTGCCAGTACGGATATAAATTGCTTTGTGCAAGTTTTCCCAATCTTACCTTTTAGATTTTGGCTTAAGGCTTTTTATGGGCGAGGAGCGGGGAAGGGATCAATGATGCCTCAAAAAATCAGCATTGAATAAGATTCAATCAAACTGTGCAGAAAAAGATGCAGTTGTGAATACCTGCTATCAGGTATTTTTCCAGTGTTGCCTTTTTATGGGCAATATATTTCTGCTTACAAAATTTGGATTTGGGGGTCCACTTTATGCTAGAGCTGGGCAATATCTGATTTTCAACATCGTGAGAGACTGATATATCATGATGTCTGAAATAAGGGTGGAACTATGTAGAGGCATTGGCTGGTTTCACAGTTTTCCCCACATTGTGATTTTTGCATAAACTCCCCCCCCCCAATGATTTGGGATATATTCCCATGTCAAAAATTATGAAACCAATATCACAGTATGGACTTCAATGAGGCCTCCTGCCGCCGGTGCCCTTCCACCATTTGCTTTCCGTTCTTAGACCAAGGTAAAGTTCTTAGACTGAGGTAAACTTCTGGTTTTGCGAAAGTTCGTAACCTGAACTGTTCGTAAACAGGGCTGTTCTTAAACCAAGGTACCACTGTATCTCATTGATGGTAGCTATTTGGCTGGTACCAAAGGTTGACCTTATGTTTGAGAGCAGTACATGTGAAAAGGATCTAGGAGTCTTGGTAGACCACAAACTTGACATGAGTCAGCAGTGTGATGCAGCAGCTAAAAAAGCCAATGCAGTTCTGGGCTGCATCAATAGGAGTATAGCATCTAGATCAAGGGAAGTAATAGTACCACTGTATTCTGCTCTGGTCAGACCTCACCTGGAGTACTGTGTCCAGTTCTGGGCACCACAGTTCAAGAAGGATACTGACAAGCTGGAACGTGTCCAGAAGAGGGCAACCAAAATGGTCAAAGGCCTGGAAACGATGCCTTATGAGGAACGGCTTAGGGAGCTGGGTAGGTTTAGCCTGGAGAAGAGAAGGGTAAGGGGTGATATGATAGCCATGTTCAAATATATGAAAGGATGTCATATAGAGGAGGGGGAAAGATTGTTTTCTGCTGCTCCAGAGAAGCGGACACGGAGCAATGGATTCAAACTACAAGAAAGAAGATTCCACCTAAACATTAGGAAGAACTTCCTGACAGTAAGAGCTGTTCAGCAGTGGAATTTGCTACCAAGGAGTGTGGTGGAGTCTCCTTCTTTGGAGGTCTTTAAGCAGAGGCTTGACAGGCATATGTCAAGAATGCTTTGATGGTGTTTCCTGCTTGGCAGGGGGTTGGACTGGGTGGCCCTTGTGGTCTCTTCCAACGCTATGATTCTATGTTGCATCTCCACTGTTGGGGACAGTAAGCCTCTGAATGCCAGTTTCTGGGAATCACAAGTAGGGGTATGGTTGCTTGCAACCCAGGTCCTGCTTGCAAGCTTCGTATCTTGGTTGGTGACTGTGAGAACAGAGGGCTGGACTAAGTGGGCCTTTGGATTGACCTAGCAGAACTTTTCTTTTCAAGATCTTTCCAGATGGGAGCAAGGATGCTTGAAGGATTCAGCAATATTTTCAATACAATGTTTTAATAATGATCTTTTGCTTTCTTTTTCATTTTCAGGAATGAAATTCAGAGAGGCCTTGAAGAGTTGAGTAATGTTAAGCCAGGAGGTGAAACGTACATACATGAAGGAATAAAAGAAGTAAGTTTTCCTTCCCCTCTCTATTAAATGATATAGTGGCTCATGGCTTAGTGGGTAGAGTATGAAACTCTTAATCTCAAGGTCATGGCTTTGAGCCCCACGTTGGACAAATGAGCCCTGCATTGCATTCCAACTCTATAAACTATAATTCTATGATTTGTTGCTGCTCAAGGTATCTTGCCCTTCTTGGGTCAATTGTGACATGGAATTAGTTACATATTGAGTTCTTAAGTGGCTGGTTTGTTTTAAAGCAGGAGGATGGATTAGATCAGGGCCATAGCAGGGGCAATGGGGTGAAGCTCTCCTCCCCCATGGTCCCAATCCAGTTGCTTCCCCTCCTCCTGGTGCTATAAAACAAACAACCCCTCAAAAAACCCAGCCAAGAAAGGGTTGTGGGCTCATGCCCCACGTTGAGCAAAAGATTCCTGAATCGACTTTGTCTAACTTGGCCTCAGCTTAACGAGTCCTTAGCTCATTAGTTATTATAACTTAATAATTTCAACAGCCCACATCTCCTTATCTGAAATGGCTATATTCCTCTCGTTCCAGTTCTCAGCCACCCAATGACAGTGATATCTTAGAATTTTGAAGTGTCAGGCATAGCTCTAGTGGCTTTAGCCCAAACGTAGCAGAGTTTTCCTGCACAGCGCAGAAGCTAGTTGAGGTGGAAATGACTAGTCGGCTAGACGCAGAATAACTATTTACAGGATTTATTAAAAGAAGATAAAAGCAGCAGAGTTTCTGCATACAAAGCAAAGCAAAATAAATCCTCTCTATCTCTCTCTCTCTAACCATACGCAGCAATCCTACTCCTAACACCCAACAAGAAACAACTGTGCTAGCATTCCTAGATAACATAGTTCAATGCTGGTCATTAACCAATCAGAGAGCTGTTGCCAGGCCAGGCAGACCTTGGCTTTCTGCCAAGAGTAAATTGACACTGCCTTGAGTTAATTGTGTGAAACAAGAATCTGTAAGTTTCTCATGAGAACCAGTTAACAGAAACCGAACATAAGCACACTTTTTTCCCCTTTCCAGGCAAATAAGCAGATCAAGGAGGTCGGAGCCTTGAAGTCAAACAGCATAATCATCGCTCTGACAGATGGGCAATTGCAAGGGTACATACCGCAATATGCAGAAAAAGAGGTGAGTGTTGAATTGAAACTGTGCCTCCTGCTTAGTTCAGTGATTGTCTGTGTTGTTGTTGTTGTTATTTATCAAATTTGTAAAGTTAAAGGACCCCTGGATGGTTAAGTCCAGTCAAAGGCGACTATGGGGTTGCGGCGCTCATCTTGCTTCAGGCCGAGGGAGCTGGCGTTTGTCCACAGACAGTTTTTCGGGTCATGTGGCCAGCATGACTAAACCGGTACTGGCGCACGGAACACTGTGACAAGTGCCAGAGCTCACACAGAAGCACCATTTACCTTCCTGCCGCAGTGGTACCTATTTATCTACTTGCACTGGCATGCTTTCAAATTGCTAGGTTGGCAGGAGCTGGGACAGAGCAACGGGAGCTCACCCCGTTGTGGGGATTTGAACTGCCGACCTTCTGATCGGCAAGCCCAAGAGGCTCCATGGTTTAGACCACAGCGCCTCACATGTCCCTATACCCCATACCCACAGATCTCAGGGCGGTTCCCAAGATAAAAATCACAAAAGACACAATCAAAATGGAAACAAAAACAACCCAATAATCCCCTTCCCCAACACATTTTTAAAGGGCATTGGATCAATCAAAGGCCTCGTTAAAGAGGAATGTTTTTGCCTGGCGCCTAAATGTGTATAATGAAGGTTCCAGGCAAGCCTCCACCAATGGGGGCTGAAAAGGCATGTTCTTGTGTTGCCACCCTCTGGACCAGGCGCACGAAGAAGGGCCTCAGATGATGATCTCAGGGTGGGTTCATATGGGGAGATGTGGTCCTTGAGGTATTGCAGTTCTGAGCTGCTTAAGGCTTTATAGGTCAAAACCAGCCCTTTGAATTGGGCCCAGAAACTTAATTGGTAGCCAGTGCAGTCAGACTGGGATCTTGTTATATTCTAGCAAATCCTGACAAGACAGAAGTACTGTTCTTGGGGGATAGGAGGCGGGCAGGCGTGGAGGACTCCCTGGTCCTGAATGGGGTAACTGTGCCCCTGAAGGACCAGGTGCGCAGACTGGGAGTCATTTTGGACTCACAGCTGTCCATGGAGGCGCAGGTCAATTCTGTGTCCAGGGCAGCTGTTTATCAGCTCCATCTGGTACGCAGGCTGAGACCCTACCTGCCCGCGGACTGTCTCACCAGAGTAGTGCATGCTCTGGTTATCTCCCGCTTGGACTACTGTAATGCGCTCTACGTGGGGCTACCTTTGAAGGTGACCCGGAAACTGCAATTAATCCAGAATGCGGCAGCTAGACTGGTGACTGGGAGTGGCCGCCGAGACCACATAACACCGGTCCTGAAAGACCTACATTGGCTCCCAGTACGTTTCCAAGCACAATTCAAAGTGTTGGTGCTGACCTTTAAAGCCCTAAACGGCCTCGGTCCAGTATACCTGAAGGAGCGTCTCCTCCCCCATCGTTCTGCCCGGACCCTGAGATCCAGCGCCGAGGGCCTTCTGGCGGTTCCCTCGCTACGAGAAGCCAAGTTACAGGGAACCAGGCAGAGGGCCTTTTCAGTAGTGGCACCCACCCTGCGGAATACCCTCCCACCAGAGGTCAAAGAGAACAACAATTACCAGACCTTTAGAAGGCATCTTAAGGCAGCCCTGTTTAGGGAAGCTTTTAATGTTTGATGGATTTCTGTATTTTAATATTTTGTTGGAAGCCGCCCAGAGTGGCTGGGGGAACCCGGCCAGATGGGCGGGGTATAAATAAATTATTATTATTATTATTATTATTATTATTATTATTATTAAATGCATAAAACTTTTATTGATTTATTTCCATTCAAGGCAGAGCTTGCCAGGGATATGGGAGCAAGAGTCTACTGCGTCGGAGTCCTCGATTTTGACCAAAACCAGGTAGGGGGCTATATTACAGGACACTGTGTAGAGACGATAAACAAGTTGCTAGCAATGTTTGAAGATTTACTTGCTTCCTTGGTATTGGATGTACCTGTTAGGAGACCTGCTCTCTATATACAGCAGAATGAAGATGCAAAAGCCTTAGGTTGTCAGTAGGACATACTTCTTTTGAATTGTCCCTCCACCCGCCCCCCCATGTTAAAACACGCACATGCCCCTGTGTCAATTTTTAAATGCCTGCCAGAAACCTTCCTATTCCGTCCAGGCCTATGTAGGCAATTAAGAAATGCATCCTTCCACAATGGTTAATTGATGTCTGTTTTTAACTTGTGTGGATGGATTTTATTGTATGGTTTTATGTTTTATTGCTGGCGGGAGAGCACGAGGCTCTTAATTCAGGGTCTTGGGTTCAAGCCCCACATTGGGCAAAATATTCCTGCATCGCAGGGGGTTGGACTAGCTGACCCTTGTGGCCCCTTCCAACCCTATGATTCTATGAGGAGCTGCAACAGAAAAGGCCTGTTCTACTGTTGCAGCCCAGGGACCTCCTTTGGATTCAGGACACAATTCTACAATTCTATGGTAGCTACAGCTACAGCTATAGTTGCAGCTGTAGATGTAAATATTGATATGACATAGCAGTTTGTGTTTGCAGTGAATTTTGCATGTAGGAAAGCATTCAAAACCGCGAGCCCCCTCCTGCAGGGTGGTACGGCCCATTCTGTCACCTCCTCATTCCTTCCTCATTCTGCTGCATATGAAGGCCAAGTATGAAGCTACCATCTGCTGCAGGGATGGGGAACTTGTGTCCGTCTAAAGGATGGTGTTAGACTACAGACCCCAGAGTCTGAGCCAGCCTGGTTGATGGCCAGGGATGGTGAGAATCATAGCCCAACAACAGCTGGAGAGCCCCAGGTTATCCACCCGTGTTACACCGAGCCAGGCCATTGGCCAGTCTAACCCAGTGTTGTCTATTCTCATTGGCGGTTGCTCTCTGATGGCTTGGGCAGAATTCCTCATAGGAAAGACGAGGCACAGATCTGACTTAAAAAAAAGAAGAAGAAGGTTGTTGGACCAGGATCCAAGGAACAGACATACAGACATGAGGAAGACATGGCCAAAGCTTTGCTGTTTTTCTAGGCGGCTGTTCCCCCAGCTAAAAATATAAGTTGCTTTCAAGCAGTATCTTTCTTTGTCTTAGAACAGCTACAAAGAGCAAAAACAGCCTCATCGGCTTCTGTGGTTCTCCTTCATGCATCTTTTCAGTATTCCTGAAGGAGCATCTCCACCTCCATCATTCTGCCCGGACACTGAGGTCCAGCACCGAGGGCCTTCTGGCGGTTCCCTCATTGCGAGAAGCCAAGTTGCAGGGAACTAGGCAGAGGGCCTTCTTGGTGGTGGCGCCTACCCTGTGGAACGCCCTCCCAACAGATGTCAAAAAGGAAAACAACTACCAGACTTTTAGAAGACATCTGAAGGCAGCCCTGCTCAGGGAGGCTTTTAATGTTTAATAGATTATTGTGTTTTATTCTTCCGTTGGAAGCCGCCCAGAGTGGCTGGGGAGACCCGGCCAGATGGGCGGGGTATAAATAATAAAATATTATTATTATTATTATTATAGTTTGTGACTAGCCATAATGGCTATGTTCTCCCTCCACTATTGCAGAAGTAGGCCTCTGAATATCAGTTGCTGTGAACATCTGGTTGGCCACTGTAAAACCAGGATACTGTTTCGTGATGGTTGTTTTTCAAAGGCCGGTTTAGCTGTTTGTATTTTTTTGCCAATGCATTTGTCCTTCCTTCCTTAGCTTGAAAGGATAGCTGGTTTTAAGGAGCAAGTCTTCCCAGTCAAGGAAGGATTCCAAGCTCTCCGGGGGATAATTAATTCTGTAAGTATTCTGGAAATCTCACATTGCCTTAATTTTTCATGTAAAGGTGGTGAAATCTTATTTACTTTTGTGGCATTGTCTTTCATGCGAAATATTAAGCTGACTAAGCTTTCTCTAGCCTGAGTGCTTCATTGCAGATTGCTGTGGCTTCCACAGATCTGATCTCTCAGCCAGGGATGGCTAAATTGCATCCTTCCAGATGTTTTTTGGACTCCCATCGTCCCTAAACATTGACCACAGCAGCTGGGGCAGCCTGGGATTTGAAGTCCAGCAACACACGTCAACTATCCCTGCTCTAGGTGCTGCTAGGTACCACATAAAGCCCCAGCCTGGATAGAGAGGAGCATTTCTCTCTCGATGGATTGCTGAACTATGGCTCCAGCAGAATCTCTTTGGCTGGCTCCAGAGTCCAGTGTGAGAATTTCATCCTGCCCAAGTTGGGAGGGAGGAAAAAAAAGGATTGCCATGCCACTGAAATTTGCTGCTTCTGTCTGTTCCATAATCCAGGGTGAATATGAGAGCTCTCCGTTTTATCTTACACAGGCAGCAATAAAACTGCTAGCACCTTTGCAAAGCTAAGAAGGATGTGGTCTGGTTTCAAACTGGATGGGGGAACTGCGTGCTGAGATTCCTTCATTGCAGGGGGTAGGACTAGGTCCCTTCCTGAAGGTCCCTTTCAACTCTGCAATTACACTAATGCTGTGGGATGCACCATAGAAGCACTAGCAACCACAAACTATTGCTATATATAAGGGTCTGGTGACTTCTGTTTCCGTGTATCTGAAGAAGTGTGCATGCACACAAAATCTCATACCAATGACAAACTTAGTTGGTCTCTAAGGTGCTACTGGAAGGAATTTTTGTTTGTTTTGTTTCAACTACGACAGACCAACACGGCTACCTACCTGTAACTATTGCTTGGTAGTCGGGATGCAAGAAGGCATGTCTTTTTCATTCCGTTCCGTATTCGTCTTATGCAGCACTGTTTCAAATCCACTGCATTATGCCTTCCATAAAGAACTATGTTATTTGTCTCGCTGTTTGCTGTGGTGAAATGATGTAACCTACACAATTCATGGTGTAAATTATGTTGCCAATATGTTACTCCACGCCATTCATTTCAGTGCAAAGGAAATGCAATGCATTTTTTTGTGTGGTGGTGGTGGGAAAACACAAGAGCAATTACGGTACATAATGTTTGGGGACTGAAATAACCGTGAATACCAATCCTAATAGCGGGATTGCTTTCTGGTCTATTCCTGTTTCCCTTTTCATAGATGTCCCTACTTGGTAGTAATAGGCAGTGCCAAAAGCTGAGGCCACTGTTCTTCAGTGTCTGAGAGCTAGGTTTCCGTAACCAGGGCTTGATTGTCTGTGCAACTTCATGGAATTTACAAGGAACGTAGAAACTGGCCTGAGAATTTCAGCTTTTCGGAGAAAAGCTTATGCAACGAATGTAAGGTCATGCAAAGGACAGTCGTACCTTGGTTCTCGAACACCTTGGTACTTGTACATTTGGGCTCCCGAATGCTGAAAACTCGGAAGTGAATGTTCCGGTTTCCGAACGTTTTTCGGAAGCCGGATGTCCAATGCTGCTTCTGCTTGAGTGTGGAAGTTCCTGCAGCCAATCGGAAGCCATGCCTTGGTTTTTAAATGGTTTCGGGAGCCGAAGAGACTTCCGGAACGGATTGTATAAGCAATACTGACTGTATAAGCAATCTTTGCTTATGTTGGCCACCTCATGAGAAGAGAAGAATCCTTGGAAAAGACCCTGATGTTGGGAAAGATCGAGGGCACTAGGAGAAGGGGACGACAGAGGACAAGATGATTGGACAGTGTTCTCGAAGCTACAAACATGAGTTTGACCAAACTACGGGAGGCAGTGCAAGACAGGAGTGCCTGGCGTGCTATGGTCCATGGGGTCACGAAGAGTCGGACACGACTAAACGAGTAAACAACAACAACAACACTCAGTAGATTGTATTTGGCTTCTGCTAGTCATTGGGGGTTGAAGAGATCTGGAGCTGCAGTCGAAGTGGTCTGGGAGTTCACGTTTGACCAGTCAGTCGATACATGAAAACAAATCCATTCACACCCAAATATGAGCCACTAGTTGGAACTGCTGCTGTTCTCTGCCTCTGCTTTGGAAACAGTATGCCTCTAAATACCCATTGTCATAAATTGCAAGTGAGGAGAGCCTTCTTGTATGGAGGCCTTGCTTCTGGGCTTCCTGCAGGCCACTGTGAGAACAGGTACTAGATGTGTACTGGCCCTGCTGTGAATGTTCCTTGAGAAGTTTTGCCTGGCTGGGATATGCAATTGAATGGTGATGGTCATAGTGCTTCTTGCCCACTTGCATGGAGAGAGATGTGATGTAGCTTAACATACAAAGGTGAGCTGTTGCATCTGTTGCTCTGCTCACTATTGCCTCTGGTCCCACACACTTTTGCCTTTCCCCACTCTGCAATATGGCCTGCCAAAAGCTGGAAGCCTGCCATGCCAGGATGTGACCCTCAGGGAGGAAAAAGGTTCCCCAACCCTGTGTTGAGAGTGAGCCGCGTGGCTGCTGTGTTTCCTTGAAGGCTTCTTTGAGAGCATCTCAACCCTCTCTTGGAAATGATGGGAAATGGAAATGTAATGGAAGATGTAAGCCAAGTTGAGGCATGCGTGGCACCTCCCCTTCTCCAGTACAAAACGGGGCGTTAATTGTATCACCCTATTGACTGGTGTTGTGTGTGGTGAGTCCCAAATGTCTGCTTCTGTTCTGATAGGACTGAAGGTTTGGTTTGGTTTGGGACTTTGTTCGTTTTCCATTTTTGGGCTAACAAAACACGGGCGCAGGAGTGGCATACATAAATAACCTTTTTTGACACCTGGGAATTTCAATCTGAATTCTCCCCAACAGAAAGGACTCTGGTTTTTTTGGGAAAGTACTTTTAAACACCCCCCCCCAATTCATTATGGATAATTTCCCAATACTCTTTTACCCTTTTACAAGTCCTCCACATATGAAAGAACGTTCCCTCAATCTCTTTGCATCTCCAGCACTTACCTGCTTCGGTCTTATTGCTTTTCTTCTTATGACTTACTTCTGAGATGATATGCATAGGATTTGGCTTGGGAAAAAAAAAGAACTAGGACAAAGTTTTAGTGGACCCCCCATAATCACACTATATGTGTTAATTAGCATATAGATGCCAGAATTTCTGTGTTGTCGCTAACTACTGTGGCTGCTGTTCTGTGTATTCTCCGCTTCATTTCCCCCCTGGCCTCACTGTTTGCAATCCCCCATGCCCCTCAAGCCATGGGGATATATATGAGTAACTGAGGATAACACTTTATGCGCCAGAGGAAGCGGGGCTGCGCCCTGCAAAAGCTTAGCCATCATGCACTTTGTTAGCCTTTTAAAGTGTCACAAGCCTCTTGTTTGTTTCGGCTGCGACAGCCTAACAGGGCTGCTCCTCTGGGAATTGTGTAAAGTTAAACAACGTACGAGATCTGTGTGCAATCCTCTTCCGCTATAAGTCTGCCAGTGAACTTTTGCAAGCCTTTTTGGCGCTGTTAACGTTCTCCCAACTTTGCAAAGCATCTAAATGAACGAAAGGCTTGTCAGAATGCATCAATCTGAGAGGGAAGTCTAGTGGCTTAAGAAGAAATGCTGAAGGCAACTTAGTTATCCGATCAGTAATGGTTTACTGATCTAGTTTGGCTGATAATTATCCGGAAGTATGGCTTCCTGAGCAAGCGGAATAAATGCTCTGGCAATGTGAAAATTCAGGGCTCACAAGTGTATGTTTCCCTAGCTCTCCTGAGAGCCGTATTTCATTGCAGATACTATGCCCATCTAAAAAATGTTCCTTGGAAGCAACCTGCTTAGCTTGAAGAGAAGTGTATGAATTGCATGCATATCATGAGCATGAATTGTGGGAAGGCTGCAATTCATTTTCATTTTTAGGATGCGTCCGAAGGAGCACAGCCAGTGTGGTATCCTGGGCAGAATGCTGGGCTTTGACTCAGCTGATTTGGGTTCAAATCCCTGTTTGGCCGCAAATCTTGTTAGGCAGAAAGATAATAGCCGTCCTGCCTGAGAAAACAGGGCAGGACTTGTGTGCTGCTCGGAGGAAAGAATGCAATTCATAAACATTGTTTTTTGCATGGCTTTTTCATGAATAGAGGCAAAGGCCAAACAGTAGTGGTTGGGCGTTTTGTGTGTGTTTTGCAATACGTTTGTTTTGAGAGAAGACTTTCCTGCAAGCATGAAATGTGAGTTGGATTTCTAGCTGGTTGGTGGAAGAGCAGGGCTTGTGGCTATTGAATACTCATCTCAGGAAGAGGCAGAGTCCGTATTTGTTCCGAAATTCCATTTGTTTCTTAAACACCAGAGCTAAACAGCAACTCAAAGGAGACCCATGATACGTGTGTGCCAGCCGGAGCTGGACTGACTCTCGCGCGCCAAAACTGTTCCCTTAAAGGGGAACTGCCCGCTAGTTAGCCTGCTTCTTATTGGAGTGCTCACCTCCCTAGCTGTTCGGCGATAGGTTGGGTCACGCCAGGAGGCGGACCCTGTACAGAGGGATAACAGCTCCAAAATAGGTCTGTGTACACAACAGTGGCCCTGGGTATTTCTTAGCTCCCGGGACTAGGAAAAGCCAAATAAGTTATGCAAAACATGTGGCATGATCTGCCCTATCCTGTAGGGTGCAACTCTGTGCACATGCAGAAGTATCTCCACAGGGAATCTTTTTTATTTTTATATGCTTTTCATTAGCTTGTTATTACAACACAAACACACACAAAATACAAATACAGTGGTACCTCGGGTTGCAAACGCTTCGGGTTACAAACTCCGCTAACCCGGAGGTAGTACCTCGGGTTAAGAACTTTACCTCAGGATGAGAACAGAAATCGCGTTGTGGCGGCGTGGTGGCAGCGGGAGGCCCCATTAGCTAAAGTGGTACTTCTGTAATAAACGTATATCCATGTTTCAATTCTTATCTTTTCTAATTGACTTCCTTCGTCCTCAACGCGGGTCTAATTTCATATTTGGTAAACTGCTTCTTTCTCTTTTTCCTACTTTTCTCTATATTTTATACTTTTACACCATATTTTGTTTTGCAAAAATTACTCAAAGCAAGTCCAGGCATTGATTTTAGGACACTGCTTTTTTAGGTAATCTCTATATTTCCCCCTTCCTTTTTGGAATTTTTGCTTAGATTGTCCCCTAATTGTATCCGTAGTCAAATAATTTATCGTGCCACTCTTTTTTTTTGTTGGTACTATCTCCTTTTTCCATTTTTTTGCAATTAAGATTCTCACTGCTGATGTTGCATACAGGAATATTATTTTATTCTCACTTGCAATGTTGGAGTCTAATATGCCAAGCACAGGGCATATTAGCACAGGAGTGCCTGGCGTGCTATGGTCCATGGGGTCACGAAGAGTCGGACACGACTAAACGACTAAACAACAACAACAAATATGCCCAGCAGAAAAGCTTCTGGTTTTGTTTTGTTTTGTTTGTAAAGGTTTGTTTAAATATTTTCTTCAGCTCTTCATATCCCATATCCCATAAGCTCTTAATTTTATTACAGGTCCACCACTTGTGTAGCAGCATCCTCTGCTTGATTACACCTCCCACACATTTTGGATTTTGTTTTACACATTTTGAATATTTTGCTAGGTGTTATGTACCATCTATAAAACATCTTTAGAAAATTTTCCTTTATGGCGTCACCATAGGGAATCTCTTGCGTCTTCACCCTTGTCAGCCACACATTCCTTGCGCTGGGTGTGCTGCTTTGCCATCAGAAGAAATGACTAAATATGCCAATTTTGGTTTCTCTCAGTTTCACGCTTCTCCAATCTTAAGTTCATTTTCCCACATTTCCACATCAGTTTGCGATTTCTCCCCCCCCAAAAAAATCTGCTGAAAATTCAACTGCATTCTAGTGAGAATTTCTCCTCCTATATACATTTTTATATGCAATTTTACTAGGTACAGGTTTTAAATAGAAAGTAGTTTTTCAAAAGTTTATGTCAATTGTATTATCTGTTTTAAAATTTGTTATCTTGTCTTGTGCTGCTCTGGTCTAAGGACTACTGCAGGCATCCCCAAATTGCAGCCCTCCAAATGTTTTGGCCTACAACTCCCATGATCCCTAGCTAACAGGACCAGTGGTTGGGGATGATGGGAATTGTAGTCCAAAAACATCTGGAGGGCCGAAGTTTGGGGATGCCTGGACTAATGCAATGAAAGTAAAGTCCAGTCTGGTCTGTGTGCCTTACCTTCCAAGTCACGGACTGCAGAATCCGGGACTGGCAGCCGTGTGACACCGGAAGTTGCGTCGACGTAACTTCCAGTGTCGCTTTGCCCTTCTATGGGCACCAAAAATGGCCGTTGCCGGCTTTGAAAGTCGCTTGTACGCATGTCAGGAAGTGCGTTGACGCAACTTCCGGTGTTGCTCCGCCCATCTATGGGCACCAAAATGGCCGCCACCGACACCGGAAGTCACATCTATGCACTTCCGGACATGCGTAGATGCGACTTTTGAAGCCGGCGGCGGCCATTTTTGGTGCCCATAGAAGGGCAAATCGGAAAGAAAAAAAATGGCCGCCGGCAGGAGAAAATAACGGAGAAAAACGGGAGGCGAAGTGATACGGGGGGGGGGGCACCGGGAAAAGGTAAGTAAAATCGGGGAGAGCTATGCTGTGTGCTCAGCTCCATCCTGATCTTGCTTCGTTGTGGGAGAGCATCATGGGGAAAGTGGCTTCAGCATGGCGTGTGTGTGTGTGTGTGTGGTTTGAAGCAATTCGGCTCTCTGCATTTGTGGTCTTTTCACACATCCTGTTACTAGGTAGGAAAGCAATCACAGGAAGTGGCCTTGATGTGGGTTGGTGTGTTCGTCCTTTGTATGCTTCTGTACAAGTTCTCTCCTCGAAGCATCATTTTTCTTCCTCTCTCATCATACTAGAACCCGGGACCATCCAAAAGAGGCTGAATATTGGGAAATTCAGGGCAGGCAAACGAAAGCACTTGTTCACACAGTGCACAGCTAAAACTATGGAATTTCCTCTCACAAGAGGTAGTGATAGCCACCAACTTGGACGTAGTGTTAGAAACTCAGATATCTAAGCTAGGTGCCGAATGGCTCCTTAAACCAGGGTTACAGTCGCCAAAACGGAATGCCTAGTTGCCGTGTCTCAAAAGTAATATTTTTCAATGCAACTTTTTGGTTCCTGGAATTTGTTCGGATTGTGCAGATAAAATATCACAGGCAGAATTCTACAGGATGTGTGTGGAAACAGCAAAGGTCCAAGGATTCCCCCGGGCACGCACCTCCAGATGGTGGAGACGCCAGGCACTATCCTGGCACCCGGGAAACTTCACTCGGTCCCAAGTGGATGATAGCCAGGTGCAAAATGCGCCTGGCCAATTTCGAACACTGCTTGGATACCTTTAAAAGAAGATTATACAAAGGAAAAAGCTGCTGTGAACTAGTAGCCATGACGGCTATGTTTGCCTTCACTTTTGAAGACAGTATTCCACTGAACGGGACCCAGGTGGCGCTGTGGTTAAACCACTGAGCCTAGGGCTTGCTGATCAGAAGGTCGGCGGTTCGAATCCCTGTGACGGGGTGAGCTCCCGTTGCTTGGTCCCAGCTCCTGCCAACCTAGCAGTTCGAAAGGACGCCAAAGTGCAAGTAGATAAATAGGTACCACTACAGCGGGAAGGTAAACGACATTTCCATGTGCTGCTCTGGTTTGCACATGACCTGGAAGCTATACGCCGGCTCCCTCGGCCAATAATGCGAGATGAGTGCGCAACCCCAGAGTCGGTCACGGCTGGACCTAATGGTCAGGGGTCCCTTTACCTTTACCTTTATTCCACTGAACACCAGTTGTTGAGAGTCATGGCTGGGAAGCAGGCCCATCTCATGGGCTTCCCACGACCACTATGAGACCAGGAGCCTTGACTAGATTGACCTTTGGTCTTATGTTCCCATGTTGAGTGTGGAGAGAGGCTTGGAGAAGACAAGGCTCTTGTTGCAGTGCAACCTTTGCTGTTTCAAGAGAGATCAAGGTGAACAGCTAGCAGGAGGTTTGTTCCACATTGCTCTCCATGCTGTGTCAAAACTTTCCTGCCCTGCTGTTTTGTACAATCACCTGCTCTCGGTGCAGCTAAGCAGAAAACACAGAGAGGTTTTTCGTTTTCTTTGCAAGAGGCCAGAAAAGAGAAGTGCCAGCCAACCTCCGTGTATATGAAGCCTGGCCCTGTGCACCGCTTCCCCCCCCCCACTTTCAAGAACAGAATCCATTTACAGGGAGCATCTGACTACCAATTACAAGCCCCCTTAATAGGAACATTTCCTGCAGGAGGAAGAAATATGCTTGGCTTTGTGTGCTAGGGCAGCCAGGAAGCCAGTCATTAAATGCTTAAGTGGCAAAAGGAAGAAGAAGAAGAAGTTTGGAGGAGAGGGAAGGGAGGCATGAAGTGAGCGTGGAGGAAAATTATTCCGATTATATCACTCTCTCCTCTAATCCACGCGGATAGCCTAGCGCTCGAGCTGCACTTGCTGTGAGATTTAGAACAAACATGTTAAGAGGTTTCTGCTCACGCAGCTGAAATGCGAGAGGAGCAGAGAGCTATTGGGGAGGTGAGGGGGCGAATTGCTGTGTGGAGTTGTTAAAGGGGCTCAATGGCCTGGAAGGGGAATATTTCTCTGTCCTCCTACCCTTCACTACCGCACAGGGCTTAATTTGACATCCCCTGACATATTACAAATCATATAATGTCCTGGTGCACAGAGGGCTGCTTCCTAAGCAGCAACTTAACTGATAAGGTCCCAGCTTCTCTCCCTCCCCACCCTCTCCTCTGCATCCCTCTGCACGGTTTGCCTTATGATTTCGATTTGACTCGTCAGATACCACTAAACTGCTATTGGTTGCATTACATAACCGATGCGGTAAACTCTCCTAACAAACTACAAACTCCAGAGCATCGCTCTCGGCCTCCGTTCCCCACTCTTTTTTTAAAAAAAGAAACATTTTCACAATTAAACATTGCCGTCACATAAGTATAAAAGAATAAACCACAAAAATAAAAAAAACAGAAAATAAAACATTTTCACACAATATTAAATCCACATTCTAGGATTACTCACATCCCTCGACTTCCCTCCATTCCCTCCCCTGATTCTTTTATATTATCTTAATTTATACATGTCAATAATTGCCTTGTCTTTAATTATCTCCAAATTTAAACATCCTCCTTAATATTACAAGTGGTTGTTTTTTTAAAAAAAGCCTGCTACTGTGTTAACTTCCTTACAATGTTTTTGTACAATTTGCAATAAACATTTCCCACTCCTTATCCCAAGGCACGCTTTCCCACAGGAAGCAATGCAGAACGGATTGATCTGTTCCAGACTTTTAAAAACAACCCCTAAAACAAAAATTTAACATGATTTTTTTTCTATTTTACAAGACCATTGATCCATAAAATGAAAACAATAAACAATGTACTGTACTATAAAATAAATAAAACAGTATTGTAGATGATGAAAATTAAAATTATTATTTTTTCCTTACCTGCACTGATAATAGTCATTGTTTGGATGGGGGGCTTTTATCCATTTCTGCAGTCACCCAATCAATCAATCATTCAGTAGCTGAACTGGGATCCACACAGTCGCAAAAACAAATGAACTGAAAAAGCCTCAAAACAAAAAAACGCAAAATAGCAAAAACAAAAGCACCAAATATAAGCTCCAAATATCACCTCAGAACACTGCAATTGGAAATGGAAGGCTTGAATTACAATTGGGGGGGGGGCACAAATTAGCAGCGCAACAGGAAACACAGGGGGACACAAAACGGACCACATTCGGCTTCCAAAAAAAAGTTTGAAAACCAGAACACCTACTTCTGGTTTTGCAGCGTTCGGGTTCCAAGTTGTTTGTGAACTAAGCTGTTCGAAAACCGAGGTACCACTGTACAACCATGCAGGATTTAACCCAGGGGTGGGGAATCTCTGATCTTCTGCATTCTGTTGGACCACAGCTACCATTGTCTCTAACCATTGGCTATGATACAGTAGCTGGAGCCGATGGGAGTTCGAGTCTAACAACAGGACAACTTTCCATTTGGCTTAGTGGCGCGGTGCGCCGGGGCGCCTCCCCATCAGGGGCGCTGGGCTGGGGTGCCCAGCAACCCTGCGCGCTGCTTATGTTCGAGGCGGCAAGTGAGATGCTGCTGCTGAAGCAGCCTAGCTCTGCCGCTGCCCCTCCTCCGTCGCACTTGCACGGGGCGGTCAACTGTATCCTCCGCCGTGCGCTGTTCCCGCCACATCCCCTCACAACAGCAGGCTTGCTAGCCACCCTTCCAACAGTGCCTAGCAAGCCCGCCCAGGTAAGGGGGGGCGGCGGTAGCAGCGCCTGGAAGGGCTCCTTTCGGTGCGCTGTTCCTGCCACCCCCCTCGCAACAGCAGGCTTGCTAGCCACCCTTCCAACGGCGCCTAGCAAGCGGGGGGGGGGGGAGGGAGAGGGATTTTGCACCACGGCGCTGGATACCCTTAAGACGGCCCTGTCCAACAATATATGGGGAGTCCAATGTTCCCCACCTTGCTTTAGCTCCTGTGTCGGTGCCCTTCCCGTCTAGCATTTCAGCGGTTAAGCACTGTTGCAACCTTTCCTTGTGTAATCCTCCAGGCATGCCTCTGCCTTAGCTATGTTCCATAGAGCTGCTCTCTAGGCTTATTCATCCAGACTCAATCCTGCTCGGACTCCGTCCTGCCTGGGCTGCATTTCAGCCTGCATGGAAACCTGCTAACTCTCCTGTCTGTCTTCAGAGTCTTGGGGGGTGGGGGGACAGCTCTAAAATTGAGGAGTGATGCTTGCAATCTGATCACACTGTTGTTCTGTACTTTCATATCATAGACTTATCAGGGCAGCGTACGATGTTAAAACATAAAACACCCTTAAAAACCTAAAAAGTGACTGGCAGATTGAAAATGAAAATGAAACAGCTGCAAAGGGTTGCTGGCATGTTAGGGGCTGATCATTAGACCTTTTGCAAAAGCATGGCATACAAAAGCATGCAGTTTACTGCTAGGCTGCAGTTCCCTATTCTGCTTAGAATTTATTTTTTTTTGCAAAAGCTGGCACAGCATAGTAGTGCCATGAAGTTAATTTTATTTTTTTGTAAAATCTATATACTGCTTTTTTAAAAAAATCAAAGTTGTTTACAAAAAGAATGAAACAATAACATTGTCAATTAAAAAACGGCTATTTGAAATGTTCAAAATAGAATTAAAATTAGCGAGAAGCTAAAACCAGATTAAAGCATGCCAGCATTCTACATTTCTGGATTGGCTTGCCCAAACAAAAAATGTCTTTAGAAGGCACCAAAAAGAACACAATGCCAGATGTCGAGAAGCAGGGAGTTCCAAAGTATGGATACTGCCGCACTAAACGATTGATTTTGTAGAAATGCGGAATGAGTGGCACCTGTAACAGTTCTAGCTCTGCACTGTCACATATTTTTGCAAAACAGCTTCTCTTTATCAGTTCCTCTTTTCCCCTCCCTTTAAAGCACACTTCTCTTTTAAATTGTTCTTTTTTTGTGGTTTCATAAACTGGGTTACATTGGCCTGCTTTGCACGACATGGTAAGTGAAACCATGTGCAAAATGGGCAGGCTCCCAGAGAGGAGCTCCCAGACGCTTTGCTCTGTCCCCCCCCCCCGGTCGATTTTCGTTGTTTCCTCTTGTGTTGAGTTTTAGATTGTAAGCTCCTTGGAACGGGGACCTCTCCGAAGCACCGTTCTCACAGAATGCATGCTGAATAAACAGCAGGCAATAGCCAAAGAAGGTGCTGTGGTTCAAATGTGCATTGCAGCAACCCCTGAGAAACTAGCCAGGCAGAGTGGAGGGCAGAGAAAGAGAGAAGGAGAGAGAGAGAGAAAGAGAGAAAGAGAGAAAGAGAGAGAGAGAGAAAGAAAGAAAGAAAGAAAGAGGGAGGGAGGGAGGGAGGGAGGGAGAAATAGCTCTCTTTTAAAAATTCTAGCTCCACCAGCAGAAATTCTAGCACCCACCCAGCAGGCGAAAACAACTGCTGAGAGAGAGAGAGAGCATCAGCCAGCTGGCAAACCCAAGAGTGTGATGTTTCTGCTGCTCCTTGTGGTTTGTTTTTTCGTGTGGGCCTTGAGTGACTCCTGGATTGCTTCCTCGTTAAGTGAATAATTGGGTGGGACTTTGTCTTCCTCTCGCCCTCTCTTTTGTTCCACTTCATTAGTGTGCTATATTGATGTAACCTCAGGAAGCAGCTCTGATGGTATTGGCCCCCTCTGAGGCTACAGATGTTTCAGAGGAGGTCAAAGAAGACCCCAAGGATTATCCCAAATCTCGGCTGCTTTCATTTATCGGCCATATTAGCAATCCGTTTTCTCCTCGGTGCCGCTGATGCTTTTGAAAGGTGTCCCATTGCCATTATTTGTTGGGGGGGGGGACAAGACTTTAGAACCACCTTACCCCCAAATGGCAACTACACGTTCCGTTTTGATGACTGTAACCTCGGTTTAAGGAGGCATTTTGCATCTAGGTTGTATATATCTTGAGTTTCTATCTGCCCCGAGGTTTGCAAAAGTACCGAAACCAAAGCCCGAGTGGAAGCCCCACCATCCCTGTCCTGTCCCCCACAAACAGCCCAGTGAGAACTGATTATGTTCAGCATCTGCAGAATATTGATTGTCAGATAGAAAGAAAAATGTAAGTGGAGAGGGATGGAATGAGCTAACCTGGAAATACTGTTAAGAGATGCTGCAACATTTTGTTGCATGCCCACCTTGTTTTAAACTGTTCTTTCTCTGAGAACCTCAGAGCAGCTTATATGCGCTCAGGAGGGCTCCCATCCAAGCAGTTTCCAGGGTCAAACCTGCTTAGCTTCATAAAAGTAGAACGGCGTCCCTGATGAATTTGCTCTGAGCTTTTGAGAAACTGTTTCTGTCAATATGTAAAGAAAAATGAATGATATAAAGTCTGAACCATCCTAAATCGGCTGTTTCTTGTACTGGTTTCTATCCCATTAATACCCAATGGAATTTTGGATAATGGTGTTCATAGAAACAAGTAGGGGGAAAAAATAACCACATCTGCATGAGTATATTATTGGCCTCACACTCCCTTGAAGACATTGCCAGTCCTTGAATCATAGTGTGGAGCGAGGAAACCATTAATGCAATTTGTGTGTGTGGTTTTGTTTTGCTCTTTTATTGACGCAGGGTTCTGTAAGGTAAATTTTGCAGGCAGTGCACACGAATTTGGCGAGCAGCGCAAGAGCAGGCCGAATGCTGGGGGAGCTAAGATTTACATTAAGTAAGACTTGTGCATTGACCGCTGTGCTAGAATATAATAATAATAATAATAATAATAATAATAATAATAATAATAATAATAATAATATATTATTTATACCCTGCCCATCTGGCTGGGTTTCCCCAGCCTCTCTGGGCGGCTTCCAGAAGGATATTAAAATACAACAATCTATTAAACATTAAAAGCTTCCCTAAACAGGGCTGCCTTCAGATGTCTCCTAAAAGTCTGGTGGTAGTTGTTGTTCTCTTTGACATCTGGTGAGAGGGTGTTTCCCAGGGTGGGTGCCACCACTGAGAAGGCCCTCTGCCTGGTTCCCTGTAACTTGGCTTCTCGCAGTGAGGGAACGGCCAGAAGGCCCTCGGCGCTGGACCTCAGTGTTCGGGCAGAACGATGGGGGTGGAGACGCTCCTTCAGGTATATATAACAGCAAACTGCTTGAATTTTGCTTTAACAACTAGCGGCATATAAATTTGATTTTATAAATAAAAATAAAGAAACCCTTTGTTTTTAGAAAACTTGTACATTTGCTATCCTGTGCACTGTCATGCTTTGGCAGGATTTAAGCAGCCTAGCTGTCAGGAAGGTTGCAGTTAGAGATAGATAGAGAGAGAGAGAAAATACTTTTTCTGGCACCGTGGGAATACTGGATGAAATAATGTCTTTAACTGTAACACCTTTTAGGTGCATCTACCTTTTAGGTGCATCTACAGTGGTATCTCGGGTTACAAACACTTCGGGTTACAGGCTCTGCTAACCCAGAAGTAGTACCTCGGGTTAAGAACTTTACCTCAGGATGAGAACAGAAATGGCGCAGCAGCAGTGAGAGGCCCCATTAGCTAAAGTGGTACCTCAGGTTAAGGACAGTTTCAGGTTAAGAACGGACCTCCGGAATTAAGTTCGTAACCAGAGGTACCACTGTAATTGTTTTTAGAATGCAATGGCTTTTATAAAATTAAAATAATTAGTGACATGCTTGCAACCCTGGGTTCCTTCAGAAGGAAAGGGTTGGATGTAAATTCAGTTAATTAATCATCTTCATCATTATCATCCACAGCAAAGAGCAGTGTACATTTAGGAAATGGAAGCGAAATCTTCCTATTGCTTTTAAAGCTGTGACATTCTGTGCATTCCACATGCGCGCTGGATATTGATAGTTTTTAATCTGGGAATAACTCCCAACGCTGCCCTTTCTTTTTAAACAAGTAAGCAATTGCCTTGTTGCGTTCATGATTTTCCTTGGATCAAAATGACCTGAAATCTGACCCTTGAACTTGTTTTTTCTTCCTTTCTGGGGGCGGGGGAGGAGAGATCCAGCTGTTCTGAAGGCCTGCCCAGAATCCTGAACCCTGTTTGCCATTTCACGGGAGGAATAGATGCCAGGAGAGTTATGATTTATGGCAGCAGCGGCTGCCAAAATCTTTTGAACTGTGTGCTAGGGCTAAGCGAAATCAAAGGATGCTGTGAAACGAATTGACGCTTAGCATATTTTGCTAATTGTCAATGTATGGAGTGTGTTGATTAAAAAAATGAAATAAATCCATCCTGGATATGTTCTTTTCTACCTGGCCCCCCCACGCTTGGTTACGAGTTGGAAATGGGTTCAGAGAGCTTTTTCCTAAAACCCATTCCTGCATAAATGGGTCAGGTGGAAATAAGATATCACTTGGGCCCCCCTACAGTAGGGTTACCAGATGTCCCTGGTTCCCGGGGACAGTCCCCGGATTTGCTTGGGAGTTGCGGGCAGGGGGTCGTTGCCGAGGAGGGGCGCAAGGCACGCGGCTTCTGGGGGTTTCCCTGTTGTTAATTCTGTCTCTCACAGCTACAATAAACCCACCCTTAAAATTATGGACTGGTCATTTCTTTGTCAGAGGGCAAACGGGCAAATTTAGCAGGGGATCAAATACTTTCCCCCCTTCGCTGTATATGCTAAACTGTATATTGTACTGTGTACTGCAGCTCACGCTTACTTTTTATTGCTCACTGAAACTTGGCTTTTTGGGGAGCAGGCTTTGAGCATGCATGTTCTCTCTTATTTCCCCCTCAGTGTCGTGATTGTGGGGGGAAATGAGGGCCCCGGTTTGGGAGTCTTTCCCCTCGCTGGCAGTGTTAGAAATTCCCCAGGCGCCGGGTGCATTTTGCGACTGGCGTGGGTCAAATTGCGACCACGTTGAGATCTCTGGGTGCTAGCTTGGCGACAGGCATCTCCATCTGGCTGGCCGCCCCAGACACTCTAACCACTACACCACCCTGACTTCCTAGAGTTCTTCTGCTGTAGGGCAGCTCTATAAATTAAGTAGATAAATAAATATGTCAAATGTTTTCCTTGAAGCTTGAATTTGTTTTAGTCTGGATTGTTTTATTTGATGTTTTAATGTGCTGTAAACTGCTTTGAGATTTCCCCCCTTTAAAATACAAAGCGGAATAGAAATGAAACGAAGAGGAATAGTAGTAATAATAAATTCCTAGACATTCCATTGTGGTGACTGCAACCTAGGTTTAAGGTCCCATTTGGCGATTAGCTTATACAGTGGTACCTCTACTTACGAATAACTCTACTTACGAATGTTTCTACTTACGAACGGAGCTCCGTCCGCCATCTTGGATGCGGTTTAGATAGGATTTTTTCTACTTACGAATTTTTAGATGGGGTTGCTTCGACTTACGATTTTTTTCTCCCAATGCATTCCTATGGGATTTGACTTACAATTTTTTTAGACTTACGAATGTGCGTTCGGAACGCATTAAATCCGTAAGTAGAGGTACCACTGTACAGTGGAACCTTGGTTCTCAAACTTAATCTGTTTCGGATGTCCGTTCGACTCCCGAAACGTTCGAAAACCAAGGCGTGGCATTCGATTGGAGCTGGCGCCCTGGAAACAATAGCTGACAGCCGCATTGGACGTTCGACTTCCGAAAAACGTTCAAAAACTGGAACACTTATTTCCGGGTTTTTGTTGTTCAGGAGCCGATTTGTTCGTCAACTAAGCCATCCAAGAACCAAGGTTCCACTGTATATGTGAGTTTCTAACCCTAGTAGTTTTGAATTGGACCATCTCCTCTCCTTTGGAAGAGAGGGTTCATTCTGCATATTCCTGCATTGCAGGGGGTTGGACTAGATGATCCTCAGGGTCCTTTTCAGTTCTACAATTCTGTGATTCCCCAGTGTCAGAAGTCATGCCATATTAGGATCACAGAGCATTGGAAGCTGCCTCATACAGAATCAAATCATAGGTCCATTTACACTGACTCGCAGCAGCTCTCTAGAATTTCTGGCAGGGGTCATTGAGCCTGATGCCCTCTGCATGCAAGGCAGATGATAATAATAATAATAATAATAATAATAATAATAATAATAATAATAATAATATATTATTTATACCCCGCCCATCTGGCTGGGCTTCCCCTGCCACTCTGGGCGGCTTCCAACAAACATTAAAATACATCAAATATCACAGATTAAAAACTTGCCTAAACAGGGCTGCCTTTAGGTATTTTCTAAATGTTTCTAGTTGTTTATCTCTCTAACCTCTGATGGGAGGGCGTTCCACAGGGCGGGTGCCACTACCGAGAAGGCCCTCTGCCTGGTTCCCTGTAGCTTTGCTTCTCACAGTGAGGGAACCACCAGACGGCCCTTGGCGCTGGACCTCAGTGTCCGGGCAGAACGATGGGGGTGGAGACGCTCCTTCAGGTATACTGGACTGAGGCCGTTTAGGGCTTTAAAGGTCAGCACCAACACTTTGAATTGTGCTCGGAAAGTACTGGGAGCCAATGTAGGTCTTTCAAGACCGGTGTTATGTGGTCTCGGCGGCCGCTCCAAGTCACCAGTCTAGCTGCCGCATTCTGGATTAGTTGTAGTTTCCGGGTCACCTTCAAAGGTAACCCCACATAGAGCGCATTGCAGTAATCCAAGCGAGAGATAACCAGAGCATGCACCACTCTGGCAAGACAGTCCACGGGCAGGTAGGGTCTCAGCCTGTGTACCAGATGGAGCTGATAGACAGCTGCCCTGGACACAGAATTGGCCTGCGCCTCCATGGACAGCTGTGAGTCCAAAATGACTCCCAGGCTGCACACCTGGTCTCAGATGTTCTCCGACTGAGCTACAGCCCTTTCTGATTGCTCACCCCCAGCACCTATCCTGTCCTCCATTTCCACCCCTATCTATAGTTATGGGGACAGGTTCTTCCTTCTCCTGGTGGTCAGGGGAGTGGGCTTCACACCAACCTGAGGCCTCCTCAGGGACAATCTTGGGGAGAACATACAATTCGAAGAGGTGCTCTCTGGCTAACTGGAACTGACAATGCAAATCCTGTTGTCAATGTAAGAATGACAGACAAAAGGATGTGGTTTCGATCTTTGGTGGCGTGGGAGAAGAACTGTACTCGAAAATTGCAAGAACGGATATGTTTGAGTGAGATAAAACCTTGTCAAACAAATTTGGTTGCCATAGTTGCTAGGCCTCCTTCTAGATGTGCTAAGTTATAATTGGCTTGTGAACTTCGCTTGCTGTCCAAGGTCCCTGAAGTAACGCAACAGTTCTTCCGAGTGCAGCCTGCTATAAGTTTTGCAAAGCTGGAAGGTAAAAAGGGGTTTCAAGGCGATAATGAAAGGTTATAAATCAGAGGTTGAGTGGGGATTCGAACTCTGATCTTCAAGGCTTGCATCCAGGATTCCAGATCTCCATGCTGGTTCTTGATTTCAAAGCTCCATTCAGTTTTGTCCTATAGCTTGTTTATTAAAAAAAAAAAGGATTTTCTTGGGTATCATTTATCGGTGGCAGTCCAGAAGCTCTAGGAAAGGGGGGTTGGGCAGCTCTCTGCAAAGACAAAGCAGATCCTATATTTCGTGCAAAACACAGGAAATAAAAAAAGATGACATCGGTTATTTTGGTCTCTCTACGTTGTTCTTTCTGTCAAGGAAGTTAAGAACTGTGCTTAGATTCACAGTACAGTACGATGTAAGAGGATGTTGCTGTCCGGTGATGGCCTCATCCAACAATTGTTTTATCATGGCTTCTGTTACCTTCTTTTATTTTAACATTGCTTGCTCATTTTTGTTGCTATCTGGCAAGTGTTGGGGATGAAATTTTAGTGGGTATCCGCATTGTGTATACAATAAATGTAATGTCTGTTGTTCTGAAACACACCTCCCACTCTGCAACTCAGATAGGCAGAGGAGGTTCACATTGCTTGCTCTGCCCCTTTCTTCCAACTACCCCCCCTACAGAATATTCTGCCCCCCTTGGCTCCCTATCTTCCCCGCAACTGGTTTTTCAATCTCTGCCCCACATGATTCCTACTTGCATAGGGCCAGTGTGAGATTTTAGTCCTCGGTCAGCCTGCTACAATCCTTTCTCACAGAAGAAGCATTGTTTTGACATTTTGTTGCTGAGAGTTTTGTTCCCTGAGCTGTTGAGATATTTGTGGACATTCCATAGAAACTACAGCCTGTTTTAAGAAGCTTTAAGTGCAGGAAGATATACAATGGAACCTTGGTTTATGAACACCTCAGTTTACGAATTTTCGGTTTACGAATGCCGCGAACCCATCTGGAACGGATTAATTCACTTTCCATTACTTTCAATGGGAAAGTTCGCTTCAGTTTATGAACGCTTCAGTTTATGAACAGACTTCCGGAACCAATTACACCCATGCTTCGGGTTAAGTACGCTTCAGATTGAGTACTCTGCGGACCCGTCTGGAACGGATTAATCCACTTTCCATTACTTTCAATGGGAAAGTTTGCTTCAGTTTATGAACGCTTCAGTTTAAGTACTCCATGGACCATCTGGAACAGATTAATCCACTTTCCATTACTTTGAATGGGAAAGTTCGCTTCAGTTTATGAACGCTTCAGTTTATGAACAGACTTCCGGAACCAATTGTGTTCATAAACCGAGATACCACTGTAGTTAGCCATTCTAATAAACAGAATGTATTTTTAGCTGCATCCACTGGAGTGGGTTTTAAAAATGCATGGAGTTCAATTCCATCCCTTCTTCCTTGATTAAAACAAAACAAAACAAAACAGGAAAACCTCAGCAACTGATATATTTTGCACTATTGCATATATCTCTTAATTGTGTGCATGTTTGCAAAGGAAATTGAAATGCAGATACCTAGAGAGATGGTGTAATTTTGATATGCGCCCAGCTTCCTATTGCTGCAACAGGAGTTACTGGCAAGAAGAGTGAAGTGAAAGTTTAAAGTGCTTATATTCTGTAACTTTGCTCGTGGGAACTCTGATTCTGGCTTGCCGTCATCTGTATGTTAAAGTTATTTTAATCGGCAAGAATGAGTGATTGACGGGGTAGCCTGTAGTGTGTCTGGGAAACAACTCTTGAGTAAGCCTTCCTTTTAAAATAAGAAGCAATTTGCTCTATTCCAGAGGAAGTGACTGTGAGCTCACTTCGACCTTTGAACTGACGATGCGTTCCCACAGGTTGTGTTCAAAAGTTGAAGCCAATTGGATGAAGGCTAAGGTATATTCAAGGAGACCAATGAGATGTGGCCTGGACCTGCTTCCTACCAACCATTGGTCATCAAGCCTGCTCCTATCTGCATAGTCCTGCCCCTTCATCTGCATATGCACATGGAGCCCTATGAAAACCAGTGCTTACACGGCAGGAAAGCACACCCGTTTCCTCTTCTTCTGAAAAGCATTTCTTGCTTTTTCTGGGATTGCAGCATTCTCTCTAGACTGGGCTTGGACATGGCGAAATTGTCAAAACATCACCAGTTGCCACGTCACTCTACAGCACCAACAAATCTTGAAACAAACAGGTCTTTGGGGCAAGACAAAGAGCATGCACTTTGTAGTTTGACCATGAGGTGTATGGGCATAAAGAACAAGAGAGTTTCTTGTGTACTGCAGATTTTTGAGGGGATATTTCCTGAGTCTTTTCTGGGCAACGTAGGTGATATTGGCAACCCCTGCTTTTACAAAACAGTTTTGCCTGTGTAATTTCTCCACCCTCCACCCAGTCTCATGCTAGTCTAATTTAAACCAACTCCTTTTCACAGTGGGCTTATCCAGTTGTTGTTTTTATCGGTCTTCACACATTTAGTGAATACCTTCTTATTTTGATGGATCTTCAATATTGCTTACACCTGGCCCCCGTCTGATAGTGTTTTAAACAACTATTTTACAGTTGAGGCTGCTGGTTTTGCTCATGTTTTTTCCCCTGTTTCTGGATTTGCTTGGGATTGTTAGAATATATGTTTATTTTCTGCTCTGTTTTTCTTCCCCCGCTGATCTTTGCTGTTTTACTTGCCAGTGATAATGAGAAGGAAAATACCTGTATCAATTCCAGGTTGCTGTAGATTGGGAGCCTGATCTATAGGTGTGTTGTGGAAGTGAAGGGGGGGAATCCTTTGGATCTTGGGGATCCAAGGCTACCCCCCACTCTCCACAACATCCCCCTGAGGATACCTCCATATAATACCCCTTCTGGCATTATTATAATTCATTAACTGTGTATATTTATAATTTTGTATTTTAATTAAATTTGTATACTGCCCTTCACCTGAAGATCACAGGGCAGTTTTGCAACATAACAATACAAAATGAGGACGCGAAATGCATAATAAAACAAAAACAAACCAATAACCCCCCCTCTCCCACAAACACATTTGGAAAGCAATAGAATTTTTTATTAAAGATTTCTCGGCTTACAAAAGTATGTGCAATGTCTCTTTTTTCAAGTTACATTTTATACAGATCAGTTTCATTTGTTGAGACATTAGTGCAGGCCTAGGCAAACTCCGGCCCTCCAGATGTTTGAGACTACAATTCCCATCATCCCTAGCTAACAGGGCCAGTGGTCGGGGATGATGGGAATTGTAGTCCCAAACATCTGGAGGGCCGGAGTTTGCCTATGCCTGCATTAGTGTTACATTAGGAAGAAAAGGGGGAAAGGGGTGGAGGGAGGAATGGTGAGTGGGGTTGGGGTTGGGTGGCGATGTTTCTACTTTGCTTAATGTATGTGTGGGGCTTAATCAGCCAGGCCTGGTTATAGAGAAACATTTTTGCCTGGAGCCTAAAGATATGTAGAGAAGGCACTAGGTGAGACTCCCTTAGGAGAGCGTTCCACAAATGGGGAGCCACCACAGAAAAGGCCTCTAGACCGCACACAAAGAAGGGCCTCAGATGATGATGGGAGCAGATTTACACCCATAGAGTTTTCCACAGGTATACTGAGGGCCTGTGGGGTGGGTGTGCTGCGGAGTCGGTCTCTGCCCCATCCTAAACCCTCTCATTGGATTTCCAGTGGGGATTAGGATTGCTCTGAAAGTGATGCAGTTTGGGAATTCCCTCCATTCCGAGTTGTGGGAAATGAACAAGAGGAGCCCATTGAAGGCATAGGCACATTCGAAATCTCCCTTGATGTTTGGATCGGGTGACTTATAAAGCTCTTTTCTGGACGAGGGCCACTCCATGCACTCTCTACTCCAGGGCAGATGGATATTCTTCGTTATGAGTGGTTAGTTACCGTTGCTCCATTTTGCTTTGACAAATCTTATGATGCCCCCCCCTTCTCAATTCCCACTTTCCCAAACAGATCTTGAAGCAGTCGTGCCCAGATATATATCTGCAGCCATCAAGCGTTTGCGTGGGAGGTGAGTTTGCTGCGTCCGGAAAACAGTGTGCAAATATTGACAATCCTGCTGTTTCTTCCTTGGGCAAAATGTGTAACTCGGAGCGCCATATGCTTGAGTAGGAAGATGCGAATTAAAGGTGTTCTCCCTTCCTTCTCCAGTTTGCCAGTGACGGCATTGCATATTTAAATTTGTCCCAGTTTCCTTCCAAAAGCACCCCTTGGGGGGGCGGGGTGTAGACTTTTAAGGAGGTTAACTTGATGTCATCCCAAATTATTTCCCCAAGCTACTCTGTGAGATAGATAAGGCCAGAATTAGGCTACATGGTGACCCCCCCCCCAGATGTTAATGGACTACCACACCTGCCACCAGGGGTGCCATCTCACCCTCAGGATTGTGGGTGCCTGCCACCCTAAGGCTGACGTGCGACATCACGCACACATGCTGTATGTAGAACATGTGACATCACCTTACCTTCCAAGTCCCGGACTGCAGAATCCGGGACCGGCAGGCGTGTGACACCGGAAGTTGCGTCGACGTAACTTCCGGTGTCACTTTGCCCTTCTATGGGCACCAAAAATGGCTGCCGCCGGCTTCGAAAGTCGCTTGTACGCATGTCAGGAAGTGCGTCGACGCAACTTCCGGTGTCGCTCCGCCCATCTATGGGCACCAAAATGGCCGCCGCCGACACCGGAAGTCACGTCTATGCACTTCCGGACATGCGTAGATGCGACTTTTGAAGCCGGCAGCGGCCATTTTGGGTGCCCATAGAAGGGCAAATCGGAAAGAAAAAAAATGGCCGCCGGCAGGAGAAAATAACGGAGAAAAACGGGAGATGAAGTGATACGGGGGGGGGACCACCGGGAAAAGGTAAGTAAAAACAGGGGTTTCCCGGAGAAAACGGGGTACTTGGCAGCTATGGACATCACACACACTATGTGCAGGCGTGTGCCTGTGACATCCCACATCTGTGTTGTGGCAGCGGCAGTAGCTTCCCTTCCCCCTCCTCTTCACAGCCAGCAATGCTCCCTTTTCAGTGGGAAGGGGCTCGGAATTAAGAGGCAGAGAGACATTATCTCCGCGTCTGAGTCCCCTCCACCCCTGTCCCTTGGCCATGTTGTTATGGACAGAAAACGTAAATGCTTAGATCTGCCATCAAATGGGAAAGCTCCTAATGAAATCTTTCCTGCCAGGGGAATTAACACATTCGGTTTTAGAGATGGCAAGCTCATGTCTGTTTATCTGGTGTCCCTTGGTTTCAGAGGAGTTCCAGGTCGTTCTGCGAGGCTTCATGTTGGGAAGGAATGTGGACAATGTCTTCTGCTCCTACGAGGTCTATGGCATGAAAATTGGTAAGCATACCCGAAAAGTGCAAAACAGTGTCACACAAATTGAAACTCTTGCCTCTGCCCCCAGATCTCAGGGACCTGGTGTAACCCAGCAGTAATGCGTTGGGGGGGATTTGGAACAGAGATACAGCTGGAGAAAAAGCTGTGAAGCTCTCACTCCCCCATCCCTCACGGTTCTTTGCTCCGAATTTTCTAGCATGTTTTTTACTCTTGCAAAACTGGTTTTCACTTAAAGAAATATTTGAGGCTGAAGGCAAAGCGCAGCAAGATGTTTATCCTGTAATCTACCGGCATGCTGATCAGCCCCCCTCCAGTCTCTCATCCCACAAGGCTGTCTTCCTCTGCCCCCAACCCCGAGTTACCTAATTATTATTATTATTATTATTATTATTATTATTATTATTATTATTATTATATAAAGCATGTCAGAGTAAATCATATGATAAACATCTCATCTAGTTTGTCTCCTAGCTGTGTGTGTTTTCATGTAGTGCATAGTTTTGATTTGGGTCGTATCCACACCATGCATTTAAAGTACAGTCGTACCTTGGATCCCGAATGCCTTGTGACTCAAACGTTTTGGCTCCCAAACGCCACAAACCCGGAAGTGAGTGTTCTGGTTTGCAAACGTTCTTTGGAACCCAAACGTCTGATGGGGCGTCCGCGGCTTCCGATTGGCTGCAGGAGCTTCCTGCAGCCAATCGGAAGCTGCACCTTGGTTTTTGAACATTTTGGAAGTCGAATGGACTTCCGGAATGGATTCCGTTTGCCTTCCAATGTGCGACTGTACATTGCTTCCCCTAAAGAAACCTGGGACCTGTTGTTTACCTCTCAGAGAGCTACAGTTCCCAGCCCCTGTAACAAACTACAGTTTTCAGGGGTTGCTGAATTGATTTGTATACCACCCTTCATTCAAAGTACATTTGCTGCTGTACATTGGGGGCCTGATCTATAGGTGTGTTGTGGAAGTGTGTGGCGGCAGGCTTTGAATCTTGGGAATCCAAGGCAGCCCCTGCTCTCAACGACACCTCCCTGGAGCTGCCTGTTTTGGCACCCAACACCAGCAGGAAACTACAGGTGTGATTATTTTTTTATTACATTTGTATACTGCCCTTCATCCGAAGACCACACTGCAGTTTGCAACATAAAAATACAAAAAGAGAACGCAAAATGCACAATGAAACAAAAGAAAACCATTCGCAGCCCCCTCCAAACATATTTAAAAGGCCGGAGAATGTTTAATCAGTCAAAGGCCTGGTTTTGGAGAAATGCTTTCGCCTGGCGCCTAAAATGATGCAAGGAAGGAGCCACAAACAGGGAGCCACCACACAAAAGGCCTGTTCTCGTGTTGTCATCCTCCAGACCTCGCACAGAGTGGGAAGGGAAAAAGGCCTCAGAAGATGATTGCAGGGTCCGGGTTGATTCAGGGTCCAGGTTCTTTGGGGCAAATCATGTTGCTTAAATGTATGCTGTAGATGAGACCTTGGATCTTTTTGGACCTGAAGGGTGTAGCACGTGCGCTGGTGTTAAACTGAGGGTTGCTTATTATTCACTGAACTGGTTTCTCCCCACATTTTTCTCCAATTGTGAAGAGCAGACTCGGGGTATATGTGCATGCTCAGAAGGCTAGAGCTTAGCGGTAGGCATGTGCTTTGCCTTCAGAATGTCCCGGGTTCAATCCCAGCTGTTTACCAATTAAAAAGATCAAGCAGCACATGACTCAAGATGCCGACACTCAGGCAATACTGTTCTTGATGAGTAATTAGACTGATCAACTATAAGGCAGTTTCCAATATCCCTAAGCTTGGCTAAACCTAAGTGGCACCTTCTTCCATCCTGTTCTTGCACCCCGTATCCCCACGAGGGTTGCCTTATCACATTTTGCGAGATCTATGTGTAAACCACAGTAAATTGTGCATCATTGAAGGAAGACAAAGGATTTTACCAGGTGGACATACTTGGGTCTGAGAGGTTAAACATTTGCTCAGTCTGCTGCAGGTTGTAGATTTGTGTGCATGCCTGTGTTTAAAAGTACTGAATTTGGCCGGTTTTTCCATGCCTTTTCATTATTATTATTATTATTATTATTATTATTATTATTATTATTATTATTTTTTGGGGGGGAGATTGCCAAATGGTGTAAAGGAACCTTGCCAAAGAGAACAGCAGAAGACCAACCTTCCTTCCCTCAGCACTCTCTGATATGGGGGCATTTAAGACAAAAGCATATGGGCACATGCTAACCCACTCTGTTTGTGCTAGTATCCGATCTGGAATTAGCTGCTAGTGCAAAATGTTCTCTTCACAAGAAGAAATGTTTCATGAGCCCCTTCTTCTAACACATTCATAAAATAGTAATTGTAATAATAATAATAAAAAGGAATGTTCATTTATTTGTTGCCTTCATTAGTAACTTACTACATAAAATGCCTCAAAGTGATGTAAAAAAAATCATGAATAGCACAAAAAATACATTTAAAATACATCAAAAAGATTGAAATACGTTATAGACTAAAAGTGGACATCCTGCCACACATAAAAAAGGACAAATGGCACCCCAGCCCTACTTAAAAGCTGAAAACCAATGCAGGCTGGGACATTATCATAGCATAGGACTCCACATGAGAGCCAAATACTTGAGTGAATGGGAACGTCTTTGCCTAGCACCTAGAAGCTGACAGTGATGGTGCTGGCTGCATCTTTTTGGGGAAAGCCTTCCACAGTCGAGGAGCCACTGAAGATCTATTCTGCAAATGGAGGAGGCACACAAAGAATATAGGGTCTGGATAGGTTCATGCATGGAGAGGTGGTCCCTAAAGTATTGGGGTCCTAAGCCACATAAGGCACCAGCTGCAAGGTTCCATAAAGCAGGGAAATGGTCAGAAATTTTTGACTTAGTATTTAAGATGTCTGTGATACCTTGTGGGCTGGTGGGTAGAGAGCTGGGTTATTAGGAGTTTGTATCTCCTTCCTCCCAGGATGGGCTGCAAAGGGAGATCAGCTGGGTGGGTCCCAACTGGATTTAAATAGCTTCTAAATGGTCATGTGTTAGACTGACTTGAGACATCTTCAACCAAGCCTTATGAGGATGGGTTGAGGGAGCTGGGTATGTCTGGCCTGGAGAATAGAAGATGGAGAGGAGACAGAATGTTGTTGTTTAGTTGTTTAGTTGTTGTCCGACTCTTCGTGACCCCATGGACCAGAGCACACCAGGCACTCCTGTCTTCCACTGCCTCCCTCAATTTGGTCAAACTCATGTTGGTAGCTTCAAGAACACTGTCCAACCATCTCGTCCTCTGTCGTCCCCTTCTCCTAGTGCCCTCCATCTTTCCCAACATCAGGGTCTTTTCCAGCGAGTCTTCTCATGAGGTGGCCAAAGTACTGGAGCCTCAGCTTCAGGATCTGTCCTTCCAGTGAGCACTCAGGGCTGATTTCCTTCAGAACGGATAGGTTTGATCTTCTTGCACTCCATGGGACTCTCAAGAGTCTCCTCCAGCACCATAATTCAAAAGCATCAATTCTTCGGCGATCAGAAGACAGAATGGCCATCTTCAAATATCTGAATGGCTGTCACATGGAAGATGGAGCAAATTTGTTTTCTGCTGCTCTGGAGGGTAGGACCCAAACCAGTGGATTCAAATTACATGGAAGGAGATTCCAATTAAACATTAGGAAGAACTTTCTGACAGTAGGAGCTGTTGGGCAGTGGAAGGGAGGTGGTGGGTTTGCTTTGGAGGTTTTTAAAGCAGAGGTTGGATGGTCATCTGCCATGATTCTTTAGCAGTGATTCCTGCATTGCAGGGGTGTGTGTGTCTATTTGATTCCATGGTTCTTGAACAGATATCTCTGCATACTGCTTCTAAGTTTAGCTTAGAGCAGGGGAACCTGTGGATCTTTGATTATTGTTGGAACTCGGCTTTTTATCCTGTGAAAGTAAGGTTATGTGACGCTTTGTTTTTGTTTTCTCCTCGCAGATGAAAGGCCCATAGAGGTGGGAACTGACTTTATCCTCTGCCCAGCACCTATTCTCAATGAAACTGGCCAGTAAGTACTTCACACTTGCGTGGCATGAGTGTTGTTGTTTAGTCGTGTCCAACTCTTCGGGACCCCATGGACCATAGCACGCCAGGCACTCCTGTCTTCCACTGCCTCCCGCAGTTTGGTCAAACTCATGTTCGTAGCTTTGAGAACCATGAGTAATTCAGTGCCATGAGTAATTCAGTTAATAGAGAGAAGCTCCAGAGAGCCCAAAGCACCCCTCTGCCAAGGAGGTTGCTCATGGTGTCTCTGTATGAGTGACGGTTGCGGCCATGCCTCTCTCCTATCGGGCCCCACTGAGGGCAGGCATTTTTTCTTGAATTTTCTGAAACAACTGTAATTGGATTATTCAGTCACTCCCAGTTTGCTGCTGCTGCTTCTGCTGCTGGTGGTGTGTGTGTGTGTGTGTGTTAGTGTTAGAGTGACTCTGCATGAGTCACTGTTCATTCAGGAAACATAGATTATAGGAATATGGAAAGGGCATCCCTGAGGATGAGTAATGCATCCTTTTTCTCACTCTAAAGTCTCTAAAGTTTGGGAGACATAGACTTGGCTGTAGCTTTGATCTGTGTTTTAGAAAAGAAGTGGGTACAGGCAAAAGGTGGTTTTCCCCTTCTCTTGCACTGATCCCTTCCTGTGTGCTAATTCACTAGGGAGATTCACCAGATCTGAAATGAGTTTTAGATAGCTTGTGACCAAACAGATTTGCAGAAGACTAAAAATGAACCCACAGCCAGTTCATTTAACTCTGAAAAGGTCTGGCTTGTCAAAAGCTGTGTGCATGCTAGCTCCCTTTTAAAAATAAAATAAAATAGGGCATGTAATATACTTTCTTCTGGACGATCTTTGGTTTCATGGTTAAACGGGCTTACATTACCACTGACACTTACAAGCTATTATTAAAATTGTGCGTCAAGATGTGTAGCAGTACTCAACGTGCGATGATAAAAGAAGGCACTAATTTTAACATCCACAGCAGAATCTTCACAACATTATGGCTGAAACATTGTCCAGGTTTTATTCTAAGTGTCACTGGCCTTGCCTGAAGATCCTGTATGTAGCCTTTAAAGCTAATTCTTCCTTCCATATTCAGATATGCCTTAGGCTTCCGAGATCACTTTTGCTTAGGTTTAATTTCTTACATACTTAGGGAAGCTTTTCCTCAGTGCTACCGAAACTAGTCAGGAAGCGGAACATAAATAACAATGGGAGCATGGAACTAGGAACCTGCTTTGTAGCAGGAGAATAACTTCACTGTCTTCTTTCCATTGGAGGTGAAAACTAAAGAGCCCATTATGATAGTCCATGTAGCATGTAGCTACAGGTTTGCCCCTTAGCTTTTTCTTCTCCCAAAGATATCCTGCAAGGATGATCCCTTCGGAAAGAAAAGAACTACAGTGGTACCTTGGTTCTCAAACTTAATCTGTTCTCGAAGTCTGTTCCAAAACCAAAGCGTTCCAAAACCAAGGCGCGCTTTCCCATAGAAAGTACATAATGCAAAACGGATTAATCCGTTCCAGACTTTTAAAAACAACCCCTAAAACAGCAATTCAACATGAATTTTACTATCTAACGAGTCCATTGATCCATATAATGAAAGCAATAATCAATGTACTGCACTATAAAAGAAATAAGACAGTATTGCAGATGACAAAAAACTAAGATTATTATTCTTTTCTTACCTGCACTGATGATAATCATTGTTTGGATGGGGGGGGGGGCTTTTATCAATTTCCACAACCACACAATCAATCAATCAGTCAGTCAATCAATCAGTCAGTAGCTGAACTGGGTTCCACACAGTCCCAGGAGGTCCCAGGTTCAAATCTTGCCATCTCCAGGTGAGGCTAGGAGAGAACCTTTCCCAAAATCTTGGAGAGACGCTGTCAGTCATTGTAGTTGGCACTTAGCCAGAGGAATACAAAGGAATGTATTCAAAGAATACAAAGGAACAATGCAAACATAACTTAATGTTATCTAGCACGGACTTTTTCCACACACACAAATAACATACAAATACTTTACTATCCGAAGATGCAAATGGGATATTTCACTCGAATTACAGTCTCCCACATCCCCCAGGGCTGAAACAGAGTAAGCATTACTTCCATTAAACACATTTTGTATTAGTTGTGAGCATACTTCTTTTAGGTGACTAATCATTCGCAGTCAGAAACTGGGACATTTATTGCGTAATCCACTGACACAATGCAAGGGAACTTCCTGTGTTTCTGTGTTTGGAAGGTAACACTGCATACTTACTGCATGTGAAGGAAGCTTTCCTCTGCACATTCAAAACTAGCATGTCAGAGAGCAGGGTGGAGGGAGGTTTAGCGTGATAAACTGGTCTTTATGTTTAGTTGCATGGGAGGAGCGTTCGAACATTTCTCCATCTCCCCAATTGCTGTCTGAAAACGATTCAGCAGCCCAGAAGCAGAGGCATCACGTGGGGCTCCGAGATGATCACCGCCGCGCAACCTGCCAAATGAAGGCTAAATGTGCTGAATTTTTACTGCCATGTGTCTTTTAAACCTTGGTGCAAATGATCAGAACATGTTGTATTTTTATTGTTCTGGGATGTGATTGTCGGGCGGTAGTGTTTCTGCAGTCGGCACGGCACCAAATTGCAGTGGCAATGCAGGCAAAGTACTCGGGAGCCAGGATAGGTTCTTTTCGGGGCAGTCTTTATAAAACACTGCCTCTAGACTAGCCTGTTAGGGTCAGGTGTAGATGTATGTGTATGTGTGCGATGGACTTCGAAATTGTTGCTGTTATAAAAGAAATCTGAAGGAGTTTGGCCTAGGCAGCGTGCGGCGAGTTAGAAAGCCGACAGCTCTGAAAGCAAATGTACATATTTGAACTTCTGACTTTCCATTGGCAAAGCTTGTGCTGTTGTTGGAGAGCTCCCAGTTATTCCCCTTGAGGGGACTGAACTTGAGGGGACTGACTGGTTGCTAACTTAGCAGCAAGCAATCTGCAAAATGCTGCGCTCCTACCTCCCCACCCGAAAAACACACACGCAACACAATCCCCATGGGAAGCCATGTAGATTAAGTTGCATTATCTCCCGGCCAGTTTTTACAACCTCCAGGAATTTCCTAAATATACGGCGGAGGCAGATAGGCACATCTACTCCTATTAAACTCAAGGCAGGCCGACCAGGAAAGAGGCCAACCTAAAATAAATTGGTATGGCTGGCAGGACAGTGGCTTAGCTTGGACTCCAGCCCCAATCTCGTATTTCTGTTGACAGCACTGTGTGATCGAGATTGATAAAATGTCATCCAGGGCTTTGCACCCAATAGCAAAGGAATGCAACCTGCTGTGCCATCAACAAATCCCATGGGGTTGGATTTTGGTGTCCCAAAGTTGAGGCAAGCAGGACAGTAAATTGGGAAGCCCGACTGTGCCCATTTTGAGTTAGAATGAGCATTCTGCAACCTATAAACTCAACTTAAACTCAACTTAAACAGTTTTTTTTCATGATCTGCTTTATTATGTTTTTCCCCCCAAATGATTTTTATTGAATTTTCCAAATAAGAAAACAAAAAGAATTTTTTTCTTATACATTCCATCTTATATTCACCCATCTCAGTTCATTTCACTCTGCCGAGCTGTGACTCCCCCCCCCCCCCGGCCATTCGGCTTTATTTCTCACTCTTATCTTGCAGTTCCTTTTTACCAACTTGTTTAAATCAAGTTCGTAGGATTTATTTCAGTCCTGCAAGTGTCTTTAAACTTCTTCAGTTCCTTTCCACATAGTCAATGAATTTACTCCAATCTTTTTGGAACCTTGCCTCTCCCTGGTTTCGGAGCCTGCTAGTCAGCCTTGCTAATTCCGCATAGTCCATCATTTTCGTCTGCCACTCTTCAATCATCGGTAGCTCCTGAGTTTTCCATTTTTGGGCTAACAAAGTCCTAGCCACGGTTGTCGCATACATAAATAATACTTGATCTCCTTTTACAATCTCCTGTCCTATAAGTCCCAATAAGAAAGGTGTATTTAAAAATCTTTTTCAGTTTGTTATATATCATTTCCCAAAATCTTTTAATTTTTTCGCATGTCCACCACATATGATAAAATTCACCATCCTTCTCTTTACATTTCCAGCATGTTTTACTACTCATTCTATACATCTTAGCTAATTTTACTGGAGAGACAAAGTTCCAAAGGGAATGGAGTAAATTCATTGACTATGTGGAAAGGAACTGAAGAAGTTTAAAGATGTTAAAAGGAGAAAATTTTGTGTTTGTTGTGTGTGTTTGTGTTTGTTGTTGATTGTTTTGTTATTGTTTAATGTGTTTATTTGAAAATTTAATAAATTGCTTAAAAAAAGAAAAGAAAACTGCCGGCATCATAATGCCGTCATACAAATCTATGGCATGACCACATTTGACAATAATTTGTTCAGTTCTGGTCACCTCAAAAATGATATTGTTGAGTTGCAAAAGGGTCAGGGAAGAGCAACCAAGACGATCAAGGGGATGGAGCAATTCCCGTATGAGGAAAGGTTGCCACCTTGCCCCTCTCCATACTGTTAAACATCAGTGGTACCACTGCCAGGAAGCTGGCATTGTAGCTGCAGACTACTTTTGCTTGCAAGTGGTAAAGACTTCCCTGCATGAACCCCTTGGTAAATTGATAATCTGTGTTCATCCTCTGGCTGGAGTAATAAAGGGAACCTCCTTGTTTCCCCCCAGAAATTGGCATCTTCTGTATTTTCCATGTCCTCCAGCTTAACAGGAGGCTGTACTGGAATACCTGGCAGGCTGGGGGGAAGTTCTCCCAAATTGTGCAGCTTCCTTTGGCTCATTCATGGATGGAGGTGTTTTGGCTCAGTAAGGATAGACACCTGAAGAATGCATTTGCTCTTGGTGTATAACAGTGGTACTAGAGATGCGGGTGGCGCTGTGGTCTAAACCACTGAGCCTCTTGGGCTTGCCGATCAGAAGGTCCGCGGTTCGAATCCCTGTGACAGAGTGAGCTCCTGTTGCTCTGTCCCAGCTCCTGCCAACCTAGCAGTTCGAAAGCACACCAGTGCAAGTAGATAAACGGGTACCACTGCGGCGGGAAGGTAAACGGCGTTTCCATGCGCTCTGGTTTCTGTCACGGTGTTCCGTAGCACCAGAAGCGGTTTAGTCGTGCTGGCCACATGACATGGAAAGCTGTCTGTGGACAAACGCCGGCTCCCTCGGCCTGAAAGCAAGATGAGCGCCACAACCCCATAGTTGCCTTTGACTGGACTTAACCGCCCAGGGGTCTATTACCTTTACCTTTTTAACAGTGGTTCTCAGACTCTGGGCCACACTTTCAGAATTTTTTTTCACGATTTTTTTTTTTAATTTATAAGAAATACATTGGAAAACAAAAAGAAACAACACCAGACTGGGCTTGATTTATAAGAGCATCACTTGATTCTCTTGCTCTCCTTTTGAAAAGATACTTATCCGTATTCTGCAAATAATATTTTTTTAAAATATGCTATACCATATTACACTGAAATGTTTAAATGTTTCTTTGATTGTCCTTTACACCTGTGTTTCCCAACCTTGGTTCTCCAGCTGGTTTCGAACTACAATTCCCATCCTCCCTGACCACTGGTCTTGCTAGCTAGGGATGATGGGAGTTGTAGTCCAAAAAGAGCTGGAGATCCAAGATTGGGAAACACTGCTTTACACCATGTAATCCTCTCCTGCCACACCCTTTGAGAACCACTGGTGTAAATGATTGAATCTATAATAAGGTGCTTGGTGTTGTGAGTGCTACTGAAATGCCTAAAACAGAGATGCGGCTGCAGTCCCAAAACCACATGCTTACGATAGAATATTACAAGTGTACTGTTAGCTTTCGGTGCAGTGGATATCTTAGGATGTTTGCGGGAACCTGGGCTCAAATCTTTGCTCTGCCTCTAAAGCTTGGTTGGCCAATGGACATGTCCTTTCTCTCTCACTCTACATAAGGTTGACAAAGTGTGGAAAGCTAATTTTTTTTCTGTCCTGAGTGCCTTGGTGGGTGGGTGGGACCCCCAAATGCCATAACAAATTTTAACACCCCCTGCTCAATTCATTCTTTCTATTTGCCCCATGATTGCCACTGTAGTCTGCTTCCCATTCTGGGCTCCACTGCAAGTTCTTGCCCCCAAACCATATAGGCTTACTTAAGGTGAGACATGGCTTGCAGCCTGTATTGCATTGCACAATCCAGTGTTTTAAAGAACGAAACAAAAGCGAAAAAAACCCCAAAGCACTAAATTCTGCTTAGGGGCCTCAAAGGTCTCTGTTTCCCCAATCGGCCACCGCAGTGAGTTGTTGTTTTTTCATTATGGTGACTCTGTAACAACACACACACATTCCTTTTCAGGAAGCAATTTGCAGACTGAAGTGGGATCTGTGCTTTTACTACAGCAAAAAAGATTTTGAAATCTTAGCTTTTTTTATTAGCGCAACAGCAGCATCTGGCCTCAGATGGGAGTGATGGGTGTCTGGAGGACGAACAAAACAGACACAGTTGAGACATGCTTGGGGGAACGTGATATCATTTGTAGACAAAATCTGTCCTCATGTGAGGTTAGGTGAAACTAACCCCCCTCATGAAATGTTTGGCTGCAGTGCATCGATGCAATGCTGTACACAATTTACTGGGAAGCGTGTCTGTTTGAGTTCAATGGGACTGATCAAGTATGTATAGGACTGGTCTCAGTGGTGCAGCGATCAAACTGCTAGCGTCCTTGCAAAGCTAAGCAGGGTCTGGTATGGTTTCAAATTGGAAAGGGGAACAACTGTGTTGAGATTCCTGCACTGGCAGGGGGTTGGACTAGATGACCCTTAGGTCCCTTCCAACTCTATGATTCTGCAATTTTCATCTTTCCTCCTTCCTCTATTTCTACTACCCCTATGATACAGCTTGCCCTTGTTGTCCTCGGCTCTCTGGTTCTGTTATGGCTCAACTCTCATGCAAGGGATTTGGGTTGTGCTGTTAGTCTCCTTTGGCAAAAGCAACAGAGTCTTGTGAAACCATAAAGCTGAACCTGTTTAGTGTGGCAGAAGCTTTTGTGAACTAGAGTCGTTTGTGGGCTCTGGTCCACCAAATCTATTTGTATTTAAGATGCTGCAGAAATACTTACTACCGTGTTTCTCCTTTTTTAAGACGTAGGCATAATATAAGACATAGCAGGATTTCTAAGCAATTGTGCGATATAAGCCATAACCCGAAAATAAGACATAGTGATAGACCCTTCCCCCCTCCCGCCAGCAAACTCCCCCCCTAAAAATCTCTCCCCATTTTGCTGTCGCTCCAAAGACACGTATTTCTTTTAAAAGCTTGTAAAAATGCACCGAAGAGCCATAGCTGCTGGTTGCTGCAGACTCGTGATTTCCCCTCCCGTTCGATTTTTTTTTTTTTTAGCTAGGCTGTGTGAGTGAAGAGGAGAAAAGTGGCATTTGCGGTGGGGAGGAGATGAAACAGGAGGAAGAAAAGAGGGGCGATTGAAGACGCTGCCTTCCCCTTTAGGGAGAGACTCTGTGTGCGCGTCTCTCTCTCTCTCTCTCTCTCTCTCTCTCACACACACACACACACACACACACACAGCCCACCTCTCGCTTCCCCCCACCTTCCCCCCTTTTAAAAACCTTTTAAAAAGTGAGGATTCTTTTTCTTTCTATTGCTTGTCTGTAGAGCTGCCCCTTTAAGGATTTTTACTGGTACCGGGATCGCTGCCGGTGGCTTCTCGCTGTTTAGGAGCTGCTAAAAGTTAACATTTTGTGGGTAAGAGAAGCAGTTAGGACCAGCAGATTATCTCACCCCGCTTTCCTGCTGGCTCAATTGCTACAATTGCTACCATTTACCATTTTAATTGCTGCTCAACTGCCTTGTTTTCTACAGTATCTCTTATCAGCCGGTAGCCTCTTTGCTATCAGTGCTACAAAGTGCTACATTGTTGGAACTTTCGCTCTTAAGTCTTGGGCTGGCTGGTAGAGATCCTTATTTGCTATACGTACTGCATCACACAGATAGATTCCATTATACTGTACTGGTTTAAATTTAAGAAGCTCCAGTGTAGCAGATTGCTATTAAGTGAGTCCCCACCTGGGAGGAGAGAGAGAGAGAGAGCAGCCCTTCGGAGGAGCTCCCTCCCTCCCTCCCTCACGAACATCCCAGGGCCGGGGAGAGAGGGCTGGGCCAGGGACGCACACACCTCCCTTCCCTCAGACTCCCTCTCATGGAGCTTGGTGGTGGCTGTTGCCCGTCCTTTTCTTTCAGTCAAGAGTCCTGCCCCGCAGGGAGCCAGGGAGCAAGAGGGGCACTGCTCCTGACGTAATAAAAACAAGACATTCCCTGAAAATAAGCCACCCAGTGTTTTTTTGAGGAAAAAAAGTTATAAGACGGTGTCTTAAAATGTGAGAAACACGGTAGTGTGGTTTCATTTATCCCCCCCCCCAAAGCATTTCTAGACCATATAATATCTTTTTAATTTTTTTTTAATTCTCTAAGCGATGTACAAAAAACCCAACAACATAAATGTTAAAAGAGGTGGAAAAGAGAGAATAAGGCAGCATTATGAAAAAGGAGCACATAAAGCAGAAATCTAGAAATAACAGGGTCTGAGCAAATCTGTCAGGGACAGCTTGGGCGAAAAAGACACCTGAAGCAACGAATAGATTATGCTTCATATATTGCAGAGGGAAGAGCTTTTGCACAGTGCAGGGGCAATGGCAGACAATGCCCATTTTGGGGCCAGCGCCCTGTGGCATTTTGTCAGTGCCGCAAATACAAACTCCTCATATGCCCTGAATGATCTTACATGTCTGTACTGGGCAGGCAGTCTTTCAGATAACCCACTCCCCATTTGTTCAGGGGTCAATATGTTGCGAACAAGAGGATGAATGGGTCTCTGTAGCCGATCGGCAGCCAGTGATTATTATTCAGGCAGAACTGACTCTTGAGAAGTTAGCATTCAGATAACACAAGCGATACAAGGAGTACATCTTTAAGCATGATGCAGTGAGTGTCTGCACCTATTTCCCTGACCCCCTCAATCGTAGCCTTCCCTGAGATGCTCCTGAATCACTTCTCTGAAACTTCCCCAGAATTTTTTTAAAAAGCAATTTAAAAGACACCCACACTCCTATTTTTTCTGGTTTGGGCTCAGGATGGAGAAATCTTCCAATTCCACTTCCTCATTTTTTCCAGTCTTCCAATATCCCACATCAGCTGAATAATTTTTTTTAATGTCCTCATGAAAATTCATCAGTATTCTAGTGTGGCTTTCTCCTAAAGTATATGTAATCTTGCCTGATATACATGTTTCCCAAGCAGGTTCCCCTCATACATGCATGTCACTTTTACCAGTATCTGCATTGTTATGGATGTTTTGCCCTAATATTGGTGTTTTTGTACACATTACGTGGCTAGAGAACTGTTCTGCAAACTTTGGAGAAGTGCATATTTCAAAGGATAGCCGTGTTTCGGTTTGTGTATTGTTTTTGAAAAGTATTAGGAAAGCTTGCCTTTGAATGAAAAACGGAAGCAAACTTCTCCCCTAACCCTGTTTGTTTTAAATATAGCTGCTGTATTTTTCTTCTTTATAAATTCTGCATCTCTATGTGTATATTCCTGCCAGCATGTCTGTTGAAGTTGGCTATAGCCTATTAACAAATTTTCTGGTTTGGGGGGTGCAATAGGACCCTCTGTTTTTGCTTCAAGGGGCGAATAATTATTATTAATAATAATAATAATAATAATAATAATAATAATAAATGTTCCTACCCCTCTGGAACTTGTGATAGCTAATGATCCTGTTGAGTTAAAAGACCAGACCGTAAGTTATTGACAGCCGAATTTCTCCTGCAGTGGTGCCTCGACTTACGAATTTAATCCGTTCCGAAGGCACCTTCGTAGGTCGAAAAATTCGTAAGTCGAAAAGCGCCATTGGAAACATGATTTCCTATAGGAATGCATTGGAAACTGAAAAATTAGTAAGTCGAAGCAACCCCATCTACAAATTCGTAAGTCAAAAAACCTCTATCTAAAACCGCTGCGGTTTCCGTTCGGGTGTCGAGAAATTCGTGCGCGTGCGGCCATTTGCCCCATTCGTAAGTCGAAAAATTCGGTTGTCGAGTCGTTCGTAAGTCGAGGTAGCACAGTATCTCTCTATCTCTCTTATCATTATACAACCTTCTGTAGACCTCTGAAGTCAGATCTGTATTGGGATGTTTTTAATGTATGATGTTGTGCTTGCTGTTGTCAGGTTTCTGTATATTATGTTGGAAGCTGCCCAGAGTGGCTGGGGCAACGTAGTCAGATCAGTGGGGTGCAAAAAAAACCCCAAATTATTATTTGTTGATGTCGCTATCTGTCTCTGATAGATAAATGCGCTGCAGCCGGGTGACTTCAATTCCCCCACCCCCACCCCCCAATTTGGTGTTCACCAGTTGGCATGAGAAATTGTGCGTGAGAACTGATCAAAGTTTTGCTTTGTTATCCCCCACCCCCACCCCCGAAAAAGGCAGGCAGGAAAGAGGGCTGCCATGCAAGGTGACGAATGTTCGGCGTGTTTGCCTAATTAACTTTTGGCTAAGGATTCGGAACCATTAAGGAGCTAGTTAGTATACGTCCCAAATAAACACATCTGGTCCCGCGAACAGTGGCAGTCCTGCCTGGATGCGGGTGACAGATGTGACGATCGTTCCCTCTGCCCTCTCCTTTAAATAATTAACAGCGTGCTGGTGGACGAGCCCTCAAAGCCAGCTGCATAGTCTCTGAGCTGTTATCTGCGGACAAGTGCCCCCCATCCCCATTAGTCTGCTCCATCTAACGCAGTCTCTCCTTGGTTGCTGTCACAACAATGCCATTCTTTAAAATAGCTCCGGAGCCTCTGCTTTTTTTCCTTTTCCCGGGGTTTGAAAAGGCACTTGGGCGGAGGGAGGAATACAGAGCAGACCACACATGTGGGAAAGATTGCCAAGTGCCCATTAGCTTGGGAGATTGATTCCTTCTCTCAAACAAAGGGCATTTCAGCTAGTCCCACCCAGATGTTTCATTATCTGGAGGTGCTGGGACGAGGCTGGAAACATCCCTCTTTTGAAAGCGGTGGCATCTTAGCTTAAGACTGGTTTCTTCGGTTGATGTATGGCTGCCCAGCTTGGAACAGCTGGGAAATTGCTGTTGATGGGAGCAAGTTGGTGGTTCGGGAGGCGGGGGGCGGGGAGAGGAAGGAGAGGAGAAGAGCAGCAAATCTCACGAAACAAAACTGGCAAAAGGGCTTATCGTCTGCTTTATATCAGAGAGTTATGTTACTGCTTTGGATGTTCTGAAGGCTGGAGACAGGAGAACAATGTGAGATGGGGAACGTGGCTGGACAGTTTAAGTCTTCATTTGCAGTTTTTTTTACAACAAAGCTCAAATTCATGCAACTCCCTCTGCCCTAAAGGCCAAAAATATCTCCTTTTTTCCTTTCGAAGTTCTCAGAGCCCTGGTTGTTCCGTAGAGTGTAATGACCAACAGAGGCAGCTGTCATTCATTGACTTATTCTGGTGAGCTGGGCTGCGCCTGCCTGCAAACTCTTTTTTTCTCTTTTTCATTTTGGTGAAACGGTCAACAATAGCGCAGCTGTCCTTCCGCCTAGTTGAGATCTCAAACCTGCAATTTGGCAAGAGGAAGAGCACAAATTGGATAAATACCAGTGAGCGTATTGCGAAGGAAAGGAAAACGGGACTGAAATGAACCCTACAACTTGTTTGATAGAAATGATTTAAGCAGGCATATGGTATAGCTAAGCGCGCTTGCAAAAACATTGGCCTGCTTCTCCCAGCAAGCTTTTATATTATTTTGGGTTTTTGTTTTGTTTTTTTAAAGCTGATATAAAGAGAGAGGGAGCTAATAGAACTCCCGAGTTATTTGAAAAGAGAATTACTTTCTCTCACTCTCTCTCTCTCTCTCTCTCTCTCTCTCTCTCTCTCTCACACACACACACACACACACACACACACATCTTCCTTCAACTATGGGAGGGACACACCTCTTGTGTTCTGAGATCTGATCTGATCACTTGGAGAGTGCTTTCGAAATTAGGCTGGCGGCCTTGTGAAATTAAGCCAAGGGGCCATTTGCCGCCATGGGGGCACAAGTTGCCCACCCCTGCCCAGAGAGTTCATCAAAAGTGGGACTAGAGACGAGAAAATCATTTCATAATTAGGCAGAATCTTGGGTGGTTTCCCCCAGTCCTGCAACCTGTTTTTTGTTTTGTTTTTAAGCTGGAGGTGTTTAGGGCCTATGCTGCACAATAGATATGTGGCCTTTTTCTCTCAACTTTTCCTGGACTCTTGACTCTTATTCCAGGTTCACCTGGTCGCCTGTGGTGAGTATAAGTTAGTTCCAGGTGACTGAAGTTTTTGAAAACTGGAAAAGAGTCGATTCCTACAAACACACACAAGCACACTTCCTTTAGGCATTTGGAGCAGCACAAATGACTAATATAAGCATTTGTATGGGCAAATAGTCCATGGGACTCTCAAGAGTCTCCTCCAGCACCATAATTCAAAAGCATCAATTCTTCAGCAATCAACCTTCTTTATGGTCCAGCTCTCACTTTCATACATCGCTACTGGGAAAACCATAGCTTTCATTCCTTACGTTCCCATTTTTAAGCAAGGTCATTTAAGAAACACACACACACTGCAATGGAATTCTGGTATTTTGAACAATTTTTATTTTTGAAATCTCGAATGCCCCAAGTCCTGAAAATGTGTTGCAGTTCTTTATTGACTTTTTTAAAAAAATAAATAAATGGTACCTCAGTTCCAAAAACCTCTTTACTTACCATCATTTTAATAACTTTTTGAGCAGTTGCCAGTTTAATCTTCAGTGCGTGGAAATTGGAAGTAAATTATTTATTGCTTCCAGCAAATGTCTTTCATGGTTTTTATTTAATTCCCCCCCCCCATCTTTTTTTAATGGATCGTAAAATGGCAATCTTTTATTGGATGCTCATAAAGAAAGGAGCAAATGAATACTTTGCAAATAGGTTACTGTGGATTGAAATGTCAGTTGTAATTCAAGAGAAGGGAAAGCCCTTCTCTAACCAATGATGAGTAGACATGTGGCAGCGAGCCATCTTCCTCTCCTTCAATTTTTAAAATCACCCAATCCAAAGACAAAGAAAAGAGAATTTCACTGGCCATGAAGGTTTATTTACAGTCACCGGCCCTCGAGCTAAACCCAAAAACTGGCTTCACCGCTGTTTGGTTCTAGAAACTGCCTTGTCAGCCGTGGAACAGTTGAGAAACAATTAGGTGGGTCTGTTTTGAGCATCCCTTTCCTCCATTACTGGCCTTGTCCCAGGGAACTGTTTGAAAGCATGTGATGAAGTCACTTTGCTGAACCTAAGCAATCTGGTGCCTGGGTAAGGATGGGTGAGAAATGATTTGCATTTTAAAGCGAGCCTACCTAATTTGCATTTTATGTACCGAAGCACACCAAGTTTTGCAATATAGAATTGTATACAAAATTGCACATATTGCAGAAATGTCATGAAAATGCGCGCACATTTTTGTGGGGACTTCTCCCTAAAAAAAAGCAAATGGATGCGTAAATTGCGATGCAGAATTGTATACAAAATTGCGTGTATTGTAGAAATGTCATGAAAATGTGCACACATTTTTGTGCTGACTCCCCCCCCCCAAAAAAGAAGCAAATGGCTGCATAAATTGGGTGAACTGAACTCATGATTGCATCGCTGAGAAATGGACAGAAACTGAAATTATAGATCTGTTGTTCATCATTAGGTCTGGGTCAGTTTCTTGAAGTGGGAGCCACATGTCACAATTTTCTGCAGTCCCTTCCAGTTTGGGTAAACTTGGAACATATAATCTACCGCAGTTTCCCCTCATACTGGGTCATTCAAAGCTTGAATTTCCACAAGCCTGCTAACAATATCTCGATTTGAGGTGCTTATTTAAATCGCACAAAACATGCCACAGATACATTTCAAGGAGATCAAAACAAATGAAAGGGTTGCTTGCAGCTCTCAAACATGACGTTTGCAAAGATGACATGATTTTTCTTAGGCCTTTAAACACTTATCCCTGCGAAGATGATCTGTATGACTTGACTCCATAGCTCCTAGAACTTCTCTGTCAATCCCGTGTCCCTTAATCTTTGCAGCTGCATATCAAAAAACGGAGCTGATACTTGATGTGCTCAATGAGTCTGTTCCCTGAGATACTCGTCAGGCATTTTGGCAGCTGAAGGTTGAGAGAAGGAAAGAGATCCAGACTGACAGCAGCATCTTTCGGAAACTGGCATCCTGGAGAAGTTGGAACATTGCAGAAATCTGGAAGGAATTTTGCCTTGCACTTCATTTGCATCTAACTTTTAAAACCAGGGTGCACCTACCTTAAGCCCCAAAGGCATAATTCTTCTTGAATTTCTGTCCTTTGGGAATAATTCAGGTGCAAGTTACAGTGAAGACCACTTCAAATGTGGGAGTAAATAAAAGTGGAACTGGATATCAAGGCTAGAGTGCTTAACACTAAGGACTGCCTTATGTATTATCAGCCCCTTGTAGCTCAAAGCAAAGCATACTGTATTTTTCGCTCCATAGGACGCACCTAGTTTTTAGAGGAGGAAAACAAGAAAAAATATTTTGCTTTCTTGAATTGTCCTAGGCATAGCAGCCAACTCCTAGAGGCCTAGGTGCCTTTGCCCCCCCCCAATTTAAATATTTGAGGAAGCTTCTTTTGCAAAGGGGGAAAGCACCATTTTTTAAGGGTCAGTTCAAAGTTGTGCAGCTTTTTTTTTTGCAAATGGGAAAAGCCCTGTTTTTTGGGGGGAGGGTCAGCTCAGAGTTGTGCATCTTTTTTGCAAAGGGGAAAAGCTCCATTTTTAGGATCAGCTCAAAGTTGCTGAGTTTCCTTGCAAAGGGGAAAGAATCCTGTTTTTATGGGGTTCAACTCACAGTTCTGCAGCTTCTTCTATAGGAAAGGAAAGGGACCCATTTTTAGTTTCCACACAGATAATCTAATCAGCCAGTCACATGTCTCCCTCTGCAGACAACAATTGAGGCCTAGGCAGACAACAATTGAGGCCTAGGCTGGGAAGAGAGCTAGCTCCCTTATCTCCCTCCCTGATCTCTTGCAATCTGCTGCTGAGCGGGTTCCTTTCAGTGCATTCCCTCTGGTTAGCCTTTAGCGCTTTCTTTCTTTTTTAAAAAAGCACAATCTGCCTTTAGCCCCTGGGTAATTCGGCTCCAGGGACCACGCATTCGCTCCATAAGGCGCACAGTCATTTCCTCTTACTTTTTAGAAGGAAAAAAGTGCATCTTATGGAACAAAAAAATATGGTAAATAGAAACTTGCTGAATCTCCTGTCAAAGCCGGGGAAGTGGAGGACAGCTGATCTATAATCTCGCCATGTGTTTGGGGTTTTCCAGGGTTATTTGAAGAAATGAAAAAGCACTTTACTATTTATGTTTCTCTGATGCCTGCCTGCTCTTCACAGAAAGCCTCAACCAGCTATAATTAGTGGTTTTTATGCTGTATGTATGTTGTCAGAGCGGTAATTAGTGTGTTTATTGCCAATCCTCAAATTTTTATGTACATGAGTTAGTACTTCACACAGCTAAATGTAGTTCTGCACATCCCAGCTCCTCGCCACGGGACCAGAATCTTTAGACCGCATGGTATCTCTCTCTGAGATGGCTAAATCATTTTCCATCGACTTCACTGCCAGCATTGCAAATATGTATATTTTTAAAATCTCATATTTTCTAATTCAGGGGCCTCATTTTGACTAGTTATTTTTGTAACTTTTATAGCTTCCAGGATAAAAACCTGGTTAGGTTATGGTTTTCTATTGATAGTTTTGCACCACTTGGCAAATCTGGCTTTAACAGTCTTCACTTTGAGTCAAAATAAGTTGTGGACAAAGCAGAATCAGCTGCTCTTGGGCCCTGCCCTTTCCCCCATTAATTCATCACTTTTAAACTACTAAGGACTTCACGGCTGTTTACCACGTTCAGCCCTCACAATGGCCCAATGTGGTTATTATTATTTATTTAAATTAACAAGCTGTTATTATCTTTTAGCATTTAATTGATTTATATAGTGCAAAATGCCCCAGATGGCTTCTAAGCGGTTTACAAAGCATGAAAAAACAACCGCACAAAGTTGTTAAAATATAAAATAATCAAAAGCGCGCCATAAATAAAAAATGCAATAAAACAACCCCATTAAAATATTTGTAACCCGCTCTCCGTTGTTCACACAAGAAAGAGAAGCAACATTAAAAGGCAATAAAACAATATTTCATGTAAATAGTACTTTTTTAAAAAAAAAGTCAAAATACAACAACAGGAGTGCATTAGCCAAGCGAGAGGCACCGTTGATTAATAGCTATGTTTTTACCTTGGGTGCATTTACACGTGGAGAAAATGGCATCACTTTTCCTGATTATTTTGCTAGCACTTCTGACTTGTTTTCCTTTCATGCTGCTATACCTGTTGTGTTAGGGAACTGTGGCTTTCTGACTGCTAGGCTGGCGCATCATGCTAAAAAGAATTCCTAGCAGTGGGTGTGAAGTGACACGGCACTAAACATCGTTGAACATCATTGGTATCCCCTCTTTCCACTCATGTGTGCTACTGTCCCCCCCATGATTCCTCCATGAAAATAAAACAGAACTTTGTGCTGGCATGCTGTCCAAATTTTGCCACTTCACTACCACAGTTTTGAGTTAAATGCCCCCCTCTCCTGCCAAATCAAATACGGTAACCGTGCAAACTTGTGTGCATTCAACTTGCACGCATTCGGCTTTATGCTGATGACAAAAATTACATTTTTTACAAAAAATGGGGGGCGGGTTCTGGGAGAAATGACTTTGGCAATCCCACCCACCATTGAACCCAATGGGTTTTGACTCTACACAATTTTGGCTTTAGGTGCGACCCCCACCTAACTTGCGGGTCTCCCTTAATACAGAAATAAGTGCTGAACATGCGCTACATTCCATTAGTTTTCCCAAAGTGGCTTTTACATCATGTGAAAGCTGAAGTATAATGCAGATATTAACAGTTATGGAAATGAAAGGGAAATGGGATAAACTCGTATGAAGGTGGCCCTGATCTCAGCCCCCCATTGGTGTTGGTGCTCCTTGCAGCTGGCTGATCACCACAAATATCTTGAGGGCCAAATGACATTTTCTGCGGAAAGCTTTGGTACCTCGGTTTAAGAACAGCCCTGTTCACGAACTGTTCAGTTTACGAACTCCGCAAAACTGGAAGTAGCGTCCCAGTTTGCGAACTTTACATCAGTCTAAGAACGGAATCCGAATGGTGGGCACCGGCGGCGGAAGGCTTTGTTAGGGAAAGCGTGCCTCGGTTTAAGAATGGTTTCAGTTTAAGAACGGACTTCTGAAACGGATTAAGTTCGTAAACCGAGATACCACTGTACTTTAATTAACTGCCGCATTGGGACTGAAGCATACGGGAAGTGAGGTTCTCCCTTTCCTTTCCAGCTGTGACCAGGCCAAAAATCCACATGCACTTAGGCCACATGCAAGTCGGGTTCCTGCTGGCACTAAATGGGAATTTTTTTACCTCAATGTCATATCTGCACTGGGGGAGGAGGGAGGATTTTTGCCTTGATAATTCCTTGAAGAAAGGGACAAACTTCCCCATCCCGTGTACCTTTGCCTCAGTAACAATCCTCCATCCCATTTCTGTGATGACCTAAAGAAAAGCTGGAGACATCTCTGTGCATTCGCATAAGGTGCAGTTTCGTCGTGAGACTAAGATCTGGCAACTTGCCCCAGACCACACAGTAAGTTCATAGCAGAGGTAGGGTACTCTGATCAAAGCACAGCTCTCCATCCATCAGATATCTCTGGCTGTGCAGCTCTTACTCAGCAATAGTATGGTGTCCCAGGCACATGGGGCTATTACTCGGCTTGGACGACTGAATGCAAAACTCCATGTACATAGAATATTGAGACATCTTCAACCAAGCCTTATGAGGATGGGTTGAGGTAGCTGGGTATGTCTGGCCTGGAGAATAGAAGATGGAGAGGAGACAGAATGTTGTTGTTGTTTAGTCGTTTAGTCGTGTCCGACTCTTCGTGACCCCATGGACCATAGCACGCCAGGCACTCCTGTCTTGCACTGCCTCCCGCAGTTTGGTCAAACTCATGTTCGTAGCTTCGAGAACACTGTCCAACCATCTTGTCCTCTGTCGTCCCCTTCTCCTAGTGCCCTCAATCTTTCCCAACATCAGGGTCTTTCCCAAGGATTCTTCTCTTCTCATGAGGTGGCCAAAGTATTGGAGCCTCAGCTTCACGATCTGTCCTTCCAGGGAGCACTCAGGGCTGATTTCCTTAAGAATGGATAGGTTTGATCTTCTTGCAGTCCATGGGACTCTCAAGAGTCTCCTCCAGCACCATAATTCAAAAGCATCAATTCTTTGGCGATCAGCCTTCTTTATGGTCCAGCTCTCACTTCCATACATCACTACTGGGAAAACCATAACTTTAACTATACGGACCTTTGTAGGCAAGGTGATGTCTCTGCTTTTTAAGATGCTGTCTAGGTTTGTCATTGCTTTTCTCCCAAGAAGCAGGCGTCTTTTAATTTCGTGACTGCTGTCACCATAATAGAATATTAGGTAAAGGTAATAGAATATTAGGTAAAGGTAAAGGACCCCTGGATGGTTAAGTCCAGTCAAAGGCGATTATGGGGTTGCGGCGCTCATCTCGCTTTCAGGCCAAGGGAGCCGGCGTTTGTCCACAGACAGTTTTCCAGGTCATGGGGCCAGCATGACTAAACTGCCACTGGCGCATGGAGGACTGTGACGAGTGCCAGAGTGCATGAAAACGCCGTTTACCTATTTATCTACTTGTACTGGCGTGCTTTTGAAACTGCTAGGTTGGCAGGAGCTGGGACAGAGCAACGGGATCTCACTCCATCACAGGGATTCGAACCGTCGGCCTTCCGATCAGCAAGCCCAAGAGGCTCAGTGGTTTAGAGGTTTAGCCTGACATGCTGACTTTTTACGTGCATAGATTTGGGAGGTTTCCACCCCTCCCCTGGGAAAATATTCAACCATGCAACGCCCCACCGCCATTTGACATGGTACAGTTCATGGACACTTTTACCACTTCTGCTGGTTCCATGACTGAGCAGGGATTTGAACTTAGTGCTAATTATTCCCATCCATTTCCACCCACCCACCTTTGCTTGGCTCCGAAGCTTTAGATCTGAGCCATTTAGCAAATTGGTAATGCCCGCAAGGTCTGGTTCACTTGCTCCATTCCCTGCTCTGTTTTCACTGAATCTGGCTGGACAACTGAGTCCTGTAACAAACATACTGAGTAAAAACATTTTTGGTGTGTTATTTCCCCCCCCCCCACTTCTCGTTTCAGAACGATGGAGGTCTCCGTCAGTTTTCACCGAGGACAGTCTCCCCTTTCGAGTTCTTTGACTATTACCGCAACAACATGTGTAAGTACATATCCGGCAAGCTCTAGGAAATAGGAATACTTGGCTGTTGTTTTTAATTACGGCTGATGCGCTGCTGGTTTTAAATTGCAGTGTCCATATCAAAAAGTTGATATTCCTGGGAATGTATCTGAATGCAGTCATCAATGTTTGCTCTTCCTTCTTCCAACCTCTCTGCCCCAAGATCAGATCAGATCAGGAGCGGAGCAGGTGTCCAGACCTAGAGGACAGGACTCCATTGATGTCTGTGGGCAGCTCTTTCTTCCACGGGAGAGTTCAAAATAGATTTTAATAATAATAATAATAATAATAATAATAATAAGCCTCTGGGCGGCTTACAACAGAAACATTAAAATACACTAATTTCTTAAACATTAAACATTAAAAGCCTCCCTAAACAGGGCTGCCTTCAGATGTCTTCTAAAAATCCTTTTTGACATCTGATGGGAGGGCATTCCACAGGGCAGGCGCCACCACTGAGAAGGCCCTCTGCCTGGTTCCCTGCAACTTGGCTTCTCACAATGAGGGAACCGCAAGAAGGCCCTCGGTGCTGAACCTCAGTGTCCGGGCAGAACGATGGGGGTGGAGACGCTCCTTTAGGTATACTGGACCGAGGCCGTTTAGAATGAACCAAGAAGTGACAACGAGATGATTCTTTCCATATACAGTGGTACCCCTACTTACGAATTTAATGCGTTCCGAACGCACATTTGTAAGTCGATAAAATTTGTAAGTCGAATCCCATAGGAATGTATTGGGAGAAAAAACCCTATCTAAAAATTCGTAAGTAGAAAAAAATCCTATCTAAACCGCATCCAAGATGGCGGACGGAGCTCCATTCGTAAGTAGAAACATTTGTAAGTCGAGTCATTCGTAAGTAGAGGTACCACTGTACCATACTTTTTCATGTACAGTCATACCTCATGTTATATCCGCTTCAGGTTGCGTGTTTTTGTCTTGCGTCCTGCAGCAACCTGGAAGTACCGGAATGGGTTACTTCTGGGTTTTGACGCTCACGCATGCGCAGAAGCACCAAATAGCGCCATGCGCATGTGCAGGCATGGCGGTTCGAGTTGCAGACTTTTCACATTACGGACGGGCCTCCAGAATGGATCCCGTCCGTAACATGAGGTACGACTGTATATGATGAGGTTTTTTCATTAAAAAATGATGCTAAAAATTGGTGGTGGTCTTATACACGGATAGTGCATAGGGGGGACGTGGGATTGGTTGCTGCCGTGAGCCAGAGATTTGTCAGTGGCTATTGGGCATGTTATTGGTGGCCGTGGCAAGAGCTGGTGTTGATTTGCCGACCTTTTTGCGATGCGTGCGAGTGGCAGCGTAGGTCAGGTGGGTGAGCGATTTTCGGCATTCCCCTCTAAAAAAGCCTCAGCAACTCTGGGCCACCCCCCTACCCAAATATCAACCATGGGCAATCCTCCCCACAAAAAAGCTCAGCAACTCTGGGCAATCTCCCCCATTTTCTTAATTTGGAGTCTCCCAAATTATACACAGGGGCGTGTTACACATGGAAAAATACGGTATATTTCTCCCATTCATATGCCCTCTTTGTCTCTCTCTCTCTCTGTCCTCTGTTCCAGTGACCCCACCCACCTGCTTGCCCATTCCCCCACTTTTTCATCCCTCAATATTCTGTGCTATCAAGTTATTATGGGGCTGTCACAGGAGTTGTTGATGTTTTTGCCTCTTTTGCTCCTCCCCCCACCTTGAGCATTTCCTGGGCATCTGCAAACCTTAGTTTACCTTGAGGCTGCTTTTTGTCTGTGGGTGATACAGCTTTGGTTACATCAGCAGAAACAGGGCAAGGCTTGAAAAGTTCTTATGTACACACGAGGCCCATTTGCTAGGGCTTCCAAAACCACTTCCTGTGGCAAGCCCCTCCGAGAAACAGCTTTATCACTCGGCGCCCACCCAATGTCCTTGCCATTGGAGAAGAGTCCAGAGGTTAACAGCAACCAGAGTCCAGACAGCAGAATTACTGTTACAAAGAGGACTTAATGTTCTGTCCTGGAAAAAGCAAAAGCAAAAACTCCTGCTAGTAGAGAATCCAGTGGTTGTAGCAAAAATAAAACAACAATAAATCTTGCAAATTGAATTTATTTTATTTGTCTGCTGTACTGAGACCATTTGTTAGCAGAGATAGTAGGATCAACATTTTTTTACGGCAGACAGGGAGAAGTGGTAACGCTTCAGAAGTCTTCAATTCTAGTATTGTTGATCCAATTTTGTTTGTATTTTTTCCTCTTTGCGTTGTGAAAAACTGTAAGCAAGAAGCGGGAAAATGGGTGGGATGGGGCGGGCGGATTCTTCTCTATTTATCTGAATAATTAGGGTTTTTTAAAGATATAAAAGAGAGGAATCAAATCAGCAGCCTGATCTTTGGTGAAGCCAACTTACTCATTTGGCACCCTAGCCCTGTATGCTGTTTTCATAAACAGGAAACACATTTGCATATTTCCACTGCCAGAACAGGCAGCAGCTTCAGGAAAATACACGCTGAAACAACCAAGTCCTAAATATTGCAGCTGCAGAAGATGTCTTTCTTTCTTTCTTTCTTTCTTTCTTTCTTTCTTTCTTTCTTTCTTTCTTTCTTTCTTTCTTTCTTTCTTTCCTTCCTGTGCTGTTAAGATATTCTTTTACTTGCTGAGAGAAAGAAAAAAATGTAAAAGGAGAACAACTGAATTTAGGCTGTCCATAAATTTAGGTGCGCTTTATAAACATCAGATAGAAATTTGGAAAATTGTATCTTCAAGGCCAGACAACAAATAAATGAAGAACCTCATTAAGTGTTTTTGTTTGCTTGCTTTTAGTATAGTTTAGGGTTGTTGTTTTTCAAAACAACAGCAACCCAATTTGGATACCCTTAAGTGTGATGAATGATGAGAACTGTTTTAAAGGTTTGTGCATGTGATCAAAATTCTACTGCATTTCCACCTCCTGAAAATAAAGGATTTGCAAATTCCTGTAAGTGCACGACAGAGATTATGAGCCAATCCAATGCAGTGGATGACTTCACAGTAGAACAGAGATGGAATTTTGCCATTCCTATTGGTAGATCCTCTGGTGTGCCTTGTGAACTGTTTATGTTTTCAGTGTACTGCAATGCACACAGAGAGAGAGATGGACATCACAAAGATATAACACCCTGCCTATGGATAGCAGGCGGGCACCTTCACTGTATTTTGTTTAGACAAGCTGATCCAGATATCTGGAATGCTGTTGCGTTTTTAGTTTGTTGCTGGTTTTAATTTCCTGAACATTTTAATTGTTTTTACTAACCACGGTACAGATTGAGATTGAATCCTGACAAGACAGAAGTACTGTTTGTGGGGGACAGGAGGCGGGCAGGTGTGGAGGACTCCCTGGTCCTGAATGGGGTAACTGTGCCCCTGAAGGACCAGGCGGGCAGCCTGGGAGTCATTTTGGACTCACAGCTGTCCATGGAGGCGCAGGTCAATTCTGTGTCCAGGGCAGCTGTTTATCAGCTCCATCTGGTACGCAGGCTGAGACCCTACCTGCCCGCGGACTGTCTCACCAGAGTGGTGCATGCTCTAGTTATCTCTTGCTTGGACTACTGCAATGCGCTCTACGTGGGGCTACCTTTGAAGGTGACCCGGAAACTACAATTAATCCAGAATGTGGCAGCTAGACTGGTGACTGGGAGAGGCCACCGAGACCACATAACACCAGTCTTGAAAGATCTACATTGGCTCCCAGTACGTTTCCGAGCACAATTCAAAGTGTTGGTGCTGACCTTTAAAGCCATAAATGGCCTCGGTCCAGTATACCTGAAGGAGCGTCTCCACCCCCATCGTTCTGCCCGGACACTGAGGTCCGGCACCGAGGGCCTTCTGACGGTTCCCTCGCTACGAGAAGCCAAGCTACAGGGAACCAGACAGAGGGCCTTCTCGGTAGTGGCACCCACCCTGTGGAATGCCCTCCCACCAGAGGTCAAAGAGAACAACAATTACCAGACCTTTAGAAGGCATCTCAAGGCAGCTCTGTTTAGGGAAGCTTTTAATGTTTGATGGATTTCTGTATTTTAATATTTTGTTGGAAGCTGCCCAGAGTGGCTGGGGGAACCCAGCCAGATGGGCGGGGTATAAATAATAAATTATTATTATTATTATTATTATTATTATTATTATTATTATTATTCTATTTTTGTAAACCACTTTGTGGTTTGTTTGTTTGTTTTTTTAAAAAACAACCCAGCGGTATATACATTTCCTGAAATAAATAAATAGTAAATATAATTTCAGCAAATATAATTATGATCTTTCCTTCTCTTTTTCCCCCCCATAGGCAAATGGCATTATTGCACTTATAGTTATCCTGGTATTGCTACTGTTGCTGGCACTTGCCCTCATGTGGTGGTTTTGGCCCCTGTGCTGCAAAATAGTGAGTGAAATAAATCTACAACATGAAATTCTTATCTCTTCCACCTGTATTATCTTGGCAGCAAATGGCTGACTTCATCGTACCATACACAATTAGACTATGGAATTTGCTCCTAGAAGAGGCAGAGCTGGCTGTAAACTGCCCTGTGATCCTTGGGTGAAGGGTGGTATAGAAATCTAATAAATAAAAATAATAGATTAAATAATCCACTATTGCAGGCGGAATGCCTTGTGACGCCCAGTGAATGGCATTCACAGTAGGGAGAGGGCTGTCTGTGGCTTTCATGGGGCCTTTTTACAGGCTTCTGGTTACCACTGTGAGATTAGTATGCTGGACTAGAAGGGCCTTTAGCCTAATCCAGCAGGTCTCTTTTTTCCTGCACCTGTTGCATTAGCTGGGAAACAAGCAAGGAGGTCTTCCATTATTGTTTCCTGTTTTGTCTGAACTATGGTTTAGTTCGGCTTCAAACCATGGCTTAACAATACCATGGTCTGCTTCAAAGTTGTAGTCTACTGCTGTTATTACAGCCGTACCTCGGAAGTAGAACGCCTTGCAACTTGAACGTTTTGGCTCCCAAACGCCTTAAACCTGGAAGTGATTGTTCCGATTTGCGAACGTTCTTCGGAATCCGAATGTCCGGTGTGGCTTACGTGGCTTCTGATTGGCTGCAGGAGCTTCCTGCAGCCAATTGGAAGCTGCACCTTGGTTTCCAAATGTTTGGGAACGGATTCCGTTTGAGTTCTGAGGTACGACTGTATTATTAGCTGAAGAAGTGTGCATGCACACGGAAGCTCATACCAATGACAAACTTAGTTGGTCTCTAAGGTGCTACTGGAATGAATTTTTTTTATTTTGTTTCGACTACGCCAGACCAACGCGGCTACCTACCTGTAATGTGTATTATTATTAATGTTATTATTGTTATTATTTATTTAATTTATATACCGCCCCATACCCAGAGGTCTCAGGGCGGCTCAAAGAGCAAAATAAAACCACAAAATATATAATCAACCCAATAACCCCACCCCGAAGGCCACATTTTAAAAGGGCATAGGATGTCAATCAAATCAACCAAAGGCCTAGTTAAAAAGGAACATTTTTGCCTGCTACCTAAAGGTGTATGTATAATGAAGGTGCCGGTAGAACTTCCCTGTGGAGAGCTTTCCACAGACGGGGAGTCACTGTAGAGAAGGCCCGTTTTTGTGTTGCTACCCTCTGGGCGAAGCCTGAAATTAAGGCTACTGGAAAATTTCCTGGTTTTGTTCTTTCGTTTGCTCACTCACATGAACAGAGGCACAGACAGCCTGGAACCATAAGATGTTTTCACATTTCAACATAATGAGCAGGGCCGGCTCTTCGTAGACCCCCGGTGGTGCAGGGCACCATGGCGCCGGCCCGCCAGGAGGGCGCCGCGAGCTGCGCCCGCCCGCTGGCCGGCCGGTACGCTGGTCCGCTGCGCAGCTGCACGCGGCGCCCACCTGCCCACCGCGCTGGGAAACGGGGCGGGAGGGCGCCGGAGAGATCACGCTGTGCCTGCCCGCCCGCCGCGCAGCAGCGCCGCGCCCACCTGCCCACCGCGCTGGGAAACGGGGCGGGAGGGCGCCGGAGAGATCACGCTGTGCCTGCCCGCCCGCCCGCCGCGCAGCAGCGCCGCGCCCACCTGCCCACCGCGCTGGGAAACGGGGCGGGAGGGCGCCAGAGAGATCACGCTGTGCCTGCCCGCCCGCCCGCCGCGCAGCAGCGCCGCGCCCACCCGCCCATCGTGCTGGGAAACGGGGCGGAAGGGTGCCGGAGAGATCCGGCGCACCATGGCGACAGGGGCGCTTAAGACGGCGCTGATAATGAGACAATACATGATTGTGTGTACAGGCCTTTAAACCTCCCCCTTAAATAAATTCACACAAGACTCATAATTTTGGTTTGGTTTTTGGCAGAATTTAGGCCACAACCTTATTGATTACAGCAAGAGAGTGGTTACATAGGCTCTGGTTCGACTAGCTCCCTGCCATGCAGGTAGCGCTGGCCCAAGGTTTCAGCATAGGTCAGCCAAGGGTCAACACCCGGACATAGCATGTCCACCACCCAGATGTCCCCCTGGACTCAAGCACGGGCACAACCCCTCACAGGGTTGACCAAACCATCGAGTCCCTGGATTCCTTTAACGGAATACCCTTCGTATAGGGATGGCGAGAGCGTTCCCCCATCCCTATCACCTGAACCAGAGCCTACCCACAACCTTACAAGTTGTGACAATTTGCTACGCAGCAGGTGAAACCCAAATGGCACCAGCCAATCAGCCAAGTGGGGGAAATTCCTGCCATGCCCCTGTCCCAACGACAGACGACACACGATGGCATAGCAAGGTCAAGCGCATAAGCCCTAAAAGTAGGGAGCGGTGGGTGGGTGGGTGTTCCGATGCACTGACCAAAAGAGGAAGCTCTGGGTCACGTGCATGGGCATATATAGGTCCCTTGATCCGTTTAGCTCACGTCCCATTGGCCTGATTGAACCCAGCATCAAAGGACCTACCAACAGGGTGTTGTGGCTGTCCACTCCTTCCCACCCACAACACAAGGGTTTGGTTGCCGGGTCTCACCGCAACACATGCCCTCTTTAAGGGAGGACATGATTTGTCCAAATGTGACCGCAGTCTGCAAGCCACACCTTCCCAACTGCAATATGTGGATTGCAGGATTGTTGCAAAGGACGGGTGAGGCAGTTTGCCTGGAGCCCTTTGGACACTAAAAAGGTGCCATATAAAAGTATTAACGGGTTTTCGTTTTCGTTTGGGTAAGGATGTAGGAAGTTGCTTTCATAGCAGATCAGACCATACTGGCTGGTTGTGACTCTCGTGGTTTGCAAACTGGGCAGAGATACTAGGGATTGAACCTGGGACTTATTGTATGCAAAGCAAGTGCTGTACTACCGAGCGACCTTAAGCATCTTTCATTCCTCCTGTATTCTCCCCCCCCCCCATATCTATGTCCCAAGATGAGCCTTGATGGCCAGTGAGAATGAGAATAAGGCTCGCACAGTATTCTATTTCAGCAACTGAAACTGATTTGCTTAAGGCACCTCTTTATTTATCCGATGTGCACAGCCTTGCCGGTTAGCCCAGTTGGTTAGAGCGTGGTGCTGAAAATGCCGAGGTCACGGGTTTGATCCCCGTACGGTTGCATCTTCCTGCATTGCAGGGGGTTGGACTAGATGACCCACGGAGGTCCCTTCCTAGGATTCTGTCTTGGAAATAAAAAATACTGTAGGGCTAAAGCAACAACAACAACAACAAAAGGACATTGAAGGGGAAATATGCTGCCCCTCCTCTTCCCATTCAGCTTCCTTTTTGGCAGCCGCCAGTTGGCATCTAGCATGTCAGATGAATTGGGCATGCTGTTTAATTTTTGGCAGGAGCCAGTTGAAAGCCTCCCCCCCCCACCCCACTTGATCTACAGTCCGTGCACACAACCAGGGTGTTGGTTTTTCATTTTTTTTACTTCTTTTCCCCCACTCCCTTCTTCTTTTTTTTTAAAAAGGAGTTTACTGTTGACAGTTCTTTCACTCTTCTCTGAATGTTAGAACATATGACTGCATCAAGCTGGCTCTGGCGCTGACATTTCTTAATGCCCACCTCGTACGAACATTTGAAAAGTGTTAATGAGCAGATCAAAGGGACTGTTGCCTGAAGCAACTCGTTTTTAAATAAAAAAATAAAATACATTTATATATATTTTTAATTAAAAAGAGAGAGAGAGAGAAAGGAAGGAAGAAGGAATCAGCTGCCCTCCAAAATAGTCCCTTAATTTTTTTTGCGGTTTTTCTTTTTCTTTTCGTGGCTAAATAAAATACGAAGCAGGCCGTTCCTGACAACGGTGATAATATAACCAAACTCAAATAAAATTGGAGGAGACTCAAAAGTCTGCATATGGTAAATAAACTGGAGATTGAGTCTCCTGGGCCCTTGGGATGGTATTTAAGAAATCTGAATTAAACAGAAATGCTGGCCGCCATGCAATATTATGTCTTTTAACATCTGCAAGTTCTCAGGCTGCAGAAGTTGCCTCCCCCATGATAAGGATGCTCATCTTTATTTTGAAAGGAAAGATCAATCAAATTAATTTGTGGGCAGGATGCTTGCATTTGGACATGTGACTGTGTGCAAGATGCACAGGTTATCTGAGTCCATTTGGTGCAGTTCTGCTGACACAGCTTAGAACACGCTGCCTGCAGAAGAGATTGCGAAAGAACCCCATCCCAAGCACACTATGCTTTTTAAAAGAAAAAAAATGAGTACCATTTTTATTCATGCACTTATTAACAAATTTACAGAACTGATACACTTCCTTCCTTCCACTATTGGCCTCCAAGGCAGGGGAGTAGGAAGGGAGGGGCGAAAGGGGCACTCCGCCCTGGGCAGTGCGATCCTGAGGGCGCCATGGCGGCTGCCCGCCCCGCCCCCAGAACACCCCCCGCCTGCCCCCGGAACACTATACTTGGGACACTATACTTCTGTTGATGCAGCCTAGAATAGCATTAGCTTTTTTTGCTGCTGCATCACCCTGTTGACTCATGTTACTCTAGTGACCTGCTAAGATCCCGAGGTCCTTATCACATGTACTACTGGCAAGCCAGGTGTCTCTCCCCCCCCCATCTTACATTTGTGCAGTTGGTTTTTCCAACCTAAGTGCAGACCCTTACCTTTGTCCCTATTGAAATTCTTTTCGTTAGTTTGGTCTCCAATCTGTTAAGGTCATTCTGAATCCCGATTCTGCCTTCTGCGGCATTAGCAACCCCTCCCGGTTTGGTATCATCTGCAAAATGGATGAGCATCGCCTCGATTCCTTCATCCAAGTTGTTTACGAAGACATTAAACAACAGCGGGCCCAGGACAGAATCCTGCGGCACCCCACTTGCCACTCTCCCCCCCCCCCCCCAGGATAACAAGGAACCATGAATGAGTACTCTTTGGGTTTGGACAGTCAAACTGGCTACAAATCCACCTAACACTTATTATTTTACCAGCTTCTTCACAAGAATGTAATACCATTACATGTCTTTAGGCGCTAGGCAAAAACCTTCCTCTTTACCCAGGCCTTCGGCCATTAAATTATCGGCTGTTAAAGGTGGTTGGGGGGGTAATAGTTACGGTTATTATTATTATTATTATTATGCTATCTATTACTGTGCTTTGTTTTATGTCTTTATTATTATGCTCTGTAAAAATACATTTTATTTTTTTATTTTTTGTCTTCACACTCGCCATTTGTGCTGACTGCTTTTTATTTTTTTTAAATAATTTTATTAATACTATCAACAAAATATAGCAATACATCAGGCTAAAAAAGAAAAGAAAAATCAAAATCTTGCAGATATAAACACAAAACTAAGAACGAAAGAAAATAGAAAAAAAGATAAAAGAAAAGAAACAAAGGTAAAAGACAAAGAAAAAAAGTAACAAGACAGACACATTTCATACACAATATTCTTTGTTACATAACCACAATTGATACATTGAAGACTTCCGCCGACTTCACACTTCATTTCAATCTCATTATATCTTTCTGTGTTTCTTTATTAGATCAATCCTAACTTTATTTATTTATAGCCCATATATGTTATTATTCCTTCCCCTTTCTATTCACGAGGTCATTCTAAACTCAGCCAGATATTTGCCTTTGAACCTTGTTTTTTAAAATTCTCATTCAAACAGTCCCATTCAAACAAAAATATGTTTGAAAAATACATTTTAATGTTGTACACTGCCCTGAGGTCTTTTCATAAAGGGCAGTTGGTGTGTGTATGTATCTGTATCTATCTATAGCTATATCTATACACATATTATACAGTCAAACCTCTGTTCTCGAACTGCACCATTTTCAAATGTTTCAGCTCCCGAACGCCAAAAACCCAGAAGTAAACGCTACGGTTTTCAAACACTTTTTGGAACTCAAACCATCTGATGCAGTTTCCGTTTTGAGTTTCCCTATTGAATTGAGGCTTCCACTTTCAGTTTTCAAACGTTTCGGAAGTCGAACCGCCTTCCGGAATGGATTACCTTTGAAAACCAAGGTTCCACTGTGTGTGTATAAAAATCTCCGTAGCAGAGAATTTGAAGCCAGGCTATCCTGTTACTATGCAAGTCTCAATGATCTTTCCTTTTGCCTTTCATCCTCTATTCCACTCTCCCCCTCCCCAAATCAGGTCATTAAGGATCCTCCTCCCCCTCCACCACCAGCTCCAGTAGAGGTAAGTTGTAAAACCGCTTCAGAGGTTGGTTATTACTGCAGGCGCATCTCTCTCTCTCTTGGAGCCAGTGACTCAGAAATGTAGATAAGCAAGGCTGGAGATGCTTGCCCACCCCTTGTCACTATGTGGTACCTTTTTCTGCTCTCTTCCAGAACCAGCTGGTTATTTAGATAGGAAATGAGGTGAGGGGTGGGGCACAGAAATGTGGAACATGATGGCATCATGAGTTGGGTAGGTGGTCCTCCGCGTTACGAAAGGAAGGCAGATAAATTCAGGGATGCCATTTCCAATTAAAGCTCCGTTTCGAGTCCAATGTATATTGGATCTTAAGAGGGTATCATTTATTGTACAGTGGTACCTCGGGTTACAAACACCTCAGGTTACAGACTCGGCTAACCCGGAAGTAGTACATTGGGTTAAGAACTTTGCTTCAGGATGAGAACAGAAATTGTGCGGCGGCGGCAGCGGGAGGCCCCATTAGCTAAAGTGGTACCTCAGGTTAAGAACGGTTTCAGGTTAAGAACGGACCTCCGGAACGTATTAAGTTCATAACCAGATGTACCACTGTATTGGGCTATTACCTTCATGAAGGAGAATCCTGTGATGAGGGCTTCGAACTAGACAGAATGCTGCTTTTTTCATTTATTTCATTTCTTAAATTTATATAAAACGACAAGTTCTAAATAAGCAACGAATTGTAAATGATAACGGAAGGCGGTTTACGACGTGTAACACAAATGTCACTACATAACGTAATATCTGTATAGCATCAAAATCAAAACAATGATAGAAATGTCGTTGTTGTTTAGTCGTTTAGTCGTGTCCGACTCTTCGTGACCCCATGGACCAGAGCACGCCAGGCACTCCTGTCTTGCACTCCTGTCTTGCACTGCCTCCTGCAGTTTGGTCAGACTCATGTTGGTAGCTTCGAGAACTGTAGAAATGTAGTTATGTAATAAAATATGGTTCCTCTTCATGCCATGAAAAATAAGGTTGGGGGAATCAGAAGCAGGGTATCTAAAATACAGAAACAGTGCACAGGTACACAATATTCTCTCAAAGGTAGCTCTTAATCCTGGCCACTCACAGAAAATGACAGGCCCTCCCAGCTCACATCCTTTCCTCTCCCCTTCCAGTCCTTCACTTTGAGTGATCTTCAGTTCCCTGAATCTCACTCAGGGCCCTTCCACTTTCTGTAATACAATTTCATGTGGTTTCAGCCCTTGGTTCCCAATGGTGTCCCAGAATTGGAGGCACCAGGGGGGTAATTCCCTCTGCTATCTGTCCCTTCAAGGTGTCTCCCACTAGCACATGACCTGGCAGACTGCTTTTCTGCAGCATACCCATTTTTCTCTTCCCCATGCTGAACCCCCCCCCCAGAAAAAAGCATTTTGCCTGAATAAGCTTGATTCTACATTTTTTGCAGTGTGACTGTGGTTATGGGGACCCCTGATGTTATTTGGGGTATTTTAGAAACATGTTTAATCATATTAACACCCCCCCTTAAGTCCTGGTAGTCAAACGAGTAGCAATAAACAAAGCAAATATTGGTAGTCGAGTGTAGTGCAACATTTCTGTATATGTGGCATATTCCATTAGACAGATTGTTTCCCCAGAAGTACATAGGTAAAGGGCCTGTGTTGCTCAAACGGGAATTGGGGTGTAATAGACACTTCAAAATGCATTGCGCTGCAAATTGATTTTCCTTGCACATAACCAGAATCTCAGCTTTATGCGTTCTGCGGATGAAGGAGGGAGGGGGGGGGAAATTGCTTTCTGATTCAGAGAAGATCTTATTCACGCTTTCCCTGCTCCCCCAGAAGCAGAGCTTTAAACATGGGAGCACCTTCTGATCGTATCAAATATCTAAGACATATATACACACACTTAAGTGTTCTCTTCAATAAAAGCTTATTCCCAACTTGCACCGTGTACTCATCCACCCAGTCAGTGTATTTTAAGATACCCTAAAACAGAAAGGATAGTACATACTTCTGGGGCAATCCTAACCAAGTCTACTTGGAACTAAGTCCTGTTGAATTCAGTAGGACTTACAAGCAGGGTTACGGCTGCAACCTTCAATTCGTTTAAGGCAGGGGTGGCCAACTCCCAAGAGACTGCTCACGAAGTTAAAAACTGGCAGTGACCTACCTCCTTTTTAGGGGTTCAGGTCAAAGTTGTTGAACTTTTTTTAGGGAGGGGGAAAGCCACATTTTTAGGGGTGCAGGGCAAAAATGATGAGCTTCTTTTAGGGGAGCCAAACTTGTTGAGCTTCTTTGGGGGGAGCCAGTGATCTACCACAGACGTCCAGTGATCTACCGGTAGATCACAATCTACCTGTTGGACGTGCCTGGTTTAAGGCAATAGCATTTATTTATTTTTTAAAATCTATATACCGCTTGCAAAACAAACCAAACCTTCAAAAGCGGTTTACAAAGAGAATAAAACAATAAGTTAAAAACAACTATTAAGAACATTTTAAAAAATGAAATAAACTAAAAACAGATTAAAGCATACATACATTAACATCCTGCAGGTCTGGGTAGACTTATCTAACAAAAAATGTTTTTCGAAATTGCTGTAAAGAGTATGGTGAAGGTGCCTGCCTGATGTCAATAGGCAGGGAGTTCCAAAGTGCAGGTGCTGCAACCCTAAAAGATAGATTTTTTTACAACAACAACAACAAATATTATTTGTTATTTATACCCTGCCCATCTGGCTGTGTTTCCCAGCCACTCTGGGCAGATCCCAATCAAGTGTTAAAAACAATACAGCATTAAATATTAAAAAACTCCCCTAAACAGGGCTGCCTTCAGATGTCTTTTAAAAATAGGATAGCTGCTTATTTCCTTGACATCTGCTGGGAGGGCGTTCCACAGGGCGGGCGCCACTACCGAGAAGGCCCTCTGCCTGCTTCCCTGTAACCTCACTTCTCGCAGTGAGGGAACTGCCAGAAGGCCCTTGACGCTGGATCTCAGTGTCCGGGCTGAACCACAGGGGTGGAGACGCTCCTTCAGGTATACAGGACCGAGGCCAATACCAAATGTGAAACAGGTATTATGTGTCACTTGTAACAGTACCAGTCATGCAGATCAAAGTGGGAGATCTTGGGGGTAAGGCCATCTCTCAAATAAATTAGTCCCAAATTCCCATTGGCTTTGTGTCATGCTGCGTGGAGGAAAAAACTTTAAACACGTAGCAGAGTTCCCCGAAAATAGACCAGAGGCAATTGTATTTCATCCAGCAGAGCTTGACTGCTACTGAAGGCAAATGAGCACAATGGTTACAAATCCAATACATTCAGGATTGGCACAGTCCATAAGAAATCCAGTTGCAGCAGACTTAACTTAAACTTAACAAGAACTTATAATAAGACTAAACCTTAACACTATAGCATACGGAACCACACTAGAACAAAGAAATAGAGAAAGTGAGTAAAACCCAGGCTCCTCTTGGCTTGACTATTATAGTCAGCACGACCTTGACAGAAAGATAACAGAACCAGTTTAAACCAGCTGTTCTCAGCTTCCCAGAAGGAATAACCCAAACATCAGAAGCCTCCTGCCTGTTTCTTTTACATAGAAAGACACTTTCCAGAACACTCTAGGAAAGAGCTCTACTACACATCAGATCAATACCTTCCATAGCTGCCAAGTTATCCCTTTTTTAAAGGGATTTTCCCTTATGCTGAATAGGCTTCCTCGTGAGAAAAGGGAAAACTTGGCAGCTATGATACCTTCTGAGCTAAGAAATGCAAACTGACACTTTACATACCCCTGATTCCCTCTCCCCTTGGGACATAGTTTAGGGTTCAGGCATAATACTAAACTGTGGTTAATTGAAATTTGAAAGTTTTGAGCTCATCCTAGCAAGCATGCTGGGTGAAGGAAGGGGGAGAGTACACAAGGCGTGGTCTGATGGAGAAAGGCTGAATTTGGTCAACCCAAAGCGGACAGTCCCCCATCCCCTATTTCCATTAGATCCCTTTCTTCAGAAAAGGCCAATAGCAAGTTGGTTGGAAAAGACCTCTAACCTAAGAGCAATTTGTTTCCCTTTTAAACAAACACCTCCCCTTAAAAATCTGTTTTGGGTTTTTCCCCAGGAAGAAGAAGAAGACCCCTTGCCTAACAAGAAATGGCCAACCGTGGATGCTTCGTACTATGGCGGGCGAGGAGTTGGAGGAATTAAAAGAATGGAGGTTTGTTTTGTCAAGCTTTGAGCCGCTGCCGCTCGAGATGCAGAGCTGTGAGGCACTAGTGGTATCTCTCGGCTTTACCTCTATGCTGGCAACTGTGCGCCGTGTCACATGTTAACTATGATAAGCCAGGAAAATGGAAGTGCTGCTCTGCTCCTGTAGTTCTCCAACAAAGGGGGAAATGTGTACGAGAGAGGGGCTTGAGGAGGAGAGGAGGAGAGAGGGGCTAGAGGAGGAGAGGAGGGCTAGAGGCCTCTTACTGGAGCCACTCAGAGTAGACCAGTGATGGGCAACTTTTTGAGCTTGGTGTGTCAAAATTCGCCAAAAAACCGAGCATAACTCGGGTGGTGTGTCTCTTTGAGAAAACCCCCCCCATAATTTCGTGATATTTATAGTTTAAATAACAAAAATGTATAATTGTAATATATAACTGTATTTAATAAACCAAAAACTAATTATTTAACCAAACCAAACCAAAAACCCCTTCTTTAACACAAACTGCCCAGAGTTGTTGAGTTTTTTGGGGGGAGCTGCTGACCAAAGTTTTTGAGGGTTTTTTGGGGTGTGTGTGTGCAAAAGTTGCTTTGCTTTGGGGGGGGGGGTGCCCCAAAGCTGCTGCGCTTTTTTGGGGGGAAAGAGAACAGAAATAAATGACGAATAATACCTTCGCTGGAACTAACACGCAGCACCGACATCGTCTGGCAAAGCGCCAAAAAACCCAGCACAGAACGGGTTAAAAAATGAACGCTGTTACACCCAATCATCGTCTGCCAAAGTGCCAGAAAAAACAGCATGGAAAGGGTTAAAAAACCAATCTCTGGCTACCAGCAACAGCAACAACAAAAAAAGGATCTAGTTTTAACAGCAGAGACAAGCTGTAGCGTGAGGAGGAGTGGGAGAACAAAGGGGGGGGGAGACAACAACAACAGCGTGAATGGGTCGATGGGGCCATCACTGGAGTAGACAAAACTGAACTAAATGGATGCAGTATGACGGAGACTCCTGTGTTCCTGTGCAACTGACCCTCCTTGCTGCTCTTCTTTGTGGCCTCCTACTTGGGTCCTGGATAGGGCAGGGATAGAGACCCTGTGCTCCCCACCAGGGGTTGCTGGGTCACAGCTCTCCTCACCATTGGCCATGGTGACTGGGGCTGATAGGAGGTGGAGTCCTACAACATAATGCAGGTGTCTGGAGCCAGCCAGCAGTAAATCACACGGAGTAAGTGGACGCTTTATTAGAAAAACAGGATCTGCCAGGGGTGCCAGGCCTAATGTGCACAGCAACTCTTTTTCAATAGCCCCACTATTGCTGCCACTCTGTTCCAGTCTCACCCATGTAAGGTGCAGGGATGCCAGGGGTCAGGAGGGTGGCTCTGCCCCACCCAATTGGATGCTACTGGAGGGCGCTAGATTGGCAAAGGCTGGACCAGATGGATCTTGCGTTGGTTCCAGCAAGGCTCTTCTTGCAGCTCAAGGAAATCTTACGTGTTCTTTTTTGAGGTCTGTAGATCATGGTTGCTTTGACCTCACTCGCGCGATCTGCTATGTGATTTGATGTCAAGTTGGATTTTTAAAGTTAAAATGGGCTTCTTTTTAATATTCTTGATTTTAAAAAAGCATCCCTCAGCTGACTCATTTTTAATTTTAGCCAGATTGACTTACTTCCCCTGATGTCAGACTTCTTGGAATTTCCCCCTTTAAATTTATTCGTAGGGCAGTTTTAGGCATCTCCCCACGGATTAGGGAACAACTGATTCCATGGGTTTCATTTCTTCAGGGCTTTGAAAGAGAGAGAGAGAGAGAGAGAGAGAGAGAGAGAGAGAGAGAGAGAGAGAGAGAGAGAGGCTTGTCTCAACAACTGAATGCAGAAAAGAAGAAAAGAAGAAGTCTTCTCAAGACATGTCAAAATCCTTTTGGAGAAAATTACAGTGTGGCATCAGTATTCTCATGTGCGGACCATGTGTATCAGAAGCTCTGATTCTTCCACAGCTGGTGCAGTGTAGTGGTTAAAAGCATGACCTGCAAATCCTATGAACTCACAGAAGGAGGTGGTCTGGCTTAGGCAAGGCACAGTCTCTTAGCCCCAGGCCCAAATCTATTTTATGTGGATGACCATGTTGGCTGGTGGTCCAGTGCTGCAGCATCTGGAATGCAACGGGATTCACTTCTGAGTAGAAATACTTGGGGTTGCTCTGTAACTTAGAGCTTAGTAGAGAACTATACTTGAATCAGTACATTTGTTTTTGGAACCGTAAGGTTCCAGTTTGCATGTGGCTTAATGAGCAAACATGCAGGGTCCTGGACTGAAGATTGCCGTAGTTCTCCTTCCTTGGTTGTGCTGCCGCTGCTCCACCATCAAGGGTGAAGCCATAGTTTGGCTTAAGGTTATTGTCAGGGGTTCTTGCGACTACTCTAGAGTAACGACGCTCCGCATGCTTGTCTTTAAACAGTTTTTATTAGTGCAGTCTATTTACAGTGAGACAGGTGTGTAAAAACATGTCTGCTCATTCTGATGCAGAATCCGGCACTGCCCCCCCCCCACGTGATCTTCTCCAACATAGGAGTCTCGGGACAGTGAATCTCCTCCCTTTCTTTCTCCTGCGTAATTCCGGAACCGGAGGAAAGGGTCTACGCTCCATGCTTTCCTTTCCCCCATTCTCTCCCTCTCTTTCCTCCATCCTGTGTAGCTGGGGCTCTCCCATGCTGCTGGAGCCCTGGCTCTCTCTCTCCACTTCCTGACTGGCCTCCTCAGAGCCCTCGCTTCCATCACTGCTTGGGGAGGAGCTACTTCTGATGCAAGGGGGAGGTTCTCTGTACTTTCTTCCCCTTACAGTTATGTTTGAACCCAGGTGTGTGTAACCAAGGTTTGTTCTTGCTTTACCACTTGGGAGAGACAAACCACGAGCCCAGGTTTGGATGCAATGCGCATGGCTTAGCCCTGGCAGTGCTGCAGGACCAGGGGAGGAGTGCTTTGCCCATGATCATTGGTCTGGGAGTCCACCTGCGTGCTTGTTTGCAGTAAGCCAAGGTTTGGCTTAGCGCTACATGCAAACTGGGCCACCTTGACTGCTGGCTTGAGCCCCACTTTGAGAATGGGTCTTGCTTTCTGCAGGTTCGCTGGGGTGATAAAGGGTCGACCGAAGAAGGCGCCCGACTAGAGAAAGCCAAAAACGCCGTGGTGACAATCCCTGAGGAATCGGACGAGCCGTTTCAGCCTAGACCTCCGAGACCCAAGCCTACCTCACTGCCTGCTCAGGAAAAGTGGTACACGCCTATTAAGGTACACACTGGATCTTTTGTCATTGAAAGCAGTGTTTGCTTCGCAGTTGTATAAGGGGGCAAATCAGGGCTGAACAGTTGGGAAGCCTGGGGAAACCAAGCCCCCATTGATACTAATTTAAGACCACTGGGGGAAACAGCATTGGCAATGGGTTGCTGGGAGGGCAGTGGAAGTCCCAGCCTGTGATGGCACTGCAGTGTGTGCACAAAGGGACATCTGGAGGAATTAGGAGCTGTGATTCTTGAACCAGGCCTCCTTCAGATTAGCCCTGCTCATACTCCAGCCAAGGTATAGGGCATGGAGCCAACTAGATATCTCATGACCCATTGGATGAAAAGAGAAGGTGCAAGTTGCACCCACCCATCCCAAGGCTGGCTGGAGGGGAGAGTATTATTACTGTATTATTATTATTATTATTATTATTATTATTATTATTATTATTATTATTCCCAGAGGTCTCAGGGCGGTTCACATAAAAAGATCACAGTATATAAAATAAAAATAAAAGCAATAACCCAATAATACCCCCCCCCAAAAGACCCACATTTTAAAAGGGTATGTGGGGTGTTGATCAGGTCAACCAAAGGCCTGGTTTAAAAGAAACATTTTTGCCTGGCGCCTAAAGGTATATTATTATTATTATTATTATTATTATTATTATTATTATTATTATTATTAATTTCATTTCTATGCCACTTAATATTTTAAAGAAAGAATCTCAAAGCGATTCAAAACACATTAAACCATGACAGATGGCCACCCAACCTCTCTTTAAACCCCCGCCCCCAATGAAAGTGAGTCTACAACCTCCCAAGGGAGACAGTTCCACTTGCTCATTCTAGTTGCAGCAGCCCGGGATCCATAAATTTCCTCAAGGCTCCAAAGTGTGCTGCCTCTTGTAAAGAGCCATATGAGGATTGGACACATTAATGGAGAGGAAAGGCTATCAATGGCTATGCTCTGCTTCCATAATCAGATGCAACAATGCTTGTGAATACTGGTTGCTGGAAACCACAGGAGGGGAGAGTTACCTTATGCTTGAATCCTGCTTGCGGGTTTTCCCATGTGAGGATAGGGTGGTAGACTAGATGGGCTATGGACCTGATCCAGCAGGATCTTTTTATATGCTTAACTTTTTAAAAAGTACTAGAAGTAAGCACCTGCTTTGACTAGACAAACTTCATTTGAACAAAGGAGAGTTTGGAAAGCCTTTAGACCAGGTATCCCCAAACTTCGGCCCTCCAGATGTTTTGGATTACAATTCCCATCTTCCCCGACCACTGGTCCTGTTAGCTAGGGATCATGGGAGTTGTAGGCCAAAACATCTGGAGGGCCGCAGTTTGGGGATGCCTGCTTTAGACCAACAAGATGCTTAATCTTTACTTGGTTTTCATATGTGAATGCAGGTGTTTTGCTGGGTTGTTTTTTTTTAAAGTCCCTTAAAGTTAAAATAGTAAAAGACCTGAACTTAGAATTTCCCACTCATTTAACACATTGCCACTCATTTAACACATTTGGCGGAAGATGCTCCCCGAGACATATCCAAGGACGGCTAATGGTTCTGAGAACTGCCGCCGTGTATGCCAGCTAATCAAAAGTCCTCTTGGTCTCCTCTTTGCAGGGTCGTCTCGATGCGCTGTGGGCTCTGCTGAGGCGGCAGTATGACAGAGTATCTTTGATGCGACCGCAGCAGGGAGATGAGGTGCGTGTTACGTGTGTTTGTGTGTGTTTGCTGTGCTGTTCACCACTCTCCACAGGGCTCTTCCCTTTTGTGTATGGAAAGATGACCTGCGTAACTTCAGGTCCAGGCTTTCAGTCAAAGTTTCCCCCCCATCCCTTCCTGGAGATGCTTGAAGACCAGACCGGACAAGACCAGATCAGATCAGAAGAATCTTTATTTGCATCAGCCACTAGCCATAGCAGTAAAATAAAGCACATTTGTACTGAACACAGAGGTAAAGGCTTAACTATACAAAATACCGCACTTTTCCGTGTAGAAGACGCCCCATATTTTTGGGGACTCAAATTTTAGAAAATGGGGGAAGATGGCACAGAGTTGTTGAGCTTTTTTTAGGGGGGGGGGTTACCCAGGGTTGTTGAGCTTTTTAAAGGGGGGATTGCCGAAAATCGCTCACCCACACGGATGCTAAAATCTGCCTCTCATCTGTTCCCTCAACGGCAGAAGCTGCAATTCGCCTGCCCAGTTGCCGCAGCACCAGCCATTACCGCAGCAACCAATAACACGCCCACCCTATGCACTATCCATGTAGAAGATGACCCCCACTTTTTAGCATAATTTTTAAAGGAAAAAAAACCCTAGTCTTATACAGAGAAAAGTATGGTACATTCCAAAGCTTTACATCAACAATCAAGTAATGGATCTTATTCTAATTGCCCCTGCTATTATTATTTTTTAAGTTTCTGCTGTCACCTGGTTATCTTGATCTGCTAGACACAGTAGCAATGGTTGAGTGACCTGGCATAGTAGAGGTGTATATAACGCCACTCCTCAAATCTTTATAAAGTGTGCAAGCTAGCAACACGTGAGCTGCTGATATTGAAGAACGGATGCTGTGCCCCACTAGTCTATGATCTCCTTCCCGTACAGCCTTCCAAAATGGCAGAGAATGGCCGAAATCCAAACTGCTCCCCTGTGTGACTTATGGCGCTCTGCAAAGGGAGACTTGTGCCAGACCCCAGACTGGACATTAAGCTTAGGACTGAGCCCCTGGCTTTCCTCCAGGCCGAAGCCTGTAAGGGGGAGGGCATGGAAATCCCATTAAATGGAGGGCTGTAGCAAATAACACATTATATTTGCACGCAGTTAATATAAATCAGAGGGCTGTGACTAGTTAGCACCATCTTTGCAAGGGACACCTGGTGGATTTGTTTGGCCTTTTCTATTGGCTTCATATCCAAGACTTGTTGATCCCAAATAGTAATGCAAAATTCTGGCAAGGTTTTGAGTTACTGGGAAACTGACAAACAGGAAATGTGCGTGTTCGGGGGGGGGGGACAGAGATATTTACAGAAGTTATTTGGCTGTCAGTGCTAAATTTGATTATAGCATTTGACTCGCGGAGAAGATGACATGAGCATGCAGATGTGAGAGAGACTGATGAAGAGGAAGCCAGTATGTGTGGGTGTTTGTTAAATTGCCCAGCCACCTCCCATCCAAAATTCTTTATCTTTAATAGAGCACACATTCAGTGTTTAGTTCAGGGGTCCCCAGACTTACCCGGCTTTGGGCCGGGGCCCGCTGCGCCAATCGCGCGGCGGGCTGGAGGGCGGGGGAGTGCGTGCCCGTGCGCATGCGCACACCCACTTACTGGCGTGGTGGCGCGCTTCCAGGTCAGAAAAAAGCGTCGAAAATCATTTGTGCGCATGCGTATGGGCCTCCCCCCGACCCGGAAGTGCACCGTAAATGACCTCTTCTGGGTCCAGAGCAGGCGGGGGCAGCGGGGGGCGCCACGGGCCAGATTGGGAGGCCAATTGGGCCGCATCTGGCCCGTGGACCGTAATTTGGCGACCCCTGGTTTAGTTCATTCATCAGTTATCTTACCCATTCAATACATTTTGATCAGTTAAAACAAGGCAGCAGACTCTTGAATTTATTTTTACTTGTGCCTAAACCCTTTTTGTGACTGTTCACTTCTGGATCTCAAGCAAGGGGTTTGGGTGCTTGCCAGTAGAACAGCTTAAATATTGACCCCTTTTTTATTTGACTTGCATACTTGCAAGAATGAGGTGGTTTCTGTAAGTTGCTTACACGACAGGGAGGGGGAAAATGGACTCTCATTTCTTAAGGCCTCCAGGAGAGAAGACTTTCATTACCTCTAAAACAAACTGCAGCCAGCATTTGATTTCTGCGGGGGGAAAATCAGAGATAGAGAGAGAGAAAGAGACTTGAAAACAAGAGTATATAATTTGGCTGCTGAACACAGAGCAAAAGATATCATCTTTTGGGTGTGACTTGTGGTGTTGCAAGAACACAGCTTCTGCCTGGGTTGGGGGGGGGGAGCATGTTTTAATCCCCTGAAGAAATATTTGCTCGTTTATTCCTCAGTTCAAATCAGTACCTCATGCGAGTGCAAATCAGTAAACAAAACCACAGTAAGCAAAAACAACTGTCACGCTGAACAGCAAGCGAAACGAAATGGGCTCCTGTCGCCTCGTTCCCCTTTGCCAAAGAAGCCCCATTTGAATGCGAGTTTCTGATGAAATAATTGAAGGTGAAGCATAAAGAACCAGGAAGGAAAGGGCCCTCTCTCCCGCCTCTCCTTTCTGCAGTTCTTCCAGACACTTGAGAGCGATGCTGGCCCAGTTTGAGGGCCACCCGCCGCTGATCGACGGAGAAGCTTTGATTGTGGACGGAACTCCTCGGAGTCATGAATTTTTCAGCCCGCAACCGGCGAGGTGAGGGAGGCTTGTACAGGTGTGAGCTAGCAGGTTGTTGTCGACATCTGTTTGGAGCAGAGGCCCAGCTCCACGCCAGCCTGCAGCGAGGTTTCTGGGTTGTCAGCAGATGTAGTTAAGGATGGGAGAACAGTGTTTTTTGGTCTCACATTTCCTGCCGGGGGGGGGAGAGCCCTGAAACACGAAAGGTAGAATGGGGAGCGGCGGGCACAGCTGCGCTCCCAAACATGCCCGAGGCACAAATAGAAGAGATCTAATGTAGTTTGACTCTGTTGTGGTGGGGAGATGGGGGGAGAGAGCCACTTCAGAGACAACTTAACGTGGCAACATCTGCCACCAAGTTTCTAGGGACTGACAGGGGACAGCAGGTACGGATCGAAGTCCCCACGTAGACAGCCCGCATTAAGCCGTGAACTCTTTTGAAGGCCTTCCATCAAACGTGCCGGAGTCCTCAGCAGGAGCTGGGTTTGTTTTTGTTTTTCCCCCGTTTTTCAAAGCGGGAGTTCTGCGGTGGGTGTGGATTTTGTGTGTGTGTCTGTGTGTGCCAACAAGGTAATTTATAAATGATGCATCACCACACCCCCACGCCGTTTGTTTAAAGTCGAGAGAGAAAGAGGGGAGAAGAAGAAGAAAGGGAGAGCGGCAATACTTTTGGGGTTGTTCTGTAAAACAGCCAATTAATTCTCGGAAGTGCTTCTTGAATTTAATCGAGGTTACGTTCACCTTCAGACCACATCGCTACAACCGAGGCAGCCGCCAGAGTGTTGAAACGCCGTCGCAGTGACACCTTGTCGTGCTGTTGCAGGAGATGGTGTTGGCTCCCCCCCCCCTTCAGTGCTTGTTGTTCAAGGGGTTTCGGGCAGCAATAGATAGAAAACTGGCTCGGCTTTCAACATGTGCATAGGGCTCCGTTATCTAAGCCGGCTCATGCATTTTGATTTATGAGTCCAAGAATGGCACACAGACTCACACACTACTCAAGGTTATTTTTTTGTGTGTGGGGAGGGCTTTATTATTATCTCTCCCCGCTTCCTCTTAGGTTTTGCCGGCTGTTGAAACTTACTGACACTGAAACTTAGCATTGATCCTGAAAAGACACAAGCATGCTGTACTTCACGGTTCTTTTGAACCCAAAACGGATTTTTCACTACCCCTCGCACAGTGTCACAGAAAGTGCCAATTTGCTGGGGTCTAGCAGAATTTGGTTCAGAATCAGGGCTTTGCTTGAGTTGGTTCTAGAATTAAAATAGGAAATGGATCCTGGTGGTTGCAGGTCATTTTCTGAATGCAGTGGTGGAGTTTTGAGAACCTCTTGTTACCAAACAGGCTTCAAGTGCAACCTGCCTCCTGTCTCTTGCAACACATTCTGGAATGCCAGGGCCAGTTGCTACAGAGCACAGCAGAAGATAAAGTGGAGGTGTTAAAGAATCAGCTTGCGTTTATATTATTATTATTATTATTATTATTATTATTATTATTATTATTACATGGGGTTTGTGATTTCAGGTCTCTTGACATAATATGCTGGAGACAGTTCTCTAGTAACACTTCTTTATTAAAGTAAACAAGACTGAGGTCTGAGGAGAGCAAAGCTACATTTATAGGGACAGGGGACTAGCTAGAAAGGGATACATTTTGGAGGGGACAATATCAGGCAATCACAGTGCTGCCTTTTGGAGGAAACCAATAAGACAGAGGATCCAAATACAGCAGCTTAAATGAACCATAAGTAGCTGTACCCTCTGGAACCAAAAGGCAGTTACTTTATCCTAATGCAAATACAGACAATAATAATACAGAGATAAAATCCTTTGACTCAATACACAACAATTATTATTATTATTATTATTATTATTAAAGATTTTCATGATTTACAAAAGTATGTGCAATGTCTCTCGTAACATTTTTACAAATCAGTTTCATTTGTTGAGACATCGGGAAGAAAAGGGGGAAAGAGGTAGATGGGGGAAAGATGGGCGGGGGTGGGGTCGGGTGACGATGTTTCTATTTTACTTAATGTATGTGGGGTTTTTGGTCAGCGTCGCTTGTGCTGGTTCTCTGCTGTTCGCCTGTGTTCCCTTGGTGGTGAGAGATATTGGAGTTGGCTTAGGGTATGAGTGCTCATTTGTGATTGGCTGTGGTGGTCTTTGTTTCGTGTATGAGTGGGATGGGTGGTTTTTCGGATCAGGTTAGCCATATTGATTTGTATGCTGTTGGTGGATTTCTGTCGTTGTCTTGTTGGGCTGTGTATGTGATAAAGGGTAGCCTTCCTCTATTTGTCCCCGTGTCGGCTCGCGTTTCTTGATCTGTTTCTTTACACAATCAAGCTTGGAGAGAATGCTATATTAAGGTTTCCTCCTGCCTACGCTTTACCAGGAAACCCCGGGCTGGTTTCTTTTGCTGGCTCACTTCATGGGCAAGGGAGCCAGAGCTCATTGGTAGAGCATCTGCTTTGCACATGTAATGTTCAGTGAGTGTACAGCCTGTGTACCTAGCAGCTGAGCTTTACAACCGAGCAAGTGTGTGCCCTTTCACACAAACACTTGCAGAGACTGCTTGCGCCTGTGTTTGTTTTAATGTGTGAACAACCCTTAACGCCACACTGCCTTTTATTCCCAGTGTTCTAAGAAAAAATCTGCTCTTATTCCCTTATGGGGTACACAAGAGCCTTATTGGGTTCTCCATCGGTCGGAGAATATATAACAGAGGCCAACCAGAGAAGTTTGAGAAGCAAAGCCTTTATTTTTGCTGTTGCAACAGGGTCCTTCCCCTCACGCAGGAGAACAAGGAAGGACCCCAGAACAAAAGAGAACCTCCACTTTTATCAGTTTTCCCATCACCAAGAAACGCCCCCAATACATCATTCCTACATCACAGCTATGTAATCAATACCTCACAAAAAAGGAGGGTTCAAGGTAGAAATCTGAGCACTTTTGACACCTCTCCTAGTCCTCCTATCACCCCTCCCAGGTGTGAATTCCTAAACACAAAGAGAAATTAACATTTTCGTAAGAGTTGATCGCTGTCTTTTGTTCAGAGGAGTCTTCCATTGTGAATGAGATACCATTGATGGGGAATTATGGCTCCCAAGTTGCTAGTCATGTGGAAATGTGTGCATATGCTGATCCTTAAGCCTTCCTTAAGGCAGGGTTGAGTCCAAGCGGGAGGGGTGAGGGTCTTTGGAGCGGAGCGGAGACGGGGAAGATGGCGTTGAACAGGATTCTGGGTATTGCAGCTGTCAAATTCGGTCACCCCTCTCTGTTCATTAATAATGGTGTCCTGATCCCCCCCCCTATAATTTTCTATAACACCAGTATCCATTCAATGAAGTCCCAGTGCCTCTCTCTGGATTGCCCTCTGTACCTCTGTGTGCGCAGAATTTGGCGCATTGGACATTTAGTTCTTACCTTGGGAAGACCAACTGTGTGTGTCTTGTGTTTGAGGGCTCAAGGATGTCTTGGGACCATTTCCTCTAAGTGAGTCCCTATGTAGTGACTGCTGCCAAGGAGGTTTGACCCTGATCGTACGACAGACCCCTTGGTGTGCAGTGGCTGCCTGAACATGCTGTGTGAATGGCATCCTCAAGAAGTGGCTGTTGCTTGACCCTAAGACGACTGCAGAGGAGAGCGGGAGACAAAATTGTTCCTTACAAATGGTGGAGGGTACAAATATTGGCGGCCAGTCACAAGGCACCAAATGGACTGTGATGAATACCAGGCTGTGCCGTACATCCTGCTGTGTAGAAGCTTGCAGGTGGGATCCTGCCTGCTCAGGAAGGTGAAGCCAGTGTGGTGTAGTGGGTTAAGAGCGGTAGACTCGTAATCTGGGGAACTGGGTTCGTGTCTCCGCTCCTCCACATGCAGCTGCTGGGTGACCTTGGGCTAGTCACACTTCTCTGAAGTCTCTCAGCCCCACTCACCTCACAGAGGGGGAGGAAGAGAAAGGAGAATGTTAGCCGCTTTGAGACTCCTTCAGGTAGTGATATCAAATTCAAACTCTTCTTCTTCTTCCTCTTCCTGTGTGCATTGCGAATTTCCCTCTCCCCATTGCAGCTGTCAAATATTAACTTGGCTACCTTGCAAAGCATTAGAGGGCTGGGATTGTTTCGCGGTTTACCTTGGCCCTCTCTGTTGCAGCGCATTGCCAGTATTTGATATAGCCGTTTTTCTCCCTTTTTTTGCATTCCACCAGGATGCCCCGCTACGAGGTAGATGGGAACAAAAGCAGTTGCGTTTTAATCGGAACGAGGCTGCCAGGGAACGAGACACCTTCCATATCTATATATAACTATGCTCCATCATAAAAACGCAAACTCCCTGATTCCAGCACAGCCATTATGACCTGTTGGGAACTGACGTGGTTTATGTTAATGCTGCGTACCTCATTAGTCTAGTTTACAGAAGGGCTTGCTACTCTCCCAGAAACAGCAAGCAGAAAGCTGACAGTTTAATTCAGTTGCTCCTCTCCAGAGGAGATGTGACAGCTTTAACTGTCTTGTGCACCCAGATTTATGAACTAGTCCCGCGCTCTTAACCAGATTAGTTCCTTTTCCATTAACTGTAGAAAATAGGGCAGCTGTCCGAGCGGCTGGTTGTAAATTCGATAATGTCTGCTGTGTTAATCTGTAGGCTTTTCAGATGGAGAAGGCAACAGATAACAGGATTAAAGTTTCGCGACCCAAGGTTTTCACAGCCTGTGAAGGGGGCAGGGGGGGAGGGAGGGGCAAGGAAGAGAAGGGGGGAGACACATACAGAGAATGGAGAATGACGTCTGTCATTAATCTTAATTGATTGTCAAGAGGTTTTAATCTGAGTTATTAATTAGGGAAGTCCTTAACACACTGTCCACATAGGAACATCTGATGCTCTTTTGTGAAATATGATGTGCTTGTATAGACACAGGATTTATTGACTGACAATATATTTAAAGTCCATATTGCACTGGGTGTTTTGTGTGTATATATATATATATATATATGTATATATTTGCATGTGTGTCTGTATACACATACACAGAGACATAGTGAAAGTTACAATGTGGTGATTGTTGACAGTCACATGTGAACGCTGACAATCTCAGATGAATTTTATGAATGACTGAAAATAAATATGTTTAGCCGCTTTTTGGACCTGTTCCAAGTAAATGCTGACAATCATATCTGGGTGATTGTTAAAACTTAACACTGACTGCATGCTGATAGCGCTGTGTAGATAATGATAAATAGTTTGGGGTTTGGGAATTCACTGGATTACAGATTTTCACTAGATGCACCTATGGTCTGATGTATACCATGTACAAGTGATGTGGCCACAGCTGAATGGAAGTTGTAGTAAAATGCTTCCTTAAAGGGTGCTGTATTTATTCCTTGCCATTTTAAAGGAAGGCGTGTTTCACTTCTTTCATTTCTCCCCCCTTCTGTCTTCGCACCTCCAAAATGCATGCACACATTTTTCTATTATATAACTTTTTTCCCTATGTATGTATGGAGGTGAGCACATGTGTTTGCGGAGCTGTCACCAGCCCATGTGCAATACAACTATTTGCATAAATCCCTGTATTTAATTCGATCTGTCAGTAGCTCCTGGTAACATAACTTGGCGCAGCTACTAGCATTCAGGACATCGCATGTGGCTTAGCATAATTTTAGATTGGGTGCATCAGTGTTAATAATCTGGACCACACTCTTGTAAAGTCTTGGCCTGCGGATTTTAATCTAGAACTGGGCCCAACTCAGGCCAAGCTGAATATTGTTACCTTTTGCTGAAACAAAAACACCTCTTCCAACATTTCCTTGAGAGAACAGTGCGGGTTCATCAGTTATTTCATCTCTTTCCCATGTAACTGTCATGCAAGGCAGAGATGGTGGAAAAGGGAGTTAGGAGCAGAACCCTCTCCAGTGTCCCTATTTCCAGGGACAGCCCCAGATTTACAGAAGCCATCCCGGTGTCTGATTTGATCCCGGAATGTCCCGCTTTTCCTTAGGACATCCCTAAAGAAGTGTGGTGGAGTCTCCTTCTTTGGAGGTCTTTAAGCGGAGGCTTGACAGCCATCTGTCAAGAATGCTTTGATGGTGTTTCCTGCTTGGCAGGGGGTTGGACTGGATGGCCCTTGTGGTCTCTTCCAGCTCTATGATTCTATGATTCTATTTTCATCGGAGAAATGTTGGAGGGTATGAAGCCATACCTGCCAAGTCTCCTGCCAAAAAATGCGGGATCAGCAGCGGCGCGGCACCGGAAGTTGCGTAGAAGCAGAGCGGGGCCGCTCTGACCATGTGTGGGCACCGGAAATAGGTCAGAGTGGCACCGGAAGTCGCTTCTACGCATGCCCAGTGGCCGTCTTGGTGGTGGCTGCATGGCGGCGGCCATCTTGGTGACGGCCGCCATGTGGCCACCACCAATACGGCCGCCGGCCATGTGTAGAAGCGACCTCCGGTGCCGCTCTGCCCTATTTCCGGTGCCCACACATGGTCAGAGCAGCACCCAAAATGGAGGCTCCGTGGCAGGTAGGAAATCCGGGGGATTTCCGGGATTTTTCTCCATTTGGGAGAACAATGGGAAACGGGTTAAAATCCGGGGGTTTCCCGCGAAAAACGGGATACTTGGCAGCTAAGTGAAGCCAGGGAGAAGACACCTGAAGATAGCCCTGTATAGGAAAGTTTAATAATGCTTATTGTTTTATTATGTTTTTATATACGCTGGAAGTCTCCCAGAATGAGCAACCTAGTCAGATGGGGTGGGGTATAATTATAGTTACAGTGGTGCCTCCAGTTGTGGATAGGATTCGTTCTGGAGGTCCAGGCGGATCCTGAGGTTTCTGCAACCTGAGGACCACTTCTGCGCATGCACAGACCACTTTGTGCATGCGCATACGGTGAAACCCAGTAAAATACTTCCGGGTTTGCCACATGCGCATCCCAAAGTTTACGTAACCAGAGGGCTACGTAAATGGTGGTTCCGACTGTATTATGGAATGGGACACCCCTGTTTTCATGGAAGAAATGTTGGAGGCTATGAAGCAGCGCTATAATAAATTTGGACCTTGTGTGTGTTTACACACCTTGCTTTACAGCCCTACTAAGACAAAGACCACTTGCATCACTGTTGTTGTTTTTAAATGCTATTTATGCAGAACCCTTAAACTTGATTATTTGGAAGCTTAAAGATAGAAACATACCATTAGTTCAAAAAGAGGAAGGCTTTGCAAGTGAGCCGAATGCGAAGTCTCTAGTTTCAGGTGGGCACTTTTAAAAGAAGATCTCATTTTACCTCTTCTCATCCCTTCCCTTTATTGTACTCCTATAACTCTCGGTGATTTTATTATTTTCACAATTAATTTTTGCATGCTCATAGCCTGTATTAATGAAGTACAGTTTCATTAAGATATTAAAAAGTAGGAGGGGGAGGGAGAAATATTAAAGAGTTGAGTTATTAACATTTCGAAATTACCAAGTACGCACACCAAATAAGATCTGTGTCGTCTTAACTTCTCGAGGCGTCGCCATTAGGGGTGTTGTGCATCTTCCAAGAAAGGTGGTTTCTTTTTGTGCATCTTTAAAAGAAACCCCGTCCTAAGTACCAACATTTTGTATGCGTTTTAAACCTGTAGGAGGCAATCTAGTGTAGGTGGACATGCAAGGAAGCTGAATGTTGGGAGTTTCAGGACACAAGAAAGCACTTCTCCATGCAGCCCAGTATACCTGAAGGAGCGTCTCCACCCCCATCGTTCAGCCCGAGGTCCAGCTCCGAGGGCCTTCTGGCAGTTCCCTCACTGCAAGAAGTGAGGTTACAGGGAACCAGGCAGAGGGCCTTCTCGGTAGTGGCACCTGCCCCATGGAACGCCCTCCCATCAGATGTCAAGGAAATAAACAACTGTCTGACTTTTAGAAGACATCTGAAGGCAGTCCTGTTTAGGGAATTTTTTAATGTTTGATGTTTTATTGTGTTTTTAATATTCTGTTGGGGGCCACCCAGAGTGGCTGGGATTCCCCAGCCAGATGGGTGGGGTATAAATAATAAATTATTATTATTATTATTATTATTATTATTATTATTATTATTATTATTATTATTATTATAGCACATAGATAAACTATAGAACCGGCTCCCACAGGAAGCAGTGATGGTCACCAACTTGGAAGGCTTTCCAAGAGGATTAGACCAATTCATGGAGGATAAGGGTACCAATGGCTACTAACCACAACACCTCTACACTTGATCAGCAATATGCCCCTGAATTCCAGTTACCAGGGACCCCAAGTGGGGAAGAATGCTTTTGCATTCAAGTTCTTCTTTGAGGGCTTCCTATGGGCATCTGCTTGGCCACTGCGAGAAGAAGGCCCTGGACTGGATGGGCCCTGGGTCTGATCCAGCAGGGTCTTGTTGCATTCTTACACTGAAAGCCTGGGGAGAGGCTAGGGTAAGTCAAAGCAGGTGTCACAGTGCCACCTAGGCTGCCGCAAGAGCGACGGAGGCGAGCAGCTAGCAGGAAATTTGGTCCACTTAGCTCTTCATGCTGGACAGATGGATGGCCATCTGTCATGGATGCTTTAGCTGAGATTCCTGCATTGCAGGGGGTTGTACTAGATGACCCTCAGGTACCTTCCAACTCTACGATTCCATGACTAGATGGACTCTTGGCCTGATCTGGTAGGGAACTTACGATTTCAATCTGGGATGGAATATTCCAGGAGAAGTGGATGCCGATGTTCTGAATCTGGGAGCCCTAATGTAATTGATGAGGGTCAACTGGGTTTGTATCAAGCCAGCAGCCACCAAGGGGTTTCTGTAATTGCCAACCGTAGTTGGTCTTTCTGGGGTTTTCCGTAGAGGCTTGCTGTGTCAGCTGGCAGACAACCACAAGAAAGCTCCATTCTCTAACTAGATAATACAGTGGTATCTTGTTTCTCAAACGCCTTGGTACTCAAACAACTTGGAACCCAAACACTGTAAACCCAGAAGTAAGTGCTCCTGCTTGCAAACCTTTTTTGGAAGCTGAACATGCTCCATTTTGAGTGCCACACTTCTGTTTTGAGTGTTACGCTGAGGCCTGTCTGCTTTTGCTATTTATTTAGCGTTTTTGTTTCTGCGGCTCTTTTCATTTTGTTTTTGTGACTGTGTGGAACCCAGTTCAGCTACTGATGGATTGATCGTGTGACTGCAGTACATTGTTTATTGCTTTCGTTTTATGGGTAAATGGTCTCGTTAGATAGTAAGATGCATGTTAAATTGCTATTTTAGGGGTTGTTTTTATAAGTCTGGAATGGATTAATCCAGGCATCCCCAAACTGTGGCCCTCCAGATGTTTTGGCCTACAACTCCCATGATCCCTAGCTAACAGGACCAATGGTCAGGGGTGATGGGAATTGTAGTCCAAAACATCTGGAGGGCCGAAGTTTGGGGATGCCTGGATTAAAGTGTGCCTTGGTTTTGAAACACTTTGGTTTTGGAACGGACTTCTGGAACTGCCTGAATCCTGCCTGAATCCAACTGCCTGAATCCTGTGTTTCCACGATACAATTCACTTTCCCACTGCTCTCTCATGTCCCTATTGCCAGTTTATTTTGTTAGATTTTTTTACCTGCCCTTAAGGTCCCAGGTTATAACAATAGGCTATACAGTAATAAATAATAATAATATGCTGCCCATCTGACTCGGTTGCCCCATTGTCAGCTCCCAACAAAAACAGTAAAAAGACAATACAGCATCAAACCCATAACACTTCCCCGAACAGTGCTACCTTCAGACGTCTTTTAAACATCACAGAGCTGTTTTCTATTTGACTTCTGCTGGGAGGGCTTTCCACAGTTCCATAAAACAAAGCAGTTAATTTGCATCTTACGGAAGTCTCATTCTGCAAGTGCCTTTTATAGATACTGATCAAGGAAGTGCTTATCACAGTTTGATAAGCAAAGGGTCCGCAGTCTTTACAGCCGTAAAGAAAGGACTAGCCTTTAATACCTTATTTCTCATCCCCTGTTACAATAACGTGCCGGAAGTGAAATCAACAACGACGAATGCGCCCTTCATTCACAGCCTCGCTGATTTAAAATTTACCCTCCGCAATTAAAATTAGCCCCCACTGATTAATGAACTGAAACTTTGCTTGATTGATCTACCAATTAAAGGTTTGAGGAGTTGGTTTATGCCCATGGGAGAACGTCAGGAGAGATGGAATCAGACACAAGCCTTCCCCGCTCCACCCGCCATGTACACCCAACATCCGCACCCCTCCCCGAAATCAGCCTCCGCACAGGCAGCAAAAGATGGGCCTGCATGAAGGATGGGGTGTGACAGATCTTGCTGCCCCCTTTTTTATTTCCATTTAACTGTGTCACTGTTCTTAGCATTTTAATGCTAACAAATGCTCCTACTTGACAGTTTGCGTCGCAACCTGAATGCAGCTCAAACATTAAGGTGTGCTGCTGCTTCTTCTCCTTTTTTTAACTTAAGCAAAACACAGAGAGGGTGCATTAATTCAATTACAGGCAGTGCATTTCTAGCGCTGCTGCCTTCTGTCACTAAATATAGATATAGATACATATGACTTGCCTCGTGGTGGGTCACTCTGAAATGGATTTTTTGGCAGTGGTGGACAAATGCTAAATGAAAATCAATCGCTTCCATTTAAATGGGCTAGCCATGCTGCCTTTATTAAATAGTCTATGGCAGGCAGCTAACCTAATGATAAGGAGCAGTTTAACCTTTGACCTCTGAATGCTGTTTAACATAACCCTCTGAGGACAGCGGCCTCATTACTCTTATTTGCCTCTTTGACATGGCATCCTTTCTCCTCTAGCTAATACTAAGGGATGACTTTCAATAGAAAAGTTAGATTTAATTTTTTTGCTTGCATTTACACCTTTTTTCTGTTAAGAGGGTGTTAATAGTTGAACTTCTAAGAGTGAGGGGGTCACAGCAGAGAATCCATTATATATGGTTTTGACCTTCATGAAAGGGGGTACAGTATTCGCCTTTTATCTTTTATAAGAAAATAGAGCTGTTTGTGGGTGATTTGGGAGGCTGTCCGTCTTGTGATCGGTTTCAAATTTTGCTTGCTGATTGTTCGCCTGCAGTATGTACAACCGTCAGCCTCAGTTCTTCAACTGGAAATAACAACAGTTTTCCTTAAGAGATTGTTGGAAGCATGAAGGAGCAAAGTATTGCAAAATGTAACTTGAGGTACCAAAGGGATTATATAAATTATTTTTAGTAAGTAAGTAAAACCTTTATTGGCATCAAACAAACTCGCAGACAAAATAATAAGATTAAAACTGTCACTGTGGCAAACGCTGTGTTAAGAGAGAGAAGGGAATAATCCGCTATCCGCTTTCACGACAATGAGGCTTCTAATAATTCAGACGACTGCAGAGTATAACAACGAGAAAATAGTAAATTAAGATATTGAGCCACCATCTTGGTGAGGACCTGGTCCTTCCCCAGCAAAAGGAATTGTAAGATTTCCCACTCTGGTCTCCTTCTGGAGATGCAGAGCTGGTCCAGGAATTGTTGACGAAGGTCGACGTAAAGATTACAATGAAAAACAGTAAAGATTATTTTTAGTATTTACAGTGGAACCTCGGTTGTCAAACGTAATCTGTTCCGGAAGACCGTTTGACTTCTGAGGCGCGTTCGAAAAAGGAAGCATCCACTTCCGGGTTTTCGGCGTTCGGGTTCCGAATCATTCGGCTTCCAAGACGCTCGAAAACCGAGGTTCCACTGTATTTATTGCGTGCCTCCTACTTCTTCTACAAGGCAGGTGTGTAAATGGTTGGTTGGTTAGTTAGTCCTAACCCTACTAACTTTGGAGTAAGCCTTTGGAGTAAGTTTATCCAAGCTGCATGGCCCAATGAGTTTAAAGACCATATCATTAAAATTATAGTTACAGGTAGGTAGTCGTGTTGGTCTGCCGTGGTCGAAACAAAATAAAAAAATTCCTTCCAGTAGCACCTTAGAGACCAACTAAGTTTGTCATTGGTATGAGCTTTCATGTGCATGCACACTTCCTCAGATACACACACAAGGCATGAACACGAAAGCTCATACCAGTAACAAACTTAGTTGGTCTCTAAGGTGCTACTGGAAGGAATTTTTTTTTTTATTAAAATTGCAACTGCAGTCTACAAGCCAGAACTGCAGTAAGATGCATAGCTGGCTGGGAATGATGAGAGATGCAGTCCAAAACATCCAGAAGGATGCAGGATGGATTCTTGATTGCATGCATAAGCCTGGTGGTCTGGGCAGAATATTTTTGGAGGACTGGGCTGATGACACTAATGGCTCTATTTCATGTTAATGTCAAATGAGCCTCTCCAATTCATGGGACAACCGACATTCCTGTAGATGATCTGTGACTAAGCTGGACTGTGTAAGGCTTTAGGACAGAGTTTTCCAAACTTTTCATGTTGGTGACACCCTTTTAAACATGCACTCAGTTTTATTAGCAAACTGGAGGTTCCGAACTTAATAATGGAAAGCGTAATGCTGGTGGCCAACAAAAGAGGTTTAAATACTGTCTCAAGGCAAATCTTTAAAAATGTAGTATAAACACCAACAATTGGGAAACACTTGCCTGTGAGCGCTCCAGTTGGAGAACAGCCTTTACCAAAGGTGTCATGGGCTTTGAAGACACTCAAACTCAGGACGCAAGGGAGAAGTGTGCTAAGAGGAAGGCACGCTTGGCAAATCCACACCGTGATCAACTCCTGCCCGGAAACCAATGTCTTCACTGTGGAACGAGGTGTGGATCCAGAATTGGTCTCCACAGTCACTTGCGGACTCATTGTTAAAACAATCTTACACGGCTACAAGTGATAGAAGAAGAAGAAGAAGACCCTTATAAGAGATGATACAGAAACATATCACATGACACACCTACACGCAGCAAGCTGACACACTAACATGTTGTGACACACAGTTTGGAAAGCTCTGATTTAGGAAGTCTCTAAGGTACCCAGGACCTAAGTTGTCCAGGGTTTTGTAAATTAATACAAGCACCTTGAACTTAGCTTGTCAATAGATGTATACCCAGTGTAGATGTTTTAACAATGGTGCCCCATGTTTCTGGCCATGTGTGTACCCATCAGCAGTCTGGCTCCTGCATTCTGAACCAGCCAGAGCTTCCACATCAGGCCCAAGGGCAGCCCCACGAAGAGTGCATTGCAGCCACCCATCCTCAAGGTCAACAATGCATGGATTGCAGTAGTACATTACCACCTTAATACACCAAATTCCTTTCTGCATTTCCCATGGCATATGATAGGAGGGTACAGTGCCCAGCAGTGGGAGGGGAAAATTCCACATCCAGGACCCAGAAGTAGAAATAGCGGTACCAGTGAGATTATTGCCATTGCCAACAGTGCTGCCTACCTGTTTTTTAAAGCATAGCTTCCCATTTCCTTGGAACTCTGGTGGAGGGCTCATAAACCAACCAGCATATTAAGCCAACTTTAAACCATGGCTGAATAGCCTGGCTTGTATGTACGGTAAGGCCATTAACCATCGTTAACAGGAAGCTGTGGTGAAGAGCTGGGTCTTGTCTTGTTTAGTTGCTCATTCGCCAGTTGGAGCAAGGCGTCCAGGAAGGGGCTGTACTTGATGTAAATGCTACTCTTCCATATCCTGACCAGGATTGGATTTTGCAAATTCACCTGTTGTGTGATGTCAACCTGACATAGCTGCCAAGTTCTCCCTTTTTTTTAAGGGAAATTCCCTTATGCTGAATAGGCTTCCTCGCGAGAAAAGGGAAAACTTGGCAGCTATGCAACCTGAGTCTTCCATGAATTAATTTATTTCCAAGCTTGACTCACCATTTTAAACAGGAAATGGTTGCATGTGAACCTTGGTTGATTTGCATAGATCACGAGGACAGAGCTGTCATTTCTGTCCAGCCAACTTTGCATCAGAAGAATGGATGATGGGCGGGCGATCTTTCATTAGTGCCACCGTTTTTGCATTCCTGTTCAGGGGTCAGAGTTAACAGCACTGGGTCAACGTGTTAATCGACACCGGGTCCCATTCATAATGTGACATAAATACATCGGAGCGGACGGGAAGACATTACATGTGACCAATATACGCTGGGTGGAAACGTTCCAAACAGCAGCTTCTAATATGTTTTCTGCTGCTGTCAATGCATGGACTGCACAGATCGTTTTTTAAAAAAAAATAAAACATGCCCATCTGCAATCAGACGAAGTATTGCAGAGGTTCTAGTGCAGCCAGCGGTTCTGCATTTCTTTTCCCAGAACTGCTGAAGATTAATATTTTAATATTTCTAAAGTGCTTGAAGATCGAAGCACTGTATAATAAAAGGAAAAGGATTCCAAGACATATTCTGCCCGCAGGCTTACATTCTGCAGGACAGGGGGGGAAATAAAGGGAAGGGGAAGAAGGGAGATAGGTGTGGAGTAACAAGCAGAGGCTTGGGGGCACAGGCAAGGCTTTAAATAGTCTTTAAAAACAGACGGTGCTGCTTGGATATCCAGTAGCAGGTCATTCCATAGATAGGCAGCTGCAGTATACCAAGTCAGACCATGGTCCATGTAGTGCTGTGTGGCCTACACTGGCTGGCAGCAGCTTACTGGTATTTCAGACAAGGATGTTTTCCAGTACTGCCGGGAGATGCCAGGGATGGTATCTGTGGGACCCTTTGCTTACAATGTGTGGTCGCTACAATCATCAACAGGGGAACGTCCTCCCATCAGGTGTCAAAGAAATAAACAACTTACAGTTGAACGCCTTGGTACTCGGACATTTTGGCTCCCGAACACCACAAAGCCAGAAGTAAGTGTTCTGGTTTGCGAACATTTTTTTGGGAAGCAGAGTGTCCGTTTTGGCTGTAGGCATTGTTTCCGGGGCCAATCAGCCAATCAGAAGCCGAGCCTTGGTTTGCGAATGTTTTGGAAGACAACCATGGTACGTCTGTATCTGATTTTTAGAAGGCATCTGAAGGCAGCCCTGTATAGAGAAGCTTTTTAAAGTTTAATGTTTTTATATTGGTTGGACAGTGTTCTCGAAGCTACAAACATGAGTTTGACCAAACTGCGGGAGGCAGTAGAAGACAAGAGTGCCTGGCGTGCTCTGGTCCATGGGGTCACAAAGAGTTGGACACGACTAAACGACTAAACAACAAAATGTTTTTATATATGCTGGAAGCCGGCCAGAGTAGCTAGGTACAAATAATTTATTATTATTATTATTATTATTATTATTATTATTATTATTACCGGTATTATTAGCTGCCCATCTCACTGGGTTGCCCCAGCCACTCTGACCGGTTTCCAACAAATTATGAAACATCAAACATTCAAAGCTTTCTGATACAGGGCTGCCTTCAGATGTCTTCTAAAAATCAGATAGCTGTTTCTTTCCTTGACATCTGATGGGAGGGCATTGCCCTGATAAAGGAATAGAAAGGGGAAATGGTTAGAGAATGAGACACCCGTAGAACAGTGAGTAATGTGGAATCCGGATGACATTGAAGATGCTATTTTATTTTTTGCTGTTTTTAACATCAAAGGAGTCTCAAAAGTGACTTAACACCAAGTTAAAAATACTGATTTATCTTATTACTTACCATGACCAATGCTGAAAGTGTTCTTCCATGATGTAGGAGCATAGAAAGCTGCCTTGTAATGAGTCAATCGGTCCACCTAGTGAAGCATTGCCTACACCAGGCATCCCCAAACTGCGGCCCTCCAGATGTTTTGGCCTACAACTCCCATGATCCCTGGGTCCATGATCCCCCTGGTTCATGATCCTAGGACCAGTGGTTGGGGAAGATGGGAATTATAGTCCAAAACATCTGGAGGGCCGAAGTTTGGGGGTGCCTGGTCTACACTGATTGGGAGCTGATCTCCAGGTTTTCAGATAGGAGTCTCTTCCACTCCTGGATAGCTCACTTGGTTAGTTCATGGTGCTGATAACACCAAGGTTGCAGGTTTGATCCCGGTATGGGACAGCTGCATATTCCTGCATTGCAGGGAGTTGGACTAGATGATCCTCACGGTCCCTTCCTCTACAAATCTGATATCCTAGAAATGCTGAAAATTTTACCTTTTGTGTGCAAACATGTGTTCCACCCCTGAGACTCAGCCCTTTCTCCTCAAATCTTGTCAACAGTAAGTTAACAAGGAAAATAACCTTTCTTCATCTGAAGTGTGCATGCACACGAAAGCTCATATCAACGACAAACTCTAAGGGGCTGCTGGAAGGAATTTTTTTATTTTGTTTCGACTATGTCAGACCAACACGGTTAGCACCTGGCTTATACGGTAAGCCTGTAACTTTCTTCACCCATTTATGGCCCCCAGATATTTTCCCTCTTCATACCTGCTTGCACCATATACCTGCCAACTTGGCTGCCACTTCATGTAGACAAGGAAACAGGCCATTTCCCACAAAAAAAAACCTTGCACTAAAATTTAGTAAGGCTTTAGGGCAGCCTTCGCCAACCTCGTGCTCTCCAGATGGGGCTGATAGGAGTTGTAGCCAGAGTTCAAAATTCTCCAGGTGCCAAGCACATCTTGCACCTGGCTATTGGCGGCTTGCAACCAAGCGAAGATGCCCAGGTGCCAAGATGGCACCCGACGTCTCCATCATTTGGAGGTGCATGTCTGAGGATCCTTGGATCCTGACTGTTTTCACACACTAGCAACACATCCAGTAGAATTCTATCCATTATATTTTATCTGTACAGACAGAATGAATTTCAGGAACCAAGAAGTCATATTGAAAAATAATACTTTTGAGACGTCTGGCCCAAAAATGGCATTCCATTTTGGTGACTGTAACCCTGGTTTAAGGAACCATTTAGCACCTGGCTTATACGGTGGTACCTTGGATGTTGAACAGAATCTGTTCTGGAAGTTCGTTCGACATCCAATACGTTTGGAAATGAAGGCGCAGCTTCCGATTGGCTGCAGGAAGCTCCTGTAGCTAATCGGAAGCTGCGGAAGTCGCGTTGGATGTTCGGATTCCAAAGAACGTTCGCAAACTGGAACACTCACTTCTGTGTTTGCAGTGTTCGGGAGCCAAAACATTCGTCTCGCAAGGCATTCGGGATCCAAGGTACGACTGTATATCGTACCTTGGTTGTAGCCCCAAACATCTGATGGGAACCAGGTTGGCAAAGGCTGGTGCCAGAGAATGGCTGGTGCTTTCCATAGTAAGGAAGCTACCTTACTGTTTGAGCTTCCAAACGTTATAGATATTGGTCACAGTTTGTTGTCTTTTGTTTTTAACGTCCTCCTTCATTGGAGGACTTACGGTAACAGGGATTGGGTGGCCACCTGTCAGGGATTCTTAAGGGATTCCTGCATTGCAGGGGGCTGGACTAGATGATGCTTGGGGGCCCCTTAAAATTCTACGATTCAGCCTCATAAATTCACTCCACTCACCATGTTGCAGTGGGCTCCTGGTCCAGAGCTCTAGCCCCGATTGTGGTTGATTGTGTGAACTGAGACTTAGCCGAAAATGAATGGCGATAGTTCACAGATCAGCTTTTGGCCAAGAATGCCAATTGAAGGAAAGGGCCTAATACTCCACGTCTTTAAGTGAGAGAGGGAAGCAATAATGGTTGTAGCCTTGAAACAATGCTTTGGGGAGTTTTGCTTGGGAGGGGGGGTGGGCATTGCATTCAACCTTTTCCCAGCATCTGGACCAAAGCCACAGCTGTACATTTGCAGGTTGACTTGATGCTAAGCCTCCCTTCCTGTCGAAGGAGCCTGCCTTGTCCCAAAGTGACAGCGGGAGCAATTAAGACACAAAAGGAAAAGGCAGCAGGTTTCTTAGGGTTGCATTGTCTGGATAAGAGGAAGTGATAAAGAATGAAGCCAGTGATGACATCTGACGTTTTTGAAAAGATGATGCAAACACCAACTAATGAAGCTTAGAGAACCCAGGAGAGGATGGAAGGATTTCTCAACAGAACGGAAGCCTATTAGTTCAGATAGGTATATTTATATATTTTTTTATTTAAAAAAAAGACACAGGGAAAGCATGGAAGATATTGAGGCATCTTGGGACACATGAGACGCGCTATAAATGTACATTTCCCTCCATTGTGTTTTTTGTGGCTAAATGTTGACGAGAAGAAGGATAGTGGTAATGAGGCTTACAAAAAGGCATGTGCAAAACCCACAAGCAAATTACTTCCATTTTCTCAGCACCCACCAGCAGATTATGTTGGAAATCTGCCTGATTTTGAATTCTGGCAATTTATTGTGCTTTGGCTGTCCATCAGTATGCTCAGTTCATATGGGGTTTTCAAAGATCCCAGGTGTCTGAGCAGATGCACTTAAAAAACAAAAGAAACTTGAACCACACTGTGTTATGGGCTTTGTAGTCTTGAGACTGCGAAAGCCATTTTTGGCTGTCGTTTGTGTATGTGTGGTTCACAGTTCCTGTAGTAAAAAAAATTACGATGAAAATGCAGAGATTGTAACTATATTCATTATTATTATTATTATTATTATTATTATTATTATTATTATTATTATTTCTTACTTACCCTTCACCATGAAGTCCCAAGTCAGGTTACAGCAAATAAATACACTGCTTAATTGTCTCAACATCTATGTAAAATGTAACGCTGTACATTAAAATTACCGATAAAATCGGATGTTAAAAACAAGGTGACCTAAAACTTTTCCAAACTTTAGCAGCCTGAAAAAAGTATACTGTTATAAAATAAAATTCCATGTTAAAATACATGTCAGATTTACATTGGTGAAAGAGGCTTTGTCACCATGAGCCTCCTTAGGAGGCAGAGTCTACTTGTGAGGAGGGAGGCACTGGAGAAGACTCAGCTTTGAATGGCCCAGCAGAAGAGCAGTGCAGATATTGGACCACAACCACCTAATCATGGAGGTGCAACATCGCCATATCATCATCATCTTCTTCATCATCATCATCATCTTCATCATTTTATTTGCATTCCACCTTTCCACAGTTAAAACAATGCTCAAGACGGCTTACAGTATGAAAAAAATTACATAATTACAAACACAGCAAAATAGTCATAAAAAGAAATAAAACATTAAAAACTACATAACCAAGCTGAACATAAAAATAGAGATACAAAAAGTTAATATCAGTAACAACAGCAAAAACTCCCAACTAAACTTCCCCCAAAATACCCCAGTCCTTGCTGGGCAGCAGCCGCAACAGACAAACATTATTATTGCGGCTAGTAGCCATTGATGGTCTTATCCCCCATGAATTGGACAGTCCCAGTTGTCGGCTGCGCAAGAGACAGTCCTACTGGTCCGTTACGATCCGGGGTCAGGGCAAGAGCTGGTGGAAAAGTGAGGGCATCCCATAATGCCTTAAACAGTGAAGCAGCTGGTAGCCGGAGACATGCTGTAAGAGTCGAGCATATGCGCTGTAAAGGGAAGTTCAGCATCCTAGGGAAGATTTGCAACGAACGAAGGGTTTTGCATTGTCCAAATGGCAATTAATAACCATGCAATGTCTTTCTTCCCGGGACTGAGCTCTGCCCGGTTCGGCCTCAGTGGAGCTGGGATTACGGCAGGCAGGGTCAGCTCACCTGGGAGAGAGAGACAGCTGTTACGGCTGACTCCAGCCTTGTCAGCATTAATGGCCTGCTCTTGACACCTCATCCCAGCCGTCCTTGTTTCACGTACGATCTATTGCTTTCAAATAATTACTACCTGTCATCCTCCATTTAACGGACATTCTCCTCTTAGTCGGCCTGGACATGTAAGTGACATGAGATTGTAGCTAAAGCAATATCGGTTAACTTCGCTTTTCTGTCCTCCTTTCCAGCACTAACCAAACCTGGTGCTGGCCAATAGGAATTTCCACTTGGCTGTTTCTCATAGGAGGAAGTCTTCACTCCTTCTGTTTTGCCATGTACAAAGCATTGCTTTTTTAAGTAAATCAGTGCATTATTGTATGGTATGATTTCCCCGCCCCCCAGATAAGGAATGAAAGCCTAGAGATGATGCCTTGCCTGTGTCTAGCTTGAAAGTTTGACCAAAGTGGCAGGTGCAAATATCTGTTTCCAGCACACTGCAAGAAGTTGGTTGTAAGCTATAAAACACAAAATGTTCTAGGCCCAGCAAGATTAAAAACCTGCTCTCTGGTGTCCAATTTTATCTCCGATACATACCAAGGTGGGTCCCAATGAGGGACTCCGTGTATGTGTCAGTTTCCATTTCAATTTCAGTTCTTTCAGTATAAAGAACATATCAATTACAGTTTAAACAAATAAGAGGTGAGCATGCCTCTTTTGGAGAAAAATGTCCCTAGAAAGACGGACCCAGTTCTCTGGGTCATGAGTGTCATGATGGCTCTTGTACATCAGCCTTCTCCAACCTGGTGCTCTCTGGGGTTTTTTGGACTATAGTCCCCATTAGCCCTAGCCAGAACATGCTCACTGGGGCTGATAGGAGTTGTAGTCCAAAAAATCTGGAGGGCAGCAGATTGATGAAGACTGCTATAGATAAATGAAGCCATTCAAAGCACTTAAAAGATGGTTTGGGATGAAGTTACCAGCATATACAGTGGTACCTCTACTTACGAATAACTCTACTTACGAATGTTTCTACTTACGAACGGAGCTCCGTCCGCCATCTTGGATGCGGTTTACGAATTTTTAGATAGGGTTGGAATTTTTTCTCCCAATGCATTCCTATGGGATTTGACTTACAATTTTTTTCAACTTACGAATGTGCGTTCGGAACGCATTAAATCCGTAAGTAGAGGTACCACTGTATTAATTATCAAACATGCCCATATAGTCTGGCAAAGTTGCATAGCCTGTAGAAAGTGACCTTGTTGGAAAGAGGAAGAGAGAGACGTTTGGTGCCTCTTGAGATCAAGTGGAGTGATGCGTATCAGGAGAAGACACTAAAGATTTATTGTCTGTGGCAAAAGAAACACAGATCTCTGCTTGTGCAGTAAGTGTTTTTGACATCATACGCTGCAAAGGATGATTGGATGCTGTAGGTTATGAACTGTTTGGCTGAGGGAAAATAGCAGACATTTTCACACTGCCGTTTATCTCAGCCTGGGATCATCTTTCCCGTTTTGCTCTTTGGGGACCTGGAGATTTTTTTGATTTGCTTATTTGGAATATACACTGCCTTTCCGTTCAAATGGCTGTGTTGGGTGAGAATCTGGCCATGGCCAAAAGTGCGCCAACTCGTGTTACCTTAGGGAGACCCATCAATATCTATGTTAAGTGAGTCTGAATTAAGAGGTGACTGTACCACCAAAAATGCCACAGTCATTTCTAGTTGCATTTCCAAAGTTAAACCAAATCACATAGTAATCCCCTTTCTGGTTAAACTGGAAGGTCTGAGATTTAAACTACTTATCAGTTTGATCCCAAGCATGTTTAAGTCAGAATGAAACCTCATGATGTTCAGTAGTGTTGTGCTTTCTGTGGCTGATGAGAGTTGTGGCTCAGCAACATCTGGAGAACAAAGGCTTCCCCGCACCTGATCTATATATCACAGTTGTTCCGGCCATGTTTTCTTTCTTTCTTTTTATTTAAAAATGCTGAAGCCTGCAGATTAAAGCAAAACAACTTAATTTCAGTAAAGAAGCTGAAGATCATCAAGAAGCATATAAGCCTTTCCTTAGTTAACTGGATAATTTGAAACAAACCTTTACACAGCAAGAGAGCTTTAAAATGCATCCTTTAAAATAATTTAGCACGTGGGCCTCCGTTTACATATAGGCATACAATTAAGCAGTTAATTGTGCTGAAAATGGGATTGAACTAATCACACCCCAAAGCTATTGGAAAATAATATATATAATAGGAATAATATTGGAGAAAACTGGGTATTGAAACTTGCTTAACCTAAATCATATATCCCAGTTTTACAGCAGCCCTTTAAAGTACGCTTCACGCAGAGTATACACAGTCAGAAGTTGACCTGGCTAAGAAAACACCACCAAGAGCGTAGGGTATTATCTCCCTTATATGAAACCCCTTACTAGCTGCACACTTGTAAAAGTATGCAGATGAAAATATAAACGGTTGGGTTTCTTTAACTGAAAAACAAACTGACTCTAAAGAGACTTTAAACTAAAGATAAATGCTTTCTCTCTTAGCAATGTTATCTACCCACTTTCCAAACCTCCCACAAAATTCCCACAAAACTCCCATTAAAACTACCCAAAAATTAACAGCAAACTAGCATTATAACTAAGCAACTCTCATACTAAGATTCAACTGAGGAATCTCTTAAACTGAGAATAACTGAGACAGTGATCTACTTAGAGATGAATCAAACTGCAAGATCTAACTAAGAGATACAGAAGGCTTTCTGGCAGAGCCTTATATACAAGAAGCAGAGCCCAAGCCTGTGAGCAATTAACAGAAACACCGGCACCTATTTCTCTTAAACAGACAGTATTTACATTAGACCGGCTTGACTATTCAAAAAATCCAAGAAAAGTGTATGCAGTTGTTTATGACATCATGAAACCACCCAGTACATCTTCACAAACACCCACCCCATTCTGCTGTAAAGGGCTATTTGTTAGAAATGTTGTACTGCAGACGAATGAGCTAGTTGGGAAAGCAAGATTCTTATGTCGCCAGAATGATACCTTAGCAGTGCACAAGAGGGAGGGAGACGTGGATTTGGGTGGGTGCCCCAAGAACTGCAGAGGTGCATAGAAAACTCTAGAAGGAAGCATAAGGGGAGAAATTTCCCCACCCCATGCCACCACAAACAAAACAGCTCAATGAGAATGGAGTGTGTCTCAGTAGCATAGCTGCCAAGTTTTCCCTTTTCTTGTGAGGAAGCCTATTCAGCATAAGGGAAAATCCCTTAAAAAAGGGATAACTTGGCAGCTATGTTCAGTAGGTGCAGAAATCTCACCAACCCACTGCTGGTGACTGGGCAACGGGGGCAGGAAGGGTTGTCGTGGAAGATACTATGGTTGGCTAAAAGAAGCACTCAACACCACAACATTTTGTTGTAGGCCGCTCTTGTATCCTCTGTTATCGTAAGTATCTCAAGGACTTTGGATTATTTCTGCCTATGCTGAGTGCAATAAGCCTGTTCTCATTGAGCTACATCGGGGGTCAAACTTTTTCAGCAGGGGGCCGGTCCACTGTCCCTCAAATCTTGTGTGGGGCCAGACTATATGTTGCCATGATTATGACCCACATTTTTGGCAAAAACCCTTATTGGGACCAACCCCAACGTTGTGATTTCTTTGGGGGGAGATGTTCCCTCATACACCCACGTTGCTTCCTTTGCGTTTTATGCGTTGACAGATATTTCTCTCGTAAGGCGGGGTGGGGGGCTGAGGTAAATGCGCCATTCCTGTCAGCCCTAGAGAGCATGTGCACATTCGTGGGTGAAAGGAAAAGCTGTTGGCCACACTAAGTCAGGAAATCTGAACTGTGGCTCCCTTTCCCTCTTCCCCACTCCCCCCACTCCGGAAGAAAATATTGCTGCACACACACGATGGACAGAGAAGGGGCTTTCTTGAGCAGCCGCCCACCTCACTTTTGACCCCCAAGCATGGCAGAATCGCAAAAAACATCACGTGCACACTATGCCAGCTTCCTGGATTCCTGGACCATCCGCAGGCCGGATCTAGAAAGCAACTGTGCCTGATCCGGCCCGTGGACCTTAGTTTGCCGATCCATGAGCTATATCTCTTCTGTGTTGTGTGAAGGAGAAGAGGGCCATTTCACTGATGCATGTAGAGTTCATGAGAAGCAATCACAGTATCAGAGTGGAAATCAAAAGTACTTAATAGTGGGCTGCGCATCCTGTGATTGTTCCTGCAGGCGGAAAAAGCATTAACATGCTAGAGTATTGAAGAACAAGTTTCCTTCCCCTGATGCTTAATTATCTGGTGCATTGCTTTCTTTTCTTTTTTGCTTTGCATTGTAGCCACGAGCAGTTAACTCAGTTGTACTTCACCTTTCTTCATCCTCCATTTGTTTAAATCATTTCTTCTGAGGGACGGGGAGAGATCTTAGTTCCGTATTTTACAAAGTGCAACTCGGGCAAAAAAAAACGCTAGGAATATAAATCTCCATGTCCAGCTCAATGTCCAGCTGACATTGATGCCTCTTGGTTACTGTTGAGCTTCAGGATGTGAACTTGTCATAAGTAAGCATCATGTGTCAACGGATTGAAGGGCCAAGCACTAAACCGTATTTCCGTGTCTCCCAAAGCAGTGAACAGATTAATACAAAAAGAAAATATGATAGAACTACGGGGAATACAATTACAAAAGTACAATGAATCATTAAAAGTAGAAAATAGCAACAACCCTGGCACACCATAAATCACACTTTTGGCATTCAGGAGTTCCATTTGTGTGCCAACCACAAACACAGCTGCCACCCACAAGCAAGTACCCACCCAATAGGTTTATCCCTTGAAGCAGCTACAGCTGTGGCAGAGACCCTGCTGCTCCTTTCCAGGGTGTGGCTAGCTGGTTCAGCCTTCTGGCTCCTTAACAGGCTGTAGAGTTCTCCTGGTGCAGCTGCAGGACAGAAGAGCTGGAGAGCCTATATTGGTGTTCACCTCCAAACCAGCAATAGTCCCATAACTGCTACCTGCCACCTAGAAAGATGCTTTGCACTGAGTCCATCTAGCTCAGTATTGTCTACACTGACTGGCAAGCAGCTCTGTCCCCCAACCCTACCTGGAGATAGCAGGATTTGAACCTGGGGTTTTCTGCGTGCAAGGCAGATGCTCTGCCATCAAATTACGGCCCTTCCACACCCAGCCTGATCAAGCGTTCTGGTGGACTCAAAACTTTTTTACGATTTTGCCGTCCTATTTTATGTTTCCATATTGTTGTAAACCGCTGGGATAAACTTTTATGATATGTATGTTGTTGGCATTCATCTGTTTCGAGAGACAATGGAGTGCACCTCCGGGGGTGAGTGTATTGGCAGCACCAAAGCGACCTCCCCGGGGCTTAAGCCTGGGCAGTGTGTATGAAGGTCTTGGGCTGCCCAGATGACAGAGACCCCCACCCCCTCAGCCTTGCAGATGTGCTCCAAAAGAAAGCAGAGCAATATATTTGGAACCAGCTTGGTTGCCGGAGTTGCCGGAAGGAGGCGTACAAGGCGCCATCCATCTGCCTTAGGGACTCCCCTCCAGATTTGTGTAGGGTTTACTCCTGAGCCCTTTCTTCTCCCAAAGATAACCTGCATGGCAGCAGAAATTTAGGGTCCAGAGTTTTCCTTCTCCTAGCTGGCCTCCCTTCCCAGGCGGATGCACTGCATTTGCCAAACCAAGTATATCATATCATACTTACCCGGCAACCACCATATCTAGAACAGTATAACCTTAAGTTAGATTTTCAAAAGGAAAGGAAAATGATGTTATCATGAAAGGGATCCGTTCTCCGTAGGAACTGAAATTCCATGTGGTCACACTCCACTGCGTGGATCTTTGCCCTGGAGGCTTCGAAGTCGGGGGGGGGGGATGGCTGCTTTTTCCAGAGCACTCGATATGCTTAATGTATTTAAGAGCTTAGCAGCCTATTGAAATTAAATTGCAAATGGATCCCATCATTGTGGTTAAAAAGACTTATCTACGCTCTGCAAAGTCAAGAGAGCTGGCATTTCAAGCCCCTTTTATTCCCCTGTCTTCATGACGTTCAAAAAGAGTGGAAATGGTTCTAAATCTCCTAAACAACCGGGGGGGGGGGGAAATAGTATTGAATTCGTCACCGGACTGAACGAGCAAAAAGAATGGCAACTTTGCGGAATACTTAGTTTCATCAAGGGACTTCATTATTCCTTTGGAAGAGCCTCACGATGCAGTATTGTTTAAAATCTGAACTTTTTCTTATACTCCAGCATTATTTTAATGTTCATGTGATTTAATCATCTCTCTTTTTTTAATGACTGCAGTAGGAGTAATTATTCCTGAATGGTGCTAAATCTATCAAACACCCTCCTTTCCGCTCAAGCTTTTCTTGTGCAATAAATGCCCAGTGGTTTCCCGTTTGCTTTGCACAGTCCGTTTTTACCCCAACAGAGTGCTTGTGTTTGCCTTTTTGTGTGTGTCTTCTTGTACATGTTCATAGAATCATAGAGCTGGAAGAGACCACAAGGGCCATCCAGTCCAACCCCCTGCCAAGCAGGAAACACCATCAAAGCATTCCTGACAGATGGCTGTCAAGCCTCTGCTTAAAGACCTCCAAAGGAGGAGACTACCACACTCCTTGGCAGCAAATTCCACTGTCAAACAGCTCTTACTGTCAGGAAGTTCTTCCTAATGTTTAGGTGGAATCTTCTTTCTTGTAGCTTGAATCCATTGCTCCATGTCCGCTTCTCTGGAGCAGCAGAAAACAAACTTTCTCCCTCCTCTATATGACATCCTTTTATATATTTGAACATGGCTATCAGATAACCCCTTAACCTTCTCTTCTCCAGGCTAAACATACCCAGCTCCCTAAGCCGTTCCTCATAAGGCATTGTTTCCAGGCCTTTGACCATTTTGGTTGCCCTCCTCTGGACACGTTCCAGCTTGTCAGTATCCTTCTTGAACTGTGGTGCCCAGAACTGGACACAGTACTCCAGGTGAAGTATAACCAGAGCAGAATACAGTGGTACTATTACTTCTCTTGATCTAGATGCTATACTCCTATTGATGCAGCCCAGAATAGCATTGGCTTTTTTAGCTGCTGCATCACACTGCTGACTCATGTCAGGTTTGTGGTCTACCAAGACTCCTAGATCCTTTTCACATGTACTGCTCTCAAGCCAGGTGTCACCCATCCTGTATTTGTGCCTTTCACTTTTTTTGCCCAAGTGTAGTACTTTACATTTTCTTCCTGTTAAAATTCATCTTGTTTGCTTTGGCCCAGTTGTCTAATCTGTTAAGATCATTTTGAAGTGTGATCCTGTCCTTTGGGGTATTAGCCACCCCTCCCAATTTGGTGTCATCTGCAAACTTGCTCAGGATGCAAAAGCACAAAATTTTGTTTGGGGTCCCCCTTGATAGCCCATTCCCCATAATGCAAACGTAGCCTTTACACTTATCGAGTGAGTTTATGGCAGTGAGGAAGTCGGGGGACTTCAGTTCTCATGCTTATAGTCACCACACCACATCAGGTCTGGAGATCTCCAATCCCCAAAGCTTCAAGGTGGGAGCCATGACAAAAATAGACCAGACGGTAGAGCAAGAGATTCTTCATCTCAGGGTCATAGTTTGAGCCCCATTTGACAGCACTTTAGATACTTGAAGATGGCTATCATATTTCCATTCAGTCTCCTCTTTCCCAGGTTAAACATATCCAGCTCCTTCAATTGTTCCTCATAAGGCTTGGTTTCCAGACTCTGGATCATCTTGGTTGCCCTCCTCTGCACATGTTTCATCTTGTCAATACCCTTCTTCAATTGTGATGCACAGAACTGGACACATTATTCTAGGTGTGGTCTAACCAAAACAGAATAGAGCAATGCTGTTACTTCTCTTGATCAGGACACAATTACTCCTGTTGATGCAGCCTAGAATAGCAATAGAATAGCCTCCCAGAGTGGCTGGGGGAACCCGGCCAGATGGGCGGGGTATAAATAATAAATTATTATTATTATTATTATTATAGTGTGTTTTTTGCTGCTGCATCACACTGTTGACTCACGTTAAACTTGTGTTCTGCTTAGACCCCTAGATCCTTTTCACATGTACTGCTAGTAAGCCAGGCGTCCCCCGTCTTGTATTTGTGCATCTGGTTTTTCCTAAGTGCAGAACCTTATGTTTGTCCCTGTTGAAATACATTGGATTAGTTAACTTTGTCCTTGCCTTGGCTTGGATATTAATTTGAGCTGAATAAGAATTTCCTGGGTTGTAAATCTTGCCCCATATTGAGATGCATCTCTTGAGATCCGTATGTCTGTTCCATCCCTATTGCTATCTCTGTTCCTTCAAAGGCAGCCCCCCTTCCTTAGCAACAAAAGCTGTGCCCTTTCGTTGCGAAAATACTTGTTTACTCCATGGCAGTGTTGGTGGAAGAATGAAAGATCCGTTGGCTAATGCCAGAATATCTGCTGTTTTGTACAAGCCCCCACTTTACTGCCCCAGCAGGACCCTCAAGGGGGCTTACCATTCTGCACACACCGTCCGCACAGGAAGCTGCAAAACAGCAAATAAAACAGCTGGGTGGGGGGAAGAGCCTTTCTAAACAGCTTGTCTCTTGCAAGCATCATCAAAAACATTTCTTTCTACATTAACCTCATCATTTGAGTTTAATCTGTGCTGCCCTTTGGGGAGGGCAGGGGCTTCCTGGCACGTGGCTATTTTAATGTCCAAATGGCAGGCTTTCAAGCAAGCAAGCCCATCCCTGTCCTGACAGCTTACTCCAATTAAGGCTGATGCTCCTGTCCTTTAACTCATTCCCCCTGTGCTTAGGTATTGCAGCACATATGGCAGGCTGCATCAGGCACTGATGTGAGACCATTCCCCTGTACCTGGACTCCAGAGAGGAGCTAAGTAAGGTACTGCAGGCTTCATTTTAGTTTGGCTCGCTGCTCTAGTTTTTCACTCGTCGCGGCCTTGCAGCGGCTTCCGTTTTATGGATGTTGCCAAAACATTGCCAGAATTGAAAACTTGGCAACTTGTTCCCCACCCCCTACTCTTCAGGCAAAGGTCCCAGGGCAGAGAATACATGCACATTAAAACAAAATCATAAGGCTACACTAAAAGAAAATGTTACAAAATAATCCGTCGTAAAAATCACAGCCAGCAAAGGTAGCAGCAGCAGAAACAAACTTTTATTTTTTTATATTAAATTTTTATTAAGTTTACAATAATGAAATAATACAACAATACAAGAATATAACAAAAATAAAAAAGAGGAAAAAAGAGAAAGAAAAACACAGAATTTAAATACCTGATCCTAATCTCTTCACATTGAATATAGGGACCTCCTCGGGTTCCCACCCACTACGCATCCTTGCCAATTTAAAATTTAGTAATTTCCAAAACATTTTAATAACATTTTCTATTAATTATTACACCTTTATCTAATTTACTTAATCCCTAATTCTACAGTTTCTTTATATCCTATATCTAATCTTAATATACAACTTTAGCATATTTTTTAAAATACAATTTAAAATCTTTCCATTCTTCTTCTGTCGCTTCTTCTCCCCGGTTGCGGATTCTTCCGGTCATCTCAGCCAATTCCATGTACTCCATCATCTTCATCTGCCACTCATCGACTGTTGGTATTTCATAAGACTTCCAATTCTTAGCTAATAGCACTCTTGCTGCCGTCGTGGCATACATAAAAAAGTCACATTTTTCTTAGGAATCTCTTTGCCAACAATGGCAGAAACAAACTTTTAAGTAATACATTTTGCCTTCCTTTTCCTGAGATTTCCCCCACCTGCTTATATGCTATGAATTGCACCATCACACCTAGAACACTGGGAGTGTGTTATAAATATTACAGGGAAGAGCATTTTGTATTGCTTGAAAACCACAAAGCTTGCTTTAGATGGCTTTACACTGCCCCACTTTTTGGCTTGTGATACTCACCTGCAATCGGAGGTGAGGATTAGGAACCCAGAGTTTTTCTCTAGCCCTGGTTGCAATCTGAGTCAAAGACACACACACACACACCCAATGCCTGTAGTTCACTCGTTTTTTTCACATTATCAAGTGTGCAACGGGGCTTGTGAATTTGGAATTGGGCTCGGAAATCAACTGAACCTATTTCTGACTTCAAGGGAGCGCAACAGCTCAGTTAGCTAATTCCAAAATGAGCTAAAGGTTTGGGGGGGCGAGGTGTTGCCCATTGGAAATGCAGGAAACATCTTCCCTGTGACTGGGCTCTCATGCCACAGTCATGCCATCTGGATGTTTTTGCTCACATGGATAAACCCAGCTCATCGGGGCATTTTGCAAGCCGCTTGCAGCCATCAGACAGCGACTTCCGAAGTCATTGATGTATAAATTAAATAGGGCTGGGGCTAAGATGCAGCCTTGTTTGACCCCTTTGGTGGATGAAATGGGACCAATAAGTTGCCCGTTGAGTGAGGTTCTTACAAAAAGCTTGGTGTCCTTGTAAAGACAGCTTATCAAGAACAATAGTCTTTTATCAATGTTGGTTGTATTCAGTTTGGTCCAAAGTCTGGCTCAAGAGAAAAAGTATGAAGGCTGCATATAGCACCCCGCGTGTTTCTTCAGCATATTTATCAATGAGATGTGATAGTACAAAGCAGTGATCTGTAGTCGATCTGCCCTGTCTGAACCTGGCTTGCTCCTCCGCCCAAATTGCCTCTGATTCCATCCAGCTGGATAGTTTAGTATATACGGTAGGTGTTTAGCATATAGCTTGCTGGGTATTGGGAGGAGACTAATAGGCCTGTAACTTGCCGGGTCTTCCGAAGTCTGCCACTCCAGAGTGGGCTGGGGTGCAGAAATTAGTAATTAACTATGGCTGCTTTGCTAGACTGCAAAGCTGTGGTGCTTTCCATATTTGAGGGGAAGCCCCACCGAAGGTGAACCTTCCTTCAGAGCAAATGTATAGGATCGTGCTGCGAGTCTTTGGAACCAGTAACACCTACCTACCAAGTGCCTCAGTACAAGTAGCCATCTGTTGTAAGCTACAGTCCCAGGCACCCTTGCTGAGAGCTAAGGCCATCGGAAACTATGATTTGACTGAACTTCTCAGCATGCTCCTCTTGTCTGCTGTTACTGCTCTGAGCATTTCCTGCCTCACATCTAGAGCCGCCTTCGCCAACCTGGGTGCTGCAGATGTTGGACTGCGGCTCCCCTGTGTGCTGGCTGGAACTGGGACCTGTGGAGGGCACCAGGTTGGCTAAGGCTGATCTGCAGCTTCGGCTACCAGGAAATGAGGAAAATTGAGCCACCTGCTGCAGAGGGTGCTGGTTTCTTTTTAACACCTGAGTCTGCCCATAGAAGTTTCTCCTCAGGCAGGTTTGGAGGAAATGAGAGTATAACACACAGGAATGGGTGATGCCGGTTTTGGGTTTCTCATATTTCCAATCTTCAGTTCTTCGTGTTTCTACATCATTTGCGATTTTTATTTTTAAAATGGTCTTGTTAAAACGAACCAGCAGTTTCTAGCCTATCCCTCCCCCCGTATACACTTGCATTGTACAATTTCTCCCTATGTGCACATTTTTGTTAAGCAACGTTCCCCATTATAATGCTTTTTTTTTAAAAAAAAATTGTGTTACTTTCATTAACGTATGCATCCTTCTGCTCACTTTACCTTAAAATATACGAAGGCAAACATTTTCGTATATGTTACTTGACTGGAGAATGGCATTGCAAAATTCAGAGACGTGCAAATTTCTGAGGATGTCTTACGCTTTGGCTTCCGGGTTGTTTTGGAAAGTGTAGATTAGGTATATTTGCCTTTAAACGTGAGATGATTCGAATGTCTCCCAGATCCAGAGTAAAAAAGCCTTTCTTCCTTCATAATCCTTGTGGAGAGATCAGCTTCATACAGTTTCTCTTGTTCCTTCCTTCTACCTACATATTCCTGGAGAATATGGCATTAGAACCTGGATGGTTGATTGGGGAACAGTAAGCTCATGGCAACCTCGACGACACTCACCTTGCCAGTCAAGTTACGTGTTCCTGCAAATGCACCGCAGCTATTTGGAACCTTTTCCGGGTTGGCGCTGGCATCTTTTTTTTTTTTTTGCTAGATTACATTTATGCATTAGTACCATCTGTGCCTCCTGCACCTTCTGTGACTCAGCCTGGGCCAAATGACTGGCATTTATCTGGAAGTGCATGCCGAATAAAGAGGGGGAAGAGAATACCTAGAGAACTTGGGACCCTTAAATAAAAATAAAAGATTGCTGGCTGACTGTTAGCACTTAATGGATCTCAGGGAGAGAGCATGCAAAACATCTGCATCGGGCGTCCCACTTTCAGTTGGGCTTTGCCATCGTGCACCTGAATGCTCAGTAGATCCCAAGCTGTTTATTTTTTAATGGGATGCAAACAGTGCCTGCAAGCCTCGCGCTCTCACTCCTTGCATATTTTCTTGAAGGGGTAACGCTGGCAAAGTGTTAAAGCCCTGTGCACCGATGGTGTCTCAGGCACCTCTGGTCTCCGAGACTATAGAGAAAGTAAGAGAGTAACAGGCTGAAGAGCTCGACTTTTCTCTGTTGCTCTGAATGTGTGCCAAAGAGGCAAGTTTTGATTTGGCTCAGAATTGCCTCTTTGGCAATGTAAGCAGCTGCAATAGGAACCGAAAATGAATTGGTCTATTTTCGGTCTCTGCCACCTTTCCATGCTTTCAGCCCTAAAGCCCATTCTTCCCTTTCTTCTTTTATGTACATGGCAGAGGGGAAATCGGAAGTTCCTCTTTTGTATTTTTTGCTAATGTCTATTTTCTTTTGTTTTCTTTATTTTCTCTTGCTCTCTCTCTCTTTCTCTCTGCTGCCCCTTTCTTCTTCTGTTTTTATCTTTCGTAGCTACAATTTCACTGCATTAAGGGAAAACCTTAATAAAAAAATCTTACTATAAAAAACTAAGTCCATTCTACCCCATGTCCACAGTCTCATCTTCAACTTTTTATTTTTAAAAATCCATAACAAAATTTGCATGTAAATAGATATAGATAGATATTTAAAAATGCATTTCTAAAGTATTTTCTCTGGAAATTCACATTTTTTCAATGCATTTTCCTCAAATGTTTTGACCCCAAACTTCTACGTTCATAAGCAGCTGTATGCATGTTTTGTAAGATTCCCAAATTAGGGACTCCAGCAGTGAGACCCAGGCACTTTCTCTGGGCCACCACAATAGTTTGGCAGAGGAAGAAACTGATAGTTTACTCTGTGCTGTGCTACAGTGCCATCACTGGCCAGAGGGTAGTACTTCAGCTACCCACTCCCCTAGGATCAGGTGGTGCAAAGGAGCCAATAGGGATCTACATAGTCCTATGAAGCTGTCAACTCTGAATTGGTTCCTCAATGCCACAATAAGTGTCCATCCTTAAGCTTGGTTTGATGGCTCCAGGATTTGACAAGGCTATTTCTGTTTCCTTTCTCGGAGTCATTATGTCTCTGAATACCAGTTGCTGGGAATTGCATATGGGCAGAGTGTCGTTGTGTTCATGTTCAGCTTGTAGGGTTACCACAGGCCTCTGGGAGAAGAGGATGATAGACTAGATGGGGCCAATGGCTGCATTCAGCAAGCCTCTTCTTTTGCTTTCAGGGCAGGCCCTGCCTCTTTGTCTTCCTTCTGAAATAAAGGCAACTGCACAAGTGTGTCTTCTGGCAAGGCAAGCCATTCTCTTGGAATTCTGTCAAAGTTGCAATAATGAACCCATCACTGTGCACACCATTCCCAGCGCTCTGACCTGGCGACCTTGCATCAGAGAGAAAAATAGCTTGTGATTTCTATAGCGTGCCTGATCCCTAGACCCTTCCATCTCTGTCCCTGTGAGTGACATCTGCTCTGCACTCTTCACGTGTCCGCATCTGTGTTTGCAAGCACTTCTCCTGCTGCGGTACCCGGCGCATTGCCCTGCAGGACACCTTGCAGGCATTCGTTTCTTGTCAGCGAATCTGCTCTCCGTAGCTTCGATTCCCGTGAAGCTTATCTTTGATGTTCCGTCGCTAATCTGCAAAGCTGTCCGGGGTTCACACAGCCACTGAGCACGTGGCTGGAAGCCTGTCTCTCCTCTCCTGGTTTTCTCGAGCCTGTGGTGACACTTTTGAGGGTGCAGTTCTCATTGCCACATGTCACCGCCACCACTTGGAATCGTTAGCGGCATACTGGAAGGCAGAATGCGCCCCTGACTGAGGTGTTTGCTTCACCACAAAGACAAGAGATTCTCAGATCATTTTAAAACAAACAGCCCAACTTTGAGCAGCCCAATTTCACTGGAGGTCTTCAGGGATGGGTCCTGGCTCAGTGGCAGAACATGTGTGCTGCATGCCCAGATTCAGTCCTCAGCATCTCCCAGGAGGACTGGGAAATACATCCTTTCTCGGAGCTCGGAGAGCCACCGCCAGTCAGTAGATAGTACTGAGGATGCCTTCAGCCTTTGGGAATATTGCTGTAGTTCTCTGGATTATAATGCTAGTCCTTCTGTTCCATTTTCTAACGTACCTTTTGCACTGCAGGGCCCATTGTGATATGGAATGGTGGCTTTTTGACTGATATACTGGCATATTATTTTATTTTATTCACTCCAATGGCTGTGATGTGACACAATGACAAACGTTATCAGATGACTTCCCTTCTCCCCCTCCCTTCCTGCACATGTGTGCTTCTGTGTCCCCCCGTAGCCACCCATGATTTGCCCATGGAAGCAGCAGTGCAAAATTGCATGGCGCTCTGTTCCTGTGATTTTTTTCAGGGGCTGCAAATAAGAGCTGAACATGCACTGTGTTCCATTACAGTGGTACCTTGGTTCTCAAACTTAATCCATTCCAGAAGTCTGTTCCAAAACCAAAACATTCTAAAACCAAGGTGTGCTTTCCCATAGAAAGTAATGCAAAACGGATTAATCCATTCCAGGCTGTTGAAAAACTACCCCTAAAACGCTTCTCCCCACCGCCCCAATCAGCGCGATCTTTCATCTCTCTCTCTCTCTCTCTCTCTCTCTCACACACACACACACACACACACACACACACTCACGTGTCAAAGTGGCTGGGCTGCAGAGGACGGGACGCTTCTCCTCACCGGCCCAATCAGCACGATCTCTCTAAAAATGGAAGCGCAACACTAAAAACGGAGGCTCAGGACACATTCGACTTCCAAAAATAAATAAAAATAAATTGAGAACCAGAACGCTCCCTTCCAGGTTTGTGATGTTCGGGTTCTAAGTTTGTGATCTAGGCCAGGCACCCCCAAACTGCGGCCCTCCAGATGTTTTGGCCTACAACTCCCATGATCCCTAGCTAACAGGACCAGTGGTCAGGTCAGGGATTATGGGAATTGTAGTCCAAAACATCTGGAGGGCCGAAGTTTAGGGATGCCTGGTCTAGGCTGTTCCAAGAGCCAAGGTACCACTGTAGTTTTCTGGAAGCCTCCTTTATGTCATGTGGAAACTCAATCATAATGCGGGAATTATCTGTTATGGACACATCATGGAAATAATAGTAGTAGTAGTAGTAGTAGTAATAATAATAATTTATTTATACCCTGCCCATCTGGCTGGGTTTCCCCAGCCACTCTGGGCAGCTCCCAACAGAATATTAAAAACACAATAAAACATCAAACATTAACAACTTCCCTAAACAGGGCTGCCTTCAGATGTCTTCTTAAAGTCAGATTGTTGTTTATTTCCTTGACATCTGATGGGAGGATGTTCCACAGGGTGGGCGCCACTACCGAGAAGGCCCTCTGCCTGGTTCCCTGTAGCTTCACTTCTTACCGTAAGGGAACCGCCAAAAGGCCCTCAGTGCTGGACCTCAGTGTCTGGGCTGAACATTGAGGGTGGAGACGCTCCTTTAGGTATACTAGGATAAACTGATGTGTGAATGTAGCCTGAGTTTTATAAGGCAGGTGTCTATATTTTTATGCAGAGGGCGGATTGCTCTGACTCCTTGATTTCCTGCATCTAGCAGAAGGTTGGACTTGAAAGCCCAAGAAGCCCAATTTCAGTTCTGTGATCTCCCTCATAGCGGCAGTATAAAAGGCTGTGTATACAGAGCTACAGACCTCAGGAATCTTGGGAGGAAGTCACATCCTTGAAACGTATGGAGCTACTGGATCAGCCCCAAAGCCCATCTGGTTCAGCATCCATTCTCTTACCCGTCACCAACCAAGTACCTTTAGGAAGCTTAAAAGCAACAACAGGAGGCAGCATATCACTGGTGCCTGGTATTCCAAGATATACTCTGCTGGCCATGGAGGTTCCACTTAACTTCTGTGGCTAAGAGCTGCCTAATCCTTTATGTTACACTGGCAGTGTTTGCACAGTGGCACTTACAGCATGAATCATATTTTGCCTGGGAATCAAAACCTGCTTTTCCCTTTTCCCCATATGCTCTGTGTCAAACATATGCTACGCTGTATATTTAAAACTATCAGCACACCATAAAAAAATAGCTATCAAAATATGTTTTCTTCATTGGAAGCTGCCATGTCTTCATCCATTCAGAAGGGGGGGGGGGGGAGAGAGAAACCTGACAAGAATTTATGGATATAATCACCTCCCCCTCCCCAAATGAAAACAATCTTTTAATAGCTATAGAGAAAATTAAATCTGTAGCAGAAATTCCAGCTCATTGGAATGACCTGTACACAACTGAGATTAAGATGATCAAGACCACATAACACCGGTCTTGAAAGATCTACATTGGCTTCCAGTACGTTTCTGAGCACAATTCAAAGTGTTGGTGCTGACCTTTAAAGCCCTAAATGGCCTCGGTCCAGTATACCTGAAGGAGCGTCTCCACCTCCATCATTCTGCCCGGACACTGAGGTCCAGCAACAAGGGCCTTCTGGCGGTTCCCTCACTGCGAGAAGCCAAGTTGCAGGGAACTAGGCAGAGGGCCTTCTCGGTGGTGGCGCCTGCCCTGTGGAATGCCCTCCCAACAGATGTCAAAGAGGAAAACAACTACCAGACTTTTAGAAGACATCTGAAGGCAGCCCTGTTCAGGGAGGCTTTTAATGTTTAATAGATTACTATGTTTTATTTTTTCTGTTGGAAGCCGCCCAGAGTGGCTGGGGAGACCTAGCCAGATGGGCGGGGTATAAATAATAAATTATTATTTTTATTATTTTTAAAGCTCTATGTGTGTTGATAGGGGTGTCAGCTGACCAGGTAGAATGACCTGGCCTCTCGTGCTTTTAGCAGGAGCTTGACTTGCAGAAATCAATGGTTTAAAGGCTAGCTCAGGGTTTCCCAAACTTGGTCTCCAGCTGTTTTGGGACTACAACTCCCATCATCCCTAGCCAGCAGGTCAGGGATGATGGAAACTGTAGTCCCCAAAACAGCTGGAGACCCAAGTTTGGGATAGCTTTTCATGGCGTAGGTGTTCACATGTTTTCCCACTAAGCCACTGATAAATGATGTAGAGCTTGTTTCAGAAGTAGGCAGCCCCTCGCATGGGACATCTGGGACTGTGCCAATGTGCTGGCCCCAGGGGTGCCTAGCCCAGTGGACACTGGGTGGGATAACCAGGAACTCACCCAAGGCCGAGCAGAGGCATGGTCAACAGTCCGGGTCAATAGCAGTAGGTCCAAGCGAGGCAACCAAGTCCAGAAGAGGGCGAAAGCAGAGTCAGGAAACAGTCTGTGGGTCCAGCCAGGAAGTCAGAGGTCAAGAACATGCCAAGGGTTAGTCCATAGAGCAGGGTCAAAGTCCAGTCCTAGGTCCAGGGGTCCAGCAGGGGGCAAGGCAGGAAGCAGGGCAAGGTGCCAGTCAGGAACAGGCATGAGGTTTCAGGCAGGCTCACGTTAGCAACTATGTTGCTCACGCAACTTGGGTCTGGGTCTGGCTGGCTTTTATTTGCTCCGAGGCAAGGGGTGGCCTCGATCCTCCGGTGACTCGCCTCTCCTTCTGGCCTGGAGGCGGGCACTCCTCCTGCAAGAACTTAGTTCCCTTCGCCTCTCTGCCGTAAGCCTCCGCAGCTCAGGAGAGGCTGGTGGGTCACCAGACCCAAGGGCAGCCTCGGCTTCCCCTGGCGGGGCTGTGAGGGGCTGTGAGTGGAGCAGCTGCAGGCAATGGATCCCCCATCCCATCAGGGCCCAGAGCAGACTCTGCAGGTGAAGCCCCTTCAGGCTCATGCCCTAGATCTGGCTCAGCTGGTTTTGGAGGCTGGGAACCCTATGCAGGCTGAGACCCCTCAGGTTCAGCATCTGAATCCGAATCCCAGGCCATCACAGCCAATCACCTAGGCTGGCATATTTGCACTTGGTGAGTTATCCCAACTGAAACGAGTCCGAGGATGTGATAACCACTTGCATATTTCAGGCTGCTTACCCTGTTTCTCCGAAAATAAGACGTAGCCATAAAATAAGCCGTAGCAGGATTTTTAGGCATTCAAGGAATATAAGCCATACCCCGAAAATAAGACATAGTGATAGGCGCAGCAGCAATGCCAGCCACATCAGGAGGAGGAGGAGGGAAAAAATAAGACATTCCCTGAAAATAAGCCATAGTGTGTGTTTTTTTGAGGAAAAATAAATATAAGACGGTGTCTTGTTTTCGGAGAAACACGGCATCTCCCTGAAAACTCAAGGCAACTTGAGGGGAAAGAAACCTGCAGCTCTTTAAATGCGGTTGGACTCCAACTCCCATCACCCCCAGCCAGCAGGGATCGTGGTAGTTGTGGTCCCCTGACATCTGTAGGAAGAAGAAGAAGAGTTTGGATTTGATATCCCGCTTTATCACTACCCGAAGGAGTCTCAAAGCGGCTCACATTCTCCTTTCCCTTCCTCCCCCACAACAAACACTCTGTGAGGTGAGCGGGGCTGAGAGACTTCAAAGAAGTGTGACTAGCCCAAGGTCACCCAGCAGCTGCATGTGGAGGAGCAGAGACACGAACCCGGTTCCCCAGATTACGAGTCTACCGCTCTTAACCACTACACCATAGGGGCACACAGATTCCCCCTTCCCTGCTAGGAAGACATGGAGCAAGTTAAAATCTGCTTCCAGGAGATTCAGCTGTTCTGAGCATTTTCGATGCAAAGTCTTGGGGTGGCAGAGGGCAGGAAGTGTAAGGTCAAGCACGGAGGCAATGGGCAGATGTGCAGAAGGGCACATGGTCACTGTAGGAAGGGCAGAGAGCAAGGACAAAGGGCAGCAGTTTAGTGCTCTTAAGGCCTGCGGTCCTTCCAACAGCCCTAAAGCCTCTGGTCAACTCATCCAGGAATGGCCATAGCCCAGTGGGAGAGAATATAATTTGCATGCAGAAGATATCAGGTTCCGTTCCTAACATTTTCCAGGTAGGACTGGTGAAGGTCTTCTGCCTGAAACCCTCCAAAGTGGGCAGGGGGGTGGGATTAACTGGAGTGGTGCTAAGAGGCAAGGGGACAGCAGGAGCCACTGCACATGTAAATGACTTTGTAAAGCTCATATCACTGGATCAGATGATACCAGTGGTATCATAGGCTAGTTGGGTGCAGAGGACTAGATGAGAGGCACCAGCTGGGGAACCCCCAAGGGAAGAAGACTCAGAGCCAGGGGCTGGTCAGAGGGAGAAGAGGGAGCAGACTAGGAGGAGGAGGCGTTGGAACCTAAAGAGGCAACAGGGTTTATTGAGCAGGAAGAGGCCGTGACAGAGAGCAGTCTAGACTCAGAGGCAGAAGTGGAGGCTGGAGAGGAGGGGAGGGGAGCCAAGAGGCAGAGGTCAGGCAGGCTGCTCCTGAAGCCTGGGAGTCTCCCCCTCCTGCTGCAACCAACTCCCCTCCCCTCAGTCTCCCAGAACCAGAAGAGGTATGAAGAAGGCAGAGCAAAGACAGACAAGGCGGATAAATCTCAGGTTGCTTAGGAGGGAGGAGACTTTGAGAGCTGTGGGGAGGTAAAGGCCTTCAGTCCTCACAACTGCCTCATTGGGGCAAGCCTTACTGGGAAGAGTTGTTATGCTCACTAGGCATGAGCTGCTTTGTTTATTTGAATAAAGAGTTAAACTCACATATACCTTGCGAGTTATTGCTGACCCGCCTCCCACCACCCACCCTGACGAATCAATTTTGTTGAATTAATTAAGCCAAATAGTTTTAACTGGACAGATGTGCAATTAATTGTTACTGTTTTGAGTTTTATTGTGTTATTGTCTTCCTTAGTGGGTCATGCAAACTGCTGTTCTGAATCATGCCTTGTACAAGGCAGGGTAGTGGGAACTGAGGACGAGTTTATGGAGCCAAGAGGGTGGTGGCCCAAAAACGTTTGGGAACCACTGGTGTAGACAGTACTGAGTTAAACGGACCAGTGGTTTGATTCAGTCTGGGGCAGCTTATTGGATGACCCAGTTAGACTTGGCGTGCAGCCGGAGGGCTCCCATTCCCAAGCTGGCTTCTGGGACACCCTTGGAAGTGTGACTTCTAGTGCCTGAAATGAGCCTAGGCCAGCTGAAAATTGCAGCGGCATGCAGCTCCAACCCTTGACGATATCCGAATGCTGAAACATGAAGGTTGTTTGTCAAGGATGTCATCAGAAGGCGAGGAGAGCACATTTAACTGTCATGCCAGATCTGCTCTCCCGACTGTCCACCCTGCTGAGATCGCAGGGCTGGCGTTGATGGGTCAGCTCAGCCGTTCCTGTGGCATTGTGCTGTGTCCACAGTTGCAGCTGACAAGGTGCTGAGATGGGTCTCCCCCCCCCTTCAAAAAACGAGAAGGAGGGCATGGCCAGGGGCTTGCTGCAAAGAGAGATGCTGCTTACCTTTATTTACACCCTGCCTCAGGGAGAGAGAGCGAGATCCTGTGCTTGCCTTTGTTTGATCAGCCCTCGGCCTGCTCTCCTCTCTCTCCAGGGCATAGCTGCCAAGTTTTCCCTTTTCTCGCGAGGAAGCCTATTCAGCATAAGGGAAAATCCCTTTAAAAAGGGATAACTTGGCAGCTATGCTCCAGGGGCTGTTGTATTCTTTTCCATGGGAGCCCCATGGCCGCGGGACTCACTTCGATGTATTGATTTAGGAAATGCATCCCTTCTTCACCCCCGTGTGCATGCGCACACGCAGGCGCTCAAAAATAATTTGAAGGAAACAAAGCAGTATAGTGCGCTCGATGCAAATATCGCATCCCGTGCAGTAATTGCTTGAATCAGGACTTTGGCTGCACTGCAAGCTGTTTGTACTATAGGCCAATCTCTGCCCCCCCCCACACACACACAGAGAGAGACACCAAACAAACAAATAAATTCTTAACATAAATCCCACGTATCCCTCCATGAAGAAACGTTGAATCTTCTAGTTGTGTTCTCTGTAGCCAGAAAAAACAACATAAAGGAGCAGAAACACACACTTAGCCTTGAGGGAGGGAGGGTGCCCGGGCACTTAGACTCTTTTTGGGGTGGGCTTTGCATTCATTGCACTTAACAGTGCTTCAGAGGCTAGCTGTCCGGTAGCATAACAACTGCTTTGGTTGGTGAAATGACAGCTGGATGACAGTGGCATCTAGAGGGCTGTTATATGCAGAATGTGTCCGAGGGTCTCTGTTTCTTTTGCCTCCTCTGTTTAAAGTACTGGTTCAGCTCTTACTGCCTCTGGATCTATCAATCACTGTCTTAATGAGGAATCTGCCTTCGTTCCTTGAAGAGTTAAACCCCGATACTATTTTAATCCTTGTTCCTAACGACTGCAGCATTTAGCAATCTCATGCGCACCGTGCCTTGTTTTAGAGTCCCGGCCTTCCTAGTTTATTATGTAGAAATAATGGCAATTTTTTAAATAATCGTGATTAATTTAAATATTGCCGTGCTGCTTTGCAAGCATTCGGAACAGCAAGTTCCAGGGTTGCCTGTTGAGGGGGTGGGGAGATGTATAGTTCGAAAGGACTGGCAAATAATGGCTTAAATGAGGTATATCAAACAACTACTGTTACTGGACGCGGGTCCACTGTATACAGTTTCACCACTAATGGTTAATCGGTCCTAGATTTACATGTAAAACAAGCTTGTTTATGAACATTTGCAGTTACGGTATTATTACTATTAATTAAATTTGTATACCGTCCTACATCCGAAAATCCCAGGTCAGTTCACGAACAGAGGAAACCGCATTGCTTCCCTTACCTGACCTCCCAAGAACTCATTCTGACCACAGGCAGATAAAGCCCACCGTTGAAAATAACCTTGATTTGCTTGTTTCTTTGCTCTTCGGTGGTGACAGAGCTGTTAACGCTGGTGCAGTGGTATGAACTGTCTGCATTGCCTCTTCAGGCCCAGCGCTCACCGGGTTAAATGACTGACAACTGTGTACGTGAGGGGTTTATGCTATGTGGCTGCATGGTTGTTAGGTCCATATGCCCAGTTACAAAATAAGCACTATTAGCAGGGATAAAAGAGCTGCCCTTAATAGCATTTGCTAAAAGCAGCCTCCCTGTGAACTAAAAACAAAACAAAAACATGGCCCATAATAGTCTCTTGGCTCTCTTGGGACCCTTTCTCCAGCAGGCCACAGCACTTGTTTCATTACCCGGGTTACAGGATCCTCTGCGGGGCAATCGGGTTCCTGGGACATACACCCTTGTGCAAATTAATTGAGACAAACAATGTCGTTTATTAAAACAAAATTTAAAAAATCCTTCCAGTAGCACCTTAGAGACCAACTAAGTTTGTCATAGGTATGAGCTTTCGTGTGCATGCACACTTCTTCAGATACACTGAAAGAGAAGTCACCAGACCCTTATATATAGTGAGAGGGTGGGGAGGAGTATTACTCAGAAGGGTGGTGGGAATGGGTGATTGGCTGATAGGAGTGGTAAACCTGTTGATGACTGTTAACGACTGCAATTGGTCTTGCAGGAAAAAGCAAGGGGTGAGGTGCTAAAGAAAGCTTTATCATGTATAATGAGATAAGAATCCAGTGTCCTTATTTAGACCAGGTCTCTCCATGGTTTTAATAAATGTCATTTATTGTACAAAACTCACATATACATGTACAAAACTCCCATATACGTACATTAGTATTTTTAAGCAGCATTTGAACACAGTTTGGCATGGAGTCTACTAGTTTCGAACAGTCACTGTTGATTTTTGGATCCCTGTACCACACTTGAATCAGCGCCTGAATGAGCTTCTCCATAGCCGTACAGTCTACAGCACGGAGGCGACTTTTGCGTATTGCCCACAAATTCTCAATGGGATTTACATCCGGGGAATTCCCTGGCCAATCAGGTACCTGTATTGTTGCTTTGTCATGAATTATCCCAGTACCGTCAGGATACCTCTTTTCCAGCTCTGGAATAACTCTCTTTCGTAGAACCTCAATATATTGTGGTGAGCGCATCATTCCTTCTATTGGCTGCAGGCTTCCGACACCATAGTGATCAACTGACTTTTCATGTTTGTTTTGAGTACAGGATTATGAGTAAGATAGAAAACATGCTTTGTTTCAATTAATTTGCACCAGGGTGAGATCTTGCACTCCAAAATTCCTCTCAGCTTTTAAAGTCAAAATTTTGGCACCAATTAAACCTCCTCTTCTACCTCCACCCCTCTCCACACCAAATGTTTGTATGTTCAAACTTTACTGTGCTAGGATGCTATCCACCTGGAGATGCAATTGGAATTGTTTTCTTTTAGCCCATTCCGTTTTATTTACTTCCAGTTAATTGCAATGAGGGATGCGTTTAACATTCACTGGCTCCGATTTTATATGCATGAAATCGTGTTTCTTTCATATGCATGAAATCGTGTTTCTTTCACACAAACACTTGTGTGTGTGTAGAAACATGCTTATACCTGTGTTCTGCTTAACATGTGAGCAAGCCTGTTCAGACTGCCAACCAAGGTTTTTAAAAACTCACCCATGTTGTTCACCAGGTATATATTCTGAATAAGGAATCGGGATTCCCCTAACAACTCAGCACCCTTAACAAACTACATTTCCCAGGATTCTTTGGGAGGAGCCATGGCTGTTAATAATGCTTGGAACGTATGGTGTGGATATGGGCAGAGATACCAAGTATTGTAGCCTCAGCTTCAGGATCTGTCCTTCCTTCGAGTGCTCACTGGAAGGACAGATCCTGAAGCTGAGGCTACAATACTTTGGCCACCTCATGAGAAGAGAAGACTCCCTGGAAAAGACCCTGATGTTGGGAAAGCTGGAGAGCACAAGGAGAAGGGGACGACAGAGGATGAGATGGTTGGACAGTGTTCTCGAAGCTACGAACATGAGTTTGACCAAACTGCGGGAGGCAGTGGAAGACAGGAGTGCCTGGCGTGCTCTGGTCCATGGGGTCACGAAGAGTCGGACATGACTAAACGACTAAACAACAACAACCTGCCTTTAGTGAATTTGGCCCATCCCATTTCCAATGCCCAGGCCTGTCTTGTCCCTGTGAATCCCACCAATTCATTATGACAATCAGAAGTATAGAAATCTGGGAGACATCTATCTCACCCTGGCATAGTTTAGAACATCACCCGGTTAAATAACAAGGAGGATTTTAGACTCATTTCATTTATTAAACTTGTTAGTTGCTTGTCGCCCGACGGTCTCCAAGCGACTTACAGCCACAAGAGGAAGATATACAATACATAATCCCTTAGGAAATAATCTGGTAATAATCTGGGTGCAGTAATAATCTAGAGTCGGAATGCCTTTGAAAATGACATTCTGGTTTAGTTAATTAAAAAAACTTACTCGCTTTCTGTGAATATTGCATGTATCTGGCTGTTTGAAAGTATGTGCTGAAACGATTGAGTTAGCCTCTTAAAGGACACAAACTGACTGCCTTAGTCTTTGTTCTTGAAGGACTTTTTGTCAGCCAAAGAATCTGCGCAAGGAAGTGCCTGTTTAAAACTTTGGCCACATTTCAAAGCCGCCTAGAGCGCTGGCATTTACTAATCCCTTTCCAAAGTAAATATATCAATCCACTCCCTGTGTTTAAATATATATACAGTATTTAAACTAAACTGCAGGTGTCCATGGATATTTATGAGGTGAGCCCAATATTCCAGCAGTTATAGCAGTGAAATACATCCTGTGCTGGGAGCCAGAGGAGGCACAGGGGAATGTTAGCGCCGCTAGAATGTTAACGCCTCCCAGACTGGAAAACATGACACTTAAGTTCAGCAGTGGGCTGGTGGTGTCAGCTCCTAAATGCTAAATGTAACACGGGTAGAGGGAGATGCTTGCAACTAAATACCTTGGGAATTATTATTTTTTTAACTAGTTCTGCACTGTTGTGCTATCCGCGCCTTGTGCTTTATCGCTCATTTGTCCAAAAGCATAAAGGTCTGGCCATCATAGAGGACCCGGGGGAAATGGTTGCATGCAATCTTGCTTCAGGATTTTCGCAGCGTGCACATGATCTATTTTACCTCTCAGCAGTGCAGTCAGGTGGGCGTGTTGAGGGAGGATTGTACTGATAAAAGTATTCCTGTGCTGCAAAGTTATGTCGGTTGTGTGTGTGTGTGTGTGTGTGTGTGTGTGTGTGTGTATCTCACAGTTCTTCAGCAAGTTGCGGAGGGCTAGAGAGCCCCTACCTTCATTCACATGGAGAGAGAGAACGGAATTATTATTATTATTATTGTTATTATTATTATTATTTATTACTTATACTCCACCCATCGGACCCAGGTGGCGTTGTGGGTTAAACTACTGAGCCTACAGCTTGCTGATCAGAAGGTCGGTGGTTCGAATCCCTGTGGCGGGGTGAGCTCCTGTTGCTCGGTCCCAGCTCCTGCCAACCTAGCAGTTCGAAAGCACGTCAAAGTGCAAGTAGATAAATAGGTACCACTACAGTGGGAAGGTAAACGGCGTTTTCATGTGCTGCTCTGTTTCGCCAGAAGCAGCTTTGTCATGCTGGCCACATGACCTGGAAGCTGTACGCCGGCTCCCTTGGCCAATAACGCGAGATGAGCGCCGCAACCCCAGAGTCGGTCCGACTGGACCTAATGGTCAGTGGTCCCTTTACCTTTACTCCGCCCATCTGACCGTGCCTCCCCAGCCACCCTGGGCGGCTCCCAACAGAATATTAAAAACAAGACAAAACATCAAACATTAAAAACTTCCCTAAACAGGGCTGCCTTCAGATGTCTTCTAAAAATCAGGTAGTTGTTTATTTCCTTGACATCTGGTGGGAGGGCGTTCCACAGGGGGGGTGCCACTACCGAGAAGGCCCTCTGCCTGGTTCCCTGTAACCTCACTTCTCGCAGTGAGGGAACCGCCAGAAGGCCCTCAGAGCTCGGTTTTTGTCCGGGCTGAACGATGGAGGTGGAGACGCTCCTTCAGCTATACTGGACCGAGGCCATTTAGGGCTTTAAAGGTCAGCACCAACACTTTGAATTGTGCTCGGAAATGCACTGGGAGCCAATGAAGGTATTTCAGGACCGGTGTTACATGGTCTCGGCGGCCGCTCCCAGTCACCAGTCTAGCTGGAAGAATGGTGGTTCATGGCCAAGTGGTGGCTGTGGAAGCTTGGGCTCCATAACTCGGGTCTGCACCAAGAGACAGCCAAGTTGGTCCTTTTTTGGTGGAAACATCTGAGTAACATTGAGGGAAGTTAATATTGACTTTCGACAAGACAAGCAACTCGTTGCATTTCTTTCTTTTGGGCAATCGCAACTGATTCGGTGCCTCCTGAAACTTGCACCTTTTCACGAGATAATGGGCACCCCCAAAATAATTTAAAGTGAAGTTGACGGGAATTGTCACTCAAATTAGAAATGGCTGGCGCTTGCCTTACACACTGCACCAATCATATTCGCAGCGGGTGATATCCAATGTGAAGTCATGCGCAGGGCAGACCCATCAAAAGTAATGGACTTAAGTCCAGTGATTTCCATGGGCATGACTTCCTTTGGATGTCACCCAATGGCTTTAATACTGCCTGTTTTATTTATTTATTGGTGGAGTGATCCTACAAGTGTCACACTAAGTGCAAAGAGGTCCTTTTCAGAAGTTCCTTCTTAGCTTTTTTCTTTTTAAACGTTATGCTGCTGGTCTCTTATAGTGGATTCCAAACACTTGGTTTTTCGAGATAGTAAGGGTGAAAGTTCAAGGTTGATAAAGGCATCAAACTAGTGTGCTGCTTCAAAATCTCTTTTAGGATTCCAAAACAGGTCCCTTTCCTTAAACCTGCGTCCTTAAGCATATTGCCCCACCCAAGCTACGCTGATCACTCACGAGATGCCTGCATAACTCATGTTTTAATTAGTGTAGCCCTAAGACACTAATTTAGTTCAATTTTATACTGACTGCATGTTGGTATTGTTAAGGTTTATGACCCAATGATTTACAAGGCATGATACATCTGAATTCAAATTGGATGTATTGATTGTTTAATTGAGTAAGAGGGCATGAATGTAACATTAAGCCACCGCAATGACAGACTGTGGCAGTGGGGCTGAGAAGGTAGATCAGCTTCCTCAGGTTTTTCTGTGCTGGAGGAGGGAAATCGCAATCAGTGAATTCCATCCCATATCTAACGCTACTTTATTTAAAATAGTTCATTAGTCGTTCTTCAGCCATGGCCTCCCCAGGTAGAACACAGAAGAAAATAAAAACTGTACAGAAAAAAACCCCATGGTGTGATCACAGTGCAGGCAACAAAATCTAACCTGTGAGAGAGGAGGAAAAATCAAAAGCAATTAAACTGAACTTTGGGGAGACAATTCAAAAGAGAGGGATGTCACAAGAAGAAAGACCCTAAAAACAGGTTTTATATACAGCTTTATAATGCAATAGCATTCCCTCCCCCCCAAAAAAGCTCAGTGGTGGGGGTCGATCCTTATACAGTGGTACCTCGGTTTAAGTACACAATTGGTTCCGGAAGTCTGTACTTAACCTGAAGCGAACTTTCCCATTGAAAGTAATGGAAAGTGGATTAAGCTGTTCCAGACGGTCCGCAGAGTACTTAAACTGAAGCGTACTTAACCCGAAGCATGAATGTAATTGGTTCTGGAAGTCCGTACTTAACCTGAAGCGAACTTTCCCATTGAAAGTAATGGAAAGTGGATTAATCCGTTCCAGACGGGTCCGTGGAGTACTTAAACTGAAAGTACTCAAACCAAAGCGTACTTAAACCGAGGTATGACTGTACAGTGGTACCTCTACTTACGAATAACTCTACTTACGAATGTTTCTACTTACGAAAGGAGCTCTGTCCGCCATCTTGGATGTGGTTTAGATAGGATTTTTTCTGCTTACGAATTTTTAGATAGGGTTGCTTCTACTTACGAATTTTTTCTCCCAATGCATTCCTATGGGATTCGACTTACAAAATTTTTCGACTTACAAATGTGCGTTCAGAACTCATTAAATTCGTAAGTAGAGGTACCACTGTATAGCCAAAATGGCACCGTTCACATGCAAAAGGGGTGTTTGAACATTTACCTTGAACAGATGCGTTGGGGCTCTTCTTATTTATTTATTTATTTATTTATACATTTTAAGTCTTATGCACTGAATTTCAGGTGCCACTCCTCAGGTTTCAAATGTGCGTGGAACTGGAATCGGGAGCAATGGGTTCTGGGTAGGATTTGGGACAACAAATTAATTTCAACGCCAGGAAGTTGCTTCGGCTTTCTGTGGCAACTTTTAATGTGCCCTCTGCATGCATGCATTGCAAAGCAGCGTAAACCTTGTCACATTCCATTACCTACACGTGCAACTTGTTCTTTTCTGCGCTGGCATGGAATCTTTGCTGTTACATCCATGGCGATACAACACCCCGACCTTCAAAGTTAATTAGCACTTTCTGTGTGTTTTCCAACATCCTGCCTTCGGATAAAGCAGGCTTGCAGCTCACAAAAAGATCCCCTCTTCTATGTGCGGTTTTGATTTAATGCCTCTCATCTGCAAGCCCATCAGTATGGAGGGGGGAGATAAAATTGAGAATGCATGAAGAGAAAATGCTCCGTTGACATGGATGAATATCTCATAGCCCTCTGTTCACTTGGTAGCTGGATGGTGGCGAGTGGTAAGAACCATGGGGAGATAGAAAGGCCTTTGTATGTACAAGGTCTCAGGTTCATTTCCCAGTATCTCCAGCAACAAGGATCTCGAGTTGCCAGAGTGAGGAAGACATCCGCTGTTGTGAGCCACACTGGACAGTAGTGAGATCAGTGGTGTGACATCTTCCCACACAGAAATAAGCTATTTGGGATGGTTTCCAATCAGTTTCATAGTCAAACACTGGTCATTTGCAATTTGCAAGCCAGTAGTAATAAAGATGGACTCAACAACTGCATTCAGATTAACTGCAAACCATAGTTTGTCATTACAAGCATGAGATGCTTTAAGCTCACATGCTTTCTCCTCTATGCAGTTTATACGTAGTTTACTTTCTATGCAGTTTCTCAGTTTATACGTAGTTTACTTTCCATCCAAGTGCTACTTTTAGTTTCTTGTTTATATATACACAGTGAAAACTATGGTTTGTCACGATGCCTGACCTCATCCAACCATTTTTGGAGGCAATATATGCGAGCCACTTTTAATATTTGAACACATTCCATGAATGTCAAGTTGTTTTATTATTATTATTATTATTATTATTATTATTATTATTGCTGTGGATGATGCATAAATGTTTGGCATTGGTGACTATTTGCAATTGCATTTGGAATGCTGACAATCTCAGATGTCTTTTCTGGATTCCTGAAAAGAGATACATGTATGTATGTCCCTACTTTGGTGACATACGCAAGAGAATGCTGACAATCACATTTAGATGACTGTCAACATCTACTGTGGTGTCTCTTGATTTCTTTAGACCTTGACAGAGTTCTGAGATTGTCAACATTCCCATGTAAATGTCAACCGTTTTCAAACATTCACCATAACATATGTACATCAGAGTCCACGGAAGTCAAGAGGGAGTTTTCCCGCAGTCTTTGTCTACTTCACTTCATTCACATGCTATTCAAAATTCAAACTTCAGCTTAGATTAGGTTGCTTGACTTCCAGTAAATCCGAACCCAGCATATGTGTGTTCTGATCTGAATATTCATAATATATTTCATTTGCTAATTTGGAAAGCCCTACTTGTTTCAGCTCAGGGTTACAGATCCCCAGTCAACGTGTGAAAATGCGCCAGGGCATTACGATCAGAACACTAGAGTTGTCGGCTATGGAAATCTAGGCACACAGTGAATACACTGTGAGACAAATAAGAAAGCTCAGGCAACTGGATGCATCTTGCTAGTCTTAATGTTCTGGTGTGGTCTCTGGTGGTTCTCAAACTGTGGTGCCCTCCAGATGTTTTGGACTGTGACTCCCCACAGTCCCAGCCAGCCAGCATGGCCAATGGTGAGCAATGATTAGAGTTGTTGTTCAAAACATTGGTTGGGGAAGGCTGGTCTATATCTATGACTTACTATATCTATGATTTACTCAATATTGAGATGGCAAAGTTCTCGATCCGTAATAGGAACCCATTCCACTGAGATTGTACATACAACACACACTTTTCCAGTCCCTTGACTGTGCTGCGCTGTGCTTTTTTAGCACCGCATTTTAATCCAATGCGATTTTTAGTTATTTTAGCGATTGATTAGACTTATATACCACCCCTCATCATAAGATCTCGGGGTGGATCACAAGATAAGAATGCAAGGTAAAAGCACAAATAAATAGTCAAAACAAAAACAAGAAGAGACAACCACAACTAAAAGTCTGTAGAATATTAATCGATCAAAGGCCTGGTTGAAGAGGAATGTTTCGCCTGGTGCCTAACGGGGTATATTGAAGGTGCCAAATGAACCACCCTGGGGAGGGCATTCCACAAACAGGGAGCCACCACAGAAAGGGGGACCTGGATGGCACCTAACGGTTGTGTCAGATCCTGGCCTAGAAAGGGGCATTTCAACCTCAGGACAAGCGCACCACCACAACCCCATTTGCAGAAAGATTACTCCAGTGCTGTGGACACATGTTTATGGTTGCTGTATTTATTTTGTGATACTGTTCTATGAATGGTTTGGGTGGGGTGGGGGAAACACATAATTTGTATTTAACATACATTTACTCAGAGCAGGCCCATTGAAATGAATGCACATGACTAACTCAGGTCCAATGATTTCAGTGGGTTTACTAAGTAAAAGTTAGCTGAATACTTTTCATAATTGATTCGTGTTTGTTTGTTTGTTTTTTAAAAAACTGTGTAGATTTCGCTTGCATGCCATAGAGAAGTTTTCTTTTCCCCTACTTAAAAAAGAAACAGCAGAGTGGATTTTAAAAGCAGTGGGCCTGATCCAGATATGCACCCCAAAATTGTTTGACGAGCACACACAAAACCTAAAAAAATTCCTTCAGTAGCACCTTAAAGACCAACTAAGTTTTTATTTTGGTATGAGCTTTCGTGTGCATGCACACTTCTTCAGATACACACAAAACCTGTGCATCAAAGTTGCAGGACACAGGGACATATATGCCATTTGCATTTGTCTGCAGAAGCGGGCAGGTTTTTTTTTTTTTACATCTGAGCACAGGTGTGTGCTGGGATCAGATGTAGGCAATTATTCTGAGTTGCACAAGTTTAAGATCTTCTGCCGTCAGAAGTGGAATCTGCATTCCCCATCCACACGGGCTATTCTGGACTTCCAAGTGCAGGAAGATCCTGTATCTCTCTCTCTCTCCCTGGGTATTTTTGCACTCACTGGGACTTCGCTAGATCATCTCTTTTCAAAAAAGAAAAAAAAGCAGGGAAGGGGGGAAATAAATTAAGTATATTAGTTAATATTGCCTTACAGTGTGTTAATTAGTTCAAAAGCAACCTAAACATTTCAAAACAGTTTCTGATTTAAATCATGAAGAGTAGCAATTTCACCAACTGTAGGCTGACACTAGTCATGGTCCTGAATGTGTTGTGCAAATTATGTTAATTGCATGCAACTAATATATGTAAATCTACATTCCTTCAGAGCACGATGCATACTCAGTGTGGCCCTAGTTGCTGAGCAAGCTGCTCATCCTCTTGATTTTAATCAAGGCCTTCTGCTGGGTGATGATGCAAATCACGATTACATTAATCTACCCACCGCGGACAATGTGTTTAAAGAGAGTTATGGTCTTAGTTTACTATGGTAAAAATTTTTATTAGAGAAATCGGGTACATGGTACTTAAACGGTCCAGAAAAAGTTCTGCATTCAGTCGGTTGTAGCAAAACCTCCAATGATTTCTGTGGAACTGACACCTTTATCCTAGCATAAGCTTTTGTAGGCCAACACCTAATTCATCTGATGCATGGCTGTAGAATCAGTTGCAGTATTCCATGAGAAAGAGGCCGTGAGAAATTACATAGTGTACTTTACCATGCTGATTTAAACAATGATTTAATTGACCCACGGAAAGCTTATCACCTGACTGACTTCATTTTCATTCTTTGGAGCCAAAATCAGAGGAGCATGTCAGACATGAGATCTTTGCATAAGCCAAAGCAAATACACCAGGCCCCTCCAAGTTAGAACTTGGACAGCGTCCCATTGTTAATCCTTTGGTTCATACACAATAAGATATCCAACAAGTAGTGTAATTTGCTTGTCATTAGCAACCTTATTTGGAGATTAGTCTTCAGCAAAGCCAGAGGATAGACCAAACCGTGGCGTCTTCCACTGAATATCAATATATGCGTTGTTTAAATGTTCAGAGACAATAATATATGGGATACCATTAATGACAGCTCTTTCAACACGTCTCTTTTGACCATATTTTTCTAGATGGATGGTTGTGTTAATCTGTTGTCCAGGTGGGCAGGAAATAGATCAGGATCTAGTGACACATCAGCAGGGATTTCTTACTCATGGTACTTGGACCATAGCAACAAGCACATGCCGAAATGAAAAGAAAGATCTTAAAGACTAACAGTGTTTGTTTTTTATAACACAAACACTTGTGGAATACGACCTATGTCACCAGATGCATGAAGTATTGTCCTGAATTAGGCTTCAAAATCTGATGAAGTGGACTGTAGGCCTCAAAAGCTAATAAATTTGTTAGTCTTTAAGGTGCCATGAGCTGCTCTGTTGCTTTCTCTCTTTCTTGTTATGGGTTTATATAGGATTCCAGTTATCTGAAAGACTGAATAGCCAGGGTTCCTATTGCCAACAATTGCATTGCATGGTCATTCTCAGGGATTACAGTGGGATTACAGATTTACGGATTTAATCCATTCCGAAGGCACCTTTGTAGGTCGAAAAATTCATGTCGAAAAACGCCATTGGAAACACGATTTCCCATAGGAATACATTGGAAACAGAAAAATTCGTAAGTCGAAGCAACCCTATCTAAAAATTCATAAGTCAAAAAATCCCTATCTAAAACCACCGCAGTTTCCTTTCGGATGTCGAGACATTCGTAAGCTCACAGCCATTACCCCCATTTGTAAGTAAAAAAATTCGGTTGTTGAGTCGTTCGTAAGTCGAGGTACCACTGTATATCCAAAAGGATTATATCCATACTAATTATCCAACCATTCTGTCTTTGTTTTTAAAATGTAGTTATTACCGTAATTCGCACTAACACCTGCATTGTATTCTCTCTCTTTTTTTTAGGGCCGATGCATGAACTTCACCCGAGTTCAGTCTCAGTAAAGGAAGGCAAAGAGGATGAACAGCCACCACTTCTGCGATGCAACCAAAGAACGACAACAAAGCACTTAAACAAAATCCTCAGAACATCTCCAGCCTCTCAGCCTGGAATTTTTGCTGCATTTGATTCCACCGCAAGCCACCTACTGTTGCACTAAGCTATGATGCCCGCCATTTTCTTCTCAGCTTGTTACCTCATGCAGTATTCATTACCATATTGTATTATTTAGGAACATAGGAAGCTGCCGTATGCCAAGCCAAACCATTGGTCCAGAGCATTGTCTACATTGACTGGCAGAATTCCAGGTGGGAATCTCTCCCAGTCTTAACCTGGAGAGATGCTGGGGACTGAACCTGGAACCTTCTGCATGCAAAGCAGATAACTCTGCCATTAAGCTGTGGCCTAAAGGTGATGTTATAAAGCGTGTGCGTCTAGGTTTTCAACGAAAGATCCACTTCAGGAATCACAACCGAATGACCAATGACATTGGCTTTTTGTTGTTATCGTAGCTGAACAATATGCACTCGAGCCTTCATGCGCCTCTAGTGGGAGCTGCCTTGTTCCTTGGACGCGACGACAGCGCACTTGCTACTCAAGTAGGAAACTCTTCGCCACAGGCAGGAGACTCGGATTCCCACCAGGCTCGGAAAAATGCAAGAGTTCATTGCCTCTCAGCCATGTCATATCACGAAATCCTTCCGAGTCCCACCCCAACCCCCTCCACTGTGCCACCCACTGGAGTGTGCCTTACGGGAACCTTCTGACTGAAAATCTTGTCACTTTAACACTGAGCAGTGCACATGCATGACAAAATCGTAGACATGGTGCCTCAAGGTATTGGTGGCAAGCGAGACTTTGCCCTTTAGTTTCTGAAGACACCTTTCTTTCATTATGTACCCAGGACAGGAAGAAAAATTAATAGAGCGTTATTCCACAGGAAGACAGCCTGTAACCAGGGATCTTGAGCAGAGATTGAGGGACTGACGCTACCCCAGGCTTTGGCATTGTGGCCGATATTTTTTCCTCTCCGACTCCCCCCCGTTTTTTGCACTCGGCACTCAGTAGCACATGAAAACATTAGCCTCTGTAAACATACCTAGCCATTCTAGGCTTATGTGTTGTTGTTATTGTTACAAGATTTTTAAAAAAACCATTGCCACAATGCTGGTATCTCAGGGTCCTTTTCTCTCTCCTCTCCAACCCCCACCCCCCACCCCACAAATCTCCAAGGGCTCTTCAGCGTCACAAGCCAGCAACTCTCTGTGCATGAGAATTTCAAAGTTTAATTAATATAATTAAAGGCAACAGCAAGCAGCAGCCTGTGAAGGTTTTGCTCATCTTTTTTATGCCTTTTGACATTGAATGACCTATTACTGTATGCGCATTACTCAGTTTTTTGAGGGGGTACCATGCTGTGGTGGAGATTCAACACTGGGGCCAAGAAAGGAGGGAGATGGAAGACGAGGCACCTCCTTTCTTCAGTTTATAAATTAAATGTGCAGGAGTGCCGGCCATTGGTAAAACGTTGACAAACTATGTATTATTATTTTTTTTAATGGAAAAACCAGTGTTGTGTCACGTCGGCAGTGCCAAATTATGTTAGCGTGAGTGGAAGCACTGTGGGGGAGGAAGGAGCCAGCAGCTGAAGAAAAAAGCTCAAATGATCCAGTCACTTTCGATACTGTACTTCAGATGCAAAATGGATATTCGAGTCGAAACCTGACAAAGTGCGCGTACTTTGATGGGAACCGGTATAGACAATGACCAGTGGCTGGGTCAGTGGGATGTCTCTCTGCGAGCAGGGAGGCTTATCAAATGACACTAAAAATAAGTTCAACAACCATCATGTCTGAGGGGAAAAGGCGAACATTTCACGTTTGGTGGGCATGCCTGCGCGGAAGACGGGAAAGAGCGAAAGGGATGCGTGCTGGTCTAATTATCCCCTTTGTTGCTTTTCATTGAAATCCCAAGGGGCGTGGAATAATTCCCCTTGGTTGATGGCCAAATTTGCGGCTCTTCCCTAAGCAAGACTCCCGCCACACAATGTAGCCTCTTGCTTAACAGCTATTTTTGGCTGGAGATTGTTGACATCGCCGGTAGCGTTGCCAACACCCCATGTGAGCTCGCACGGATGAAATCCTTTACCTGAGGTGCTACTACAAGTCATTTCACTCTTTTTTCTTTAAGCCCTTCTCTCCAGAGCCAGTTCCTTCTTTTCGCTGGGGGGTTACCGCCTTCCTTGGCTTCTGGCTTCAACCAGGAGACCCACCTTCCGATGTCATCACATGAGTTTCAGGAAGGCATGTCACAGGCTAACTCAGGGGATTTATGCTGGCTGTACAATTATTTAAATTCGTCAGATGCTACAGCATGTGCAATGCGCAGTGTTAGCAATGTAAATAAGACAGAAAAATGTGCCGCCACCATCACTTTCGGCAGACTCTAGTGGGAATGGAATTGGAGCTAAGATCAGATCTGCAGACCTTTTTGACAGGGTCAGAGTACGATGACGCTGTCCGTTTTATATCCAAAATATGTAACACTTTCAGTTCCTTCACAAGCAGATATTTATAGCTTTCTGCAAAACCTTGGTTATGTCTGTGCAAATTCTGACTTCCTCTGCTTACGGTGAAAACCAAACCATGTACATTTTCTGATTTGCTGCTCTGCACTTACCTGGGGAAATGGTGCTATAGATTTGGGTCGAGATATTGAACCATTGAGTGTGAAATTTGCAATCAATTCAGACACTGAACATGAAATTTTGCCTTTGAAGTGAAATGTTTAGAAAAGCAAATAACCTCGACACACCCATGGCTACCTGTAAAATAGCATATTTAAAGCAATTTCTTTATTTTCTTTCTAAAATGAATGCTCTGTGGTGCAGAAAACTAAAACCAAAACGAATATTTAAACGGAAGACATGGGTAATATATTTGTGGTACTCCAAAGGGCCATATTTAATGTTGATCATATAGTTCCATTTTATGAGTTTCTATTTCCAAGAAATAAAACACGGAAATGAGGTTATTTATCATAATAGTCCTTCATGCAGAACAACAAAGGTTTCTCAGGGTTTAACATTACATGGCTTTCGTTATTTTATGAAACCCTTTTTGTTACTCATATACAAATACTTATAATATTTAAATATATGTAGTAACTGAAATGCATATATTTAAAATATTGATGGAAATAGGGACATAATTTAATGCCTCCTTTTTTTAAAGCCCCTGGTTTAATAATAATCACAGGTGTGTTTGCCAACTTAATGTGCAGTGAGCTTCAATGCAAATGTACCAAAGCAGTATTAATTTAACAGAGTTTATTAAATGTATTAAAGCTATATGTTTATAAAATTCTAAGAGTCATCTCTATTAATCTCTGAATGAGGTTTCATTGCATTCATGACGGAGTCGTAACACTTTGGTAAGATACTGGAGTCAGAATGGACTTCATTGCAGCAGATGTCGATAACAGCAGCACAATTTGGGGGAATAAAGACATACTTTTCTTCCAGTATATTTCTAAAGTTCAGAAGAGGACTCGGGGGGGGGGGGTTACTGGACTCCCAGGAACATCATGAAGGGCCTGTGTGTATTTGTGTGTGTGCATGCACAAGGGCTTATGAAAAATAGGTGGATGCAATGGATTACAGCAATACATTCTATGGTGAAGTTTTAAAACAAACATAGATACCCCACTTTACAAATGTAAATATACAAGGATGGCTGAATTTATTTGGCCACCCCTAATTGATGCATAAGCCAATGTATTTTACTTTCTCATTTTTCACTCATGTTCCATAGCCCATATTCCCACATCAGTTTGTGTGTGTATGTGTGTGTGTGTTTAAAAAAGTCCTCATGAAAATTCATCAGCATTTTATTGTGAATTGCTCACCATATTCAGGTTTTGTATGCATTTTTGCACATTATAAACATGTTTGCAATTTCCCCATATATAATGCATTATTGTGTGTTATTTTCACATTCTATGGCCTTTTGAATGTGTTTGTGGAAGGCAAGGCAATTATTGGTTTGTTTTTGTTCTTCTATGATGTATTTTGTGTTCTCATTTTGTATGTTTATGCTGTGAACCACCCTGTGACCTTCAGATGAAGGGCAGTATACAAATTTAATTCATAATACATGCATTCATATGCACACTAGTATATTATTATTATTATTATTATTATTATTATTATTATTCCCAGTGATGTATTAGTCCCTTTCTAAGCTACCATCTCAAGGTGATTGACACATAAATAAAAACAACTGAAAACACAAAAACAAGCATATTTTAAAAAAAGACTAAAACCCGATCAAGGGGGCGCTTGTGGTAAAAAAAAAAAAAACATTTAACCGCCTGGGGAAAACCTGTCAGAATGAAATTGTTTTCTACTGTTTCCAGAAAGTGTAAAGTGGGCAACTGTTGGATCTCAACAGGAATGCTATTCCACAGAATAGGGGCTGTCACACTAAAAGCCCTGCTCTGAGTTACTTCACATTTTTATAGATCATAATTATATTATCCAAGTGCAAATTTCAAAAGATGATTGTGTTTTAGTTTGCATCTTGTTTCAAATGTGCAGATTTAGGTAGATGCATCTTTAAATGTGAACTGAATCAAATTTTCCCTTGCTGCCTTGCATCCCCACAAATATTTTACTTCTCCCTTTTCTCCCAAATCGTAGCAACACATATACAAAAATATCGCAAGTTCTTCAAAGTATTGCAATTGTCTCTTGCGCTTAGATTCACTAGGTTATTTCTGGTTAATATTTTTGAGGAGAGCAAATTTTAATACCATTTCATCAGCCAGACACAGCCTTGTACGTATAACTGTATTTTTGCCTTAATCTTCATTGTACGAGGAAGCAATTATTTTATTGTTGGTCACAAACGAATAATGCATGGATATGAATTGCTTACAATTGGCTTATGAGGAAAGCAGATCGCTGAGTGCTTCTCAAAAGGAACACTATCGTGTTGGAGTGGTATTTTGTCAATAGTTGAAATGTTTCACAAATGAGAGAAAAAGCTGGTGTTGACCAAAGATTAAAATTCATTTATTTCAAGGAGCCTTATGGAAATCAGCTGGTGTGCATTAGTGAGTTATTGTAAGAGGCTTAAAATGCATACAGTGCGCATGACCATTCAACAAACCACTGTGATCAAGAGATATATAAATACCTCAAATAAACAAACACTGAAATTGCCCTTGATTTAAACACATCAGGTTAAAGCACACAATTTCATTCGCCCAGTGATAGATGTGGAGCTTAAAGCTGCCTAATTGTGCCATAATAACTGTTAAATCATTGCCCAGTCCTATAGATTGTGCCCATTTGAACACAGTTCTTTTGCTGGAAAAAAATGTGTGGCATTCTTGTGGCACCCTAAATGAATACCTCTGGCCCTGCTCCCAGCATGAAATTTAGGAGAGATATTACTGCAGTTCTTTGCCAATGCATAGCTGTGCTGGCACTGGAAGCTTTGGAATTAGGGTTAGGGTGAAAGTGTCTAAATCACCTCCTTGTTTCCAAGAAGTCACCTGCCTGTTTCCATCACCTCCTTGTTTCCAAGAAATCTCTTCCTGCACCAAATAAGGGTTTTCCTTCATACCTCAGAGTTCTGTTGCTGGTGGCTTGCTGAGACTGGCCACCAGAAAGAGGCCATGGCAATCTGGGCACCCAAATTTAAGAAGGATATTGACAAGCTGGAATGTGTGCAGAAGAGGGCAACCAAGATGTTCAAGGGTCTGGAAACCAAGCCTTATGAGGAACGGTTGAAGGAGCCGAGTATGTTTAGCCTGAAAAAGAGACTGAGAGGAGACGTGATAGCCATCTTCAAATATCTCAAGGGAGGTCACGAGGAAGAGGGAAGAACCTTGTTTTCGCCTGCTCTGGAGGGTAGGATTCGAACCAATGGCTTCCAAGTTACGAGAAAGGAGATTCCGACTAAACATCAGGAAGAACTTTCCAAAAGAGCTGCTCGACTGTGGAACAGTCTGCCTTGGGAGGTGGTGGGCTCTCTTTCCTTGGAGGTTTTGAATCAGAGGTTGAGTGGCCATCTGTCATGGATACTTTAGCCGAGATTTGTGCATTGCAGGGGGTTGGATTAGATGACCATTGGGCTCCCTTCCAACTCTGTGATTCTATGAATCTCTCATATTTGTGCAGGCAACCCTGGGCTTGATTTTATGCCCTGCATTTGAGAACACAGATTTGGGGTGTAAATATTCCGCTTTTTCTTCAAAGCAAAATATAAAATAAAATAATGACTTGACACAACAACAAGTCACATGTGAGGAAGGGGTGGAGGTTCCAGAACACTACTATGTGTTTTTAAAAAAGAAAAAGAACGATAAAATAAACTCATTGGTGGGAAAAAGGCAACCCTAGGATGATTTATCAGCAAAGAATAACCAATGGTGACAACAGTGTTGGCAGAAAAGGGTCCATTTCAAGAATCTTTGCCGCATCAAGTTTGTATTTACTCATTCTGGTAATATGATGATTTAATTAGTTGGTGCCTATCTGAGGTTAAATGAATCGTTATTTTGCAAGCATTCTGTTTCACCTGGTATTTAATTTAACCAGAAAGTGGTGTGGGTTTTCACTGAACATTCATCTCCCAGATTTAAACAAAGGAGACAGTTCAGGCTAGTTATTAAAGGAGAAAGAATGAGAAAATGCCATAAACAGCTTTGTTCTGGGGAGAGGCTGGGTGGAGGAAAGAAAAAGCCCAAGGCTGGAAATGGCTAGCATATAACTATAATATATTTTCTGCTGCTTGATTTCCACCTTATATATATATTTTCCATGCCATCCATTCTTAAATGCTTATATAATTGTTTACATAACACTGGCTCATTAAATAAAAAGAGAAATTCTGGAGAAATTTGCCCTACTCTTCAGTTAGACACATACACACTGATCTGGCCCTACAAAATAGTCTGAGTTTATGGGACTGCCGCCATTGATGAAGGTCTGTTCATGCCGATTAACATTCAGCATCATTATAAACGTACTAGATTCCGGGAGATTCCAATGAAGCCGATTGTTGGAAGCTTTTGCTGAAATAGGCAAAAGGAAATACTTCTTCATGAAGCACACAGTTGAAATGTAATGTAACCACACAAGGTGTAAGCGTCTGAGGATGGTGGAACTACCAAGAGACCGCTCCCCACCCTGCTGATCTCAACACCTAAAGAAGGTCTTTCAGCTATTTGGGGCCTAAGTCATTTAAACACTAACATAAACTCTCCAGCGATAATGTGGGAACAAAGAGCACGCCCCAGCTATGAACATGTTCCTTCCAGCAGGGTGGGAGTACCACCCCATCCAGGAGAGACCAGCTCCTCATTTCATGCGCCCCGGAACCATAGCTGCCAAGTCTCCCATTTTCCCCGGGAAAACCCCTTTTTTACTTACCTTTTCCCGGTGGTCCCCCATATAACTTCGTTTCTCCGTTATTTTCTCCTTCCGGCGACCATTTTTTTTCTTTCTATGGGCACCAAAAATGGCCGCCGCCAGCTTCAAAAGTCGCATCTACACATGTCCAGAAGTGCATAGACGCGACTTCCAGTGTCGGCAGCGGCCATTTTTGGTGCCCATAGATGGGCGGAGCGACACCGGAAGTTGCGTCGACACACTTCCTGACATGTGTACAAGCAACTTTCGAAGCCGGCGGCGGCCATTTTTGGTGCCCATAGAAGGGCAAAGCGACACCGGAAGTTACATCGACGCAACTTCCGGTGTCAAATGGCTGCCGGTCCCGGATTCTGCAGTCCGGAATTTGGAAGGTAAGCCTGGAACACATAATGCCTCCCTCTTTGAAGGGTTCAGCTTCAATTTATTGGCTAACACCCAGCTTATCACCGCTTCCAAGTGCAGGTCTAACACCTGATTCCAGTGGAACAGAGAGATGTAGCTGGGGAATCATCCATGGAATCTGCAGGTGTTCAGTTAATATAAAATGGGAGTTGCATGGGTGGTGTGTGCTTGTGGAGGGAAGAAATCATGGATGTCTTATGTTTTAGTCAAAGCATACCCTGTAGGGAGATGTGTGGGCTGTAATGAACTAATGCATTAATACGCTGCTTTGAGAACATCCTAGGGCAGATGGACGGGGCGGGGTGGGGGGATAGAAAAGATTAGATAAAACACTAGAGATGCCGTACATGCACAAGTCACCAAGATTTCACATGAATCACTAGTGTTTCCTCTTCCCTTCACGTGTTTCATATCCAAATCAAGCTCTTAGAGCTAAATCTCTTGGCCAGCCAGTGAAGAGAACTTGCTGGCTTGCATTGCACTGCCAATAGCTCAGAGACTAGATTCCCATGCAAATCTTTAAAAAAAGATTTGTTTATTGAATTTTATGATTTAATCAGCTTAATCCATCAACATAAATCACATAAGAAGGTAAGCATACACCCCCTCCCCCCTCCCATAGATTTCCCTCAACTTCCCCCTTCTGGTTCTTTCTAATATTTTCTCATTGCACATATTCTAATCTAATCTTAATATCATTCCTCTTTACCTGAAAACTCTATTTTCTTCCAAAATCTTTTATATCAAACCGTTTCAATCCCATATTCTACTTGTTTATTTCCACGTCATTTTTCAACATCTACCACATTCTATTTTGTTAATTGTAAGTGTTTACTCAAAACCTGCTAGTGAGTCTAGTTCTTTACAATATGTAAAATAAATACATTCCAAACTTTTTTTTTTTAAAAAAAAGTCTTTGTTGTCCTTCTCTTTTAATCTTGCTGTAAGTTTCGCCATCTCTGCAGATTCCATCAATTTGAGTTGCCAGTCTTCTTTTGTTGGCATCTTGTCATCCTTCCATCTTTGGGCTAAAAGGATCCTAGCAGCCGCTGTAGCATACATAAATAAATTCTTTTACTGAGTGCAAATTTTATCAATCCCACCATAAGTGCAGATGAGCTGGGGATCAGCAAGGGTTAACCTTTTATGGAGACTGGATGTGCTGTCTGCATCTAAAGGAACCTTATTTATACAGGTGCATCTCAAACTCACACAAGTACTTGTAGCTCCATGGTTTTAAGCTTGGTAATGAGTTCCAATTCAGCAACTTCTCTTTCCAGTCTGTTTTTGAAAATTTTCTGTAATAAAACAGCTGCTTTGAGATCTTGTATAGAATGTCCTGGGAGGTTGAAGTGTTCTCCTACTGGTTTCTCTGTCTTGTGGTTCCTGATGTCAGATTTATGTCCATTTATCCTTTGGCGTAGGGTTTGGCCTGTTTGTCCAATATAGAGAGCTGAAGGGCACTGTTGGCATGGAGCTACCTGGGATGAACAAAGACATAGGATTCTTATCTCATTATGCATGATCAAGCTTTCTTTAGCGCCTCAGCCCTTGCTCCCCCCCCCCCCCGCAGGACCAATTGCAGTCATCAGCAGTCGTTAACAGCCATCAACAGGTCTACCACTCCTATCAACCCATCACCCATTCCCACCCACCCCCACTACCCTCTGTATATACATAAGGGTCTGGTTACTTCTGTTTCAAGTGTATCTGAAGAAGTGTGCATGCACACGAAAGCTCATACCAAAATAAAAACTTAGTTGGTCTTTAAGGTGCTACTGAAGGAATTTTTTTAATTTTGCTTCGACTCAGACCAACACGGCTACCTACCTGTAACTCACACAAGTACTATTTATGCTTATCAGATGTGGTGTGTTCCCACTGAGATCTATTGTGTGCATTTCCATTTTGAGCATTATACAGAAAGCAGAAAAACTGGAAGAGCTTCCCATATTACAGAATCCTCCTGTAACTTCCAAAGCTGCCAGACGAAGCTACTCCTCATGGGCAGGTCCAGATTTTGTGTTTGTTTCCTTAAGAGGTTTTCCTCAAGAGTTGGGCCAGCAACCTTCTTTCCTCTTCCTGTGAATGGAGATTTGATTGTCATGGCAGAACCAAGCTCCACTCTCCCTGCTCTGCTCGTTTCAGAGGAACGAGAAGGCTCAAGCTTGGAATAACAGAAATTTGAGAATGATATGATCAAGGTGACATCGAATGTCAAAATGGAGCACGAAGTAAAATGGTATCAACCAAAGGGAATTAAATCAGGTAGAAAGGTATGTATCAAAAATTAAGAGCTTACATGAAGCCTGTTAATGCTACATTTGCTAATGAACATCTCCTTAATATCTATTGTGCAGTTATAGAATTTGTCATCGTTTCCAACAAGATACTTATTAGACCTGGCATGTCCCATTTTATTTTGCAAATCTGTTTTGAATTGGCTCAATTAAAATTGTTATATATTTTTGATCCTCCGGAGGTGCCATCTGTTTAGTGGTACTAGGGGGTCCCTGAAAAAACTGTTGTCAATTTTGTTCTGCAATAATTATTCAATTGTAATGAAAGGTTTTGGGTGCAATCCAAAGAAAATTAGGTGGACCTAATCAATGAGACTTATTCTATTTATTCATTTGAAATATTCATTAAACGTCCTTCATCAAAGATTCCAGATGCTTCACTGAGTCCTTAAGTCCTTAAGTTGTGTGGATTTCGGCAGAGGTACCCAAGGTCACCCAATCAAGCTGAATGGTGGGACATTCAAACAGACAGAAGAAAGAACTTTTTCACACACCACGTAATTAAAATATGGGATGGGGTTAGTAAGGTTAGGTCAGGCTTAGACAATCTGTACATTCCTTTCCATTAAAACAAAGTCAGGAAATGATTCACAACCAAACTTTGAAAATGCAGTTAAAAAACTCAGAATACCATTGTAAACAGAGATTAATAGGACAATATCACAACCTAAATGGCTGGCAAAGCACAAACATTTTTGCCTGGCACTGAAATGATGACACAGTTGGCATCAGGCGATGCTTCCACAAGAGGCGGTAAGGCCACGAAGGTGGAATGCCTATTTAAAAAGGACTGAGAAATGTCATACAGAATAAGAACATCCATGGCTACTTAGGCATGATAGTTATCTTCTTCTTCTTTGGCAATTCCTCGTAGCCGAGTAAGATTGTATTCCATGAACATGGTTTTAACAGTGAGTCCGTAAGTGACTGTGGAAGCCAATTCTGGATTCACACGTCCTTCCACAGTGGGGATATAAGTTTCCGGGTGGGAGTTGATCATGGTGAGGGCTTGCCAAGCGTGCCTTCCTCTTAGCGCGTTTCTCCATTTTTTCCTGAGTTCGAGTGTCTTCAAAGCCCATGACACCTGTGGTAAAGGCTGTTCTCTGACTGGAGCGCTCGCAGGCCAGTGTTTCCCGGTTGTCAGTGTTTATGCTACATTTTTAAAGATTTTCCTTGAGAGAGTCGTTAAGCCTCTTTTGTTGACCACCAACATTACACTTTCCATTTTAAAGTTCAGAATAGAGTAGTTATACATTACCTCCAACACCAGTGGCAAGATGCCTCTGAAAGCCAGTTGCTGGGGTCATAAGCCATTATTGTGTTCATGCCCTGCTTGTGGGCTTCCATTAGTATCTCGTTGGCCACTGTGGGAACAGAATTCTGGACTTGATAGGCCTCTAGGGTTCTTGTATTTTCATGCAATACAATGTCTTGAAGAACTTTAGTTTCCAATTTGCACTGAGCACCATTTTCAAGTTTCAAGAGGCCTTGTTTTTGCATGAAATGCAAATTATGCTATTGGGTTGTTGTTTTTTAAAGTCCTGCATACGCACACACAGACACACACACACAGCCACTTGTAAGAGCTTTTCAGGAACCACGAAGGACCATTTTTATGGCTCCAGAGAGTTCTTCAGTCTATGAGCTCATACCGTGTTTCTCATATTATAAGACACGTCTTATATTTATTTTTTCCTCAAAAAAACACACTATGGCTTATTTTCAAGGGATGTCTTATTTTTTTCCTCCTCTTCCTGCCGCAGCCGGCATTGCTGCTGCGCCTATCACTATGTCTTATTTTTGGGGTATGGCTTATATTCTTTGAATGCTTAAAAATCCTGCTATGGCTTATTTTATGGGTATGTCTTAAAATATGAGAAACAGGGTAGAGCCAACTTCAGGAAAGCTCTTAACGAAACAAGGTGGACCCTGGTAACGTTCCTGTCCAGGATTCAACCCACATAGACTGGGGTAGTGCAGTGTGTGTGTGTGTGTGTGTGTGTGTGTGTGTGTGTGTGATACCCTCCAACATCCCACAGGTCAGAATTGGGACACTTGTTTCTGGTGGGAGCCAACTGACTTGGCTGAGGCCAAAAAACTAGTGTCCAGCACTCTATGTAGCTTTCCTGTTCTGAAGACCTGGCAGAGATGTAGCCCCAAATTGGCCTGTGGGGCCTGGCTGCTGCAGGACATTCCAGATCCTGCTCTATAAATTTTCAGCTCTCACTTCTAAAAGCCGACAGCAGGCTCCCTACTTCAGGTAGCTGTCCTCCTCAAATTCGTGGAGAGGAACGAGAGGGATGAATGGAGAGCAGAGCAAACCCTTTAGCCCCTATCCCCATATTTACACCTGATGTGAATGTCTGAAAAGGGATTCGGCCACATCAACACTGCAAGCCTTATTTATTCCACAATCACAAAAAGTCGCTCTTTATATAAATAAGTACAGTAATAAAAACTTCATACAGTCAAACCTTGGTTGTTGAACAACCTTGAGTGTGGTGGAGTCTCCTTCTTTGGAGGTCTTTAAGCAGAGGCTTGACAGGCATATGTCAAGAATGCTTTGATGGTGTTTCCTGCTCAGCAGGGGGTTGGACTGGATGGCCCTTGTGGTCTCTTCCAACTCTACGATTCTATGATGCTATGAATGTAATCCGTTCTGGAAGCCCGTTCAGCTTCTGAAATGTTTGACAACCAGGGCACAGCTTCTGATTGGCTGCAGAAGCTCCCTGCACTCAAGCAGAAGCTGCATTGGACGTTTGGCTTCTGAATTTTTTTCAAAAACCGGAACACTTACTTCTGGGTTTTTGGCTTCTGGGAGCCGAAACGTTCCAATATACAGGCGTTTGGGAACAGAGGTTTGGCGTATCAGCTCAAATCAACTCTTTAACTTTCCCTCTATTTAGACCGTCAGATCTAAATTGATCAAGTCGTGTATCCATACAAATCCTCATACAAAGTCAAAGCAAATAACAACCTATGTAACTGGCATTTTGGTGTACCAGAACACTTGGTAGTCTGTAATTGTTTGAAGTCCACACCAAGCTGTTCAAGAGAACAGGTCTGTACTATGTAGTTCTCAATTCAAGGAAGGTAAACTAGAAGAGTTTAAGACCGTCATCCTATTAACAAGGGGAAAAGTCTCACTGTGCTCAGTAGAACTTACTTCCAAGTAAACATGTATTGTACTTCATGCCTATTAAAATCTGTAGGTTTAAGGCAGGAATGAGAGAGATAGACAGACAGACAAATAGTTTTTCTATCTATCTATCATCTATCTATCTATCTATCTATCTATCATCTATCTAGCTATCTATCTAGCTATCTAGCTATCTATCTATCTAGCTAGCTATCTAGCTATCTAGCTATCTCTTAATGAGAAAGTACTTAATTTGCACTTTTCAGACCAGTTCACGAACAAAAATGCAATGATCATTCTTGCTTCTCCAAATTTTGTGATGCCGTTCTCTAACCAATGTGTACAAAAATGACTCCATTAGTGTGCATAAAAAGGCATGTACCTCATGTTACGGACGCTTCAAGTTACATGTTTTCAGGTTGCAGATTGCGGGAAACCCGGAAGTACTGGAACGGGTTACTTCTGGGTTTCACCACTCACGCACATGCAGAAGCGCTAAATTGCGCTTTGCGCATGCGCAGAAGCGCCAAATCACACTGGTGCCTGCACAGACGCGGCGCTTCAGGATGCAAATGCTGTGGGTTGAAGACATGCCTCTGTCACGGATTACGTCCGCAACCCGAGGTTCTACTGTAACAGTGAAAGCATTTTTTTTTTAAAAAAAAGACCTTATAACCCACCTACATTCGACAACCAGAAACGTCATAAGCAGACATTGGAGAGACCTGTCAGGAGTAAGCATGGACCAATGGTACCAAATAGTATGGGAAACAGCCTTACTAGAAAAACTAACCAACGAGCTGAAACTGACACGGGGACAAATAGAAGAGGATGCCTTCACCCCAGTATGGTTCCCCTTTATCACACACACAGCCCAACAAGATAATGACAAAAATTTACCGCCAGCATACAAATCAGTATGGCTAACCTTTGACTCAAAATAAAAAAATTCCTTCAGTAGCACCTTAAAGACCAACTAAGTTTATATTTTGGTATGAGCTTTCGTGTGCATGCACACTTCTTCAGATACACTTTGACTCAAAAGTCCCTTAAAAAAGAAACAACCTGGAATGCTGCTTGTCCAGTGAGGGGGGGGGGGCAGGATGCATGTTGGGGACAGAAAGTGAAGAATACGAAACAGGGAAGAGGAATTATTTGGGGAAGGAAAAAAGGAAAGAATAGGAGCAAAGTCAAAGAGTTGGGAATGCAACAGCCGAAGAAGAGGGTAGAGCAAGGGTTGGATTGGGTCAGAGTAGGAGTGGGGTGAAGGTGGTTTATTCAAGATTTTATTGGATGGGTAAAAGACGGCCTGAACCTGGAATGTTTTAAGGAGCTAGCGGAAATCTCTGGAGACACTGACTCCAAGGGAGGGGGGGGTTGATTTAGTTTTAAAGGTGGGATTATAAAAAGAAGATTTAGAAATTGATGATTTTTGGGTAGGGAATATTGGCTTTGGAGTAAAATAAAAGTTAAGAGAATTAGGTTGTTAGAATGTTATTAAAATCAGGGTTTAGAAGTAAAAGGGGTATAATTTAGTAATAGACTGGATTTAAGTGAGAAGGATTTTTGTAATGATAAATGTTTAAGAATTAATGTTTAAGATATAAGATCTGTTGTTAGAATTAAGAGATTTTGAGAAAGTATGGATGATATTTAAAAACTGCATAATTTAGTTATAAAAAATGAACTCAAGAGGGAGATGCGCAGAAGTCCGTAATGTTAAGAAATGATTTGATATTGGATTCTTTTTCCTTTTCTTTTTCTTTTTTTGTCTTTTTCCTTTTCTTTTTTATATTTTTTGATTTTTGTATGTGGTATAAAATAAATAAAAATTATTTGAAAAAAAAGTATGGCTAACCTGACCCAAAAATACCCACCCAGCCCACTCACACGTGAAAACAAAGACCATCATTGCCTAGCACAAATGAACAACCACACCCTTGGCCAACCCCAATCTCTCTCACCACCAAAAGAACACAAGCAAATAAAGGAGTACCAACACAAACAAAGCTGACATCAAGCCCTACATGTATTAAGCAAAACAGAAACCTCGTCACCTACTCTCACCCCCATCCACCCTCCCACCCCCTATCTACCTCGTTTTCCCTCTTTCTTCTTAGTGTCTTAACAAATGAAACTGATTTGCAAAAATGATACATGTAAAAAAATATGAGAGACACTGCACACACCTTTGTAATTCAATAAATCTTTAATAAAAAATACTTTTTTAAAAAAAGACAGGAAAATTGGGAACCAGGAAATTAGGGAACTGGACTGCAAAAAAATGTGTGTGTTAATCAAACCTCATACTGTAATGCATATGTTTGGAGAAATTTTCACTGTAAGTAATTTTATTGTGGTCAATCAGAAATTTGCACTGAAATGGTGATGAATTTTCATGAGGAACTTCTGTTAAAAATGCAAACTGATGGGGAAATGTGGAGAGCTGAATTTAGGATCTGGAAAAATTAGAAATAAGAAAAAATTAGAATTCAAAAATGACAGGTTCATCCACCCTTAGTTTAAGCATGTCATACTTCTGGATTTAACACAATGTTAAATTCTGCTCTTTCTGCAGACAGTTTAGACTTGCCAAGCATTCTGGCAGTTTAGGCATATACAGCACACAGCTACATGGCCTCCACTCGGGCACGAGTCCAGGAATAAGTGTGAGAATCCAATGACAGGTACAGCAGCAGCGAGAACGGTCTCAGCGCAAGTTATTTTCGTATGGGGACAAAATTACTCTGTTTGCGATGGCATCACAGCTTCATCTCACTTTCCTTATTTAGGAGGCAGGGACCAAAGAAGCACACCACGAGCTGGCTCACATTCCGGCGTGCAGAAAATTAATTTTCCTTCCAGTGAAATGAAACAACGGGATGAGAAGGTCATGAACGTTTGCTATTTAAGCTCAGGGTAGCAGCTGCAGCAGCTACTCTTTGGTGCTAAAGGCAGATGACTGGAGAAGCCGGGAATTAAGGGGAAGGATCCTTAGGCACGCTTCTTTCCAAAGGATTGTGGGTGGACGTTTAAACAATAAATAAATTTGCTGCTGACTCAGAATTTGGCAATTCTTGCAAAGTGCAAGCATTTGGCCAGGAGTCACAGATGTAAAATACTGATCCTTCCTTCCTTCCTTCCTTCCTTCCTTCCTTCCTTCCTTCCTTCCTTCCTTCCTTCCTTCCTTCCTTCCTTCCTTCCTTCCTTCCTCCCTCCCTCCCTCCCTCCCTCCCTCCCTCCCTCCCTCCCTCCCTCCCTCCTTCCTTCCTTCCTTCCTTCCTTCCTTCCTTCCTTCCTTCCTTCCTTCCAGAAGGAGCGTCTCCACCCCCATCGTTCAGCCTGGACACTGAGGTCCAGTGCTGAGGGCTTTCTGGCAGTTCCCTCATTGTGAGAAGCCAAGTTACAGGGAACCAGGCAGAGGGCCTTCTCGGTAGTGGCACCCGCCCTGTGGAATGCCCTCCCATCAGATGTCAAAGGGAAAAAAACAACTACCCGGTACCAGACTTATAGGAGACATCTGAAGGCAGCCCTGTTCAGGGAAGCTTTTAATGGTTAATAGACTACTGTATTTTAATATTCTGTTGGAAGCCACCCAGAGTGGCTGGGAAAACCCAGCCAGATGGGTGGGGTGTAAATAATTTGTTGTTGTTGTTGTTGTTGTTGTTGTTGTTGTTGTCCCTCCCTCCCTCCCTCCCTTCCGTGGTGGCTGCTGCCTACGAGACTGGGAGCTGGATGAAACAACAGGTTAAGACGGAGCCAATGACAGGTGGAAACATCATCTCCCACATTCAGCTCTGCAAAGTCAACACTAACGTGTAGGAAGCTGACAGACGGCGCCTCCCCCTGGACTGGTTGGAAGTAAGAAGGGTGGTGGGTGGGTGAGGTTGGACCGAGGATGCTTGGGCAGGGTGCCATGCAACTTAATGGAGCAGCCTTTCTTATGGCTCAGAGATCCATAGCTATATGTATATAACTATGCACACAGAGAGAGCAGAGGAGGGAGGGAGATATATTTCTGAAAACCTGCCCCCACCGAATCCGTTTAAAACCAGTCACATCTCAGGCTTCGTTTATCAATAGTGTGGTAAAGCTCTGTCTAGACCAGGGGTCAGCAAACTTTTTCAGCAGGGGGCCGGTCCACTGTCCCTCAGAATTTGTGGGGGGGGGGGCGGACTATATTTTGGAAAAAAAATATGAATGAATTCCTATGCCCCACAAATAACCCAGAGATGCATTTTAAATAAAAGGACACTCATGTAAAAACACCAGGCAGGCCCCACAAATAACCCAGAGATGCATTTTAAATAAAAGGACACATTCTACTCATGTAAAAACAGGCTGATTCCTGGACCGTCCGCAGGCCGGATTTAGAAGGCGATTGGGCTGCATCTGGCCCACGGGCCTTAGTTTGGGGACCCTGGTCTAGACTGTAGCACTTTAGGCTGCAGGTGAAATGTTTCTCTCGTACAAAAAAAAGGGGGGGTGAGCTTTTTACATAGAAAACTAGCAGGTTGGGGAGAATGCTGTATTAAAACTTTATCTCAGATATGCTTGTGTTCTATGTGCATGGAATCCCCTGCATACTCTGAAATGGTACTATCAGGACACTGGTTAACCACCTCAATGAGAATCAATACTTTGATGCAAGCAGAGCATGGAGTTGCCCAATCAAAATTCAGTTTGAATAAGTTATTGAAGCATGCACACATTTCTCTGGTTTATGGTAGCCCCATTATGCTGATGCACATCAACCAGAGGTGAGCTATCTAAAAGTTTGAGCAGGCAACCAAAAGTCCAGGTCTTCTACAGTATGGCATAGAAATTCAAAGAGGAATGATAAATTATTGATAATTGTGCCTTTGATTTAGAATTTCAAACTTTTCAAGAGGAGCCAGCCTTGTCAAGGAGAAAGGGTCTGTGATGGACCTTAAGAACACAAGAACAGCCTGCTCTCAGGGGTCCCATCTAGTCCAGCATCCTGTTCTCACAGTGGCCAACCAGATGTCTGTGGGGGAACCAGCAAGCAGGACCTGGTCACATCAGCATTTTACCCTCCTGTGGCTTCCAGAAACCTGGTTTTTAGATGCACACTGCTTCCAACAGTAGCTGAAGAACTTACAGGTTGAGTACCCATTGATAGCCTTTATCCTCTATAAATGTTGTTGTTTAGTCATGTCCAACTCTTCGTGACCCCATGGACCAGAGCACGCCAGGCACTCCTGTCTTCCACTGCCTCCTGCAGTTTGGTCAAACTCATATTCGTAGCTTCGAGAACACTGTCCAACCATCTCGTCCTCTGTCATCCCCTTCTCCTTGTGCCCTCCATCTTTCCCAACATCAGGGTCTTTTCCAGGGAGTCTTCTCTTCTCATGAGGTGGCCAAAGTATTGGAGCCTCAGCTTCACGATCTGTCCTTCCAGTGAGCGCTCAGGGCTGATTTCCTTCAGAATGGATAGGTTTGATCTTCTTGCAGTTTGATCTTCTTGCAGTCCTCTATGAACAGTCCTCTTCTAAAGCCGTCCAGTTTGATGGCCATCTCTGCCTCTTTTGGGAACTAATTTTATAGCTCCCAAGAAGAAGCACTTTATTTTGTCTATCCTGAATCTCTCAACATTCTGCTTCATTGGACGTTCTAGTGCAGAGTTTCCCAAACTTGGGTCTCCAGTTGTTGATGGACTACAACTCCCATCATCCCTAGCTAGCAGGACCGGTGGTCAGGGATGGTGGTAAATGTAGTCCAACAAAGCCATTTCCGCATCCCACGGAGGTGGTGTTGTGGGCGTGGCCCGAGTGAACTCTCGCGAAGGGGGCTGAGAGCTCAGCCCCCTCGCGAGATGGGAGTTCCCGCCTCCGTCATACCTCGGCCAACCAATAGGGTCGGCCGGGAGGCGGGGCTTCGCTTCTTTTAAACGAGCCGGAGGCGGGAACTCAGCCTCTTCTGCCCCGGCTCTCCGCCCATCTGGATCACCCACCCACCCGCCCTTTAGGCTAGGCAGGTTAGGCCGACGGTGCTATGGACTTCGGTTGGTTGCCTTGGTTGGCCGGGGGGCCTGGTAGGACTTTTTCCACTTGGACTAGCCAAACTAGTTTTTTCGCCTACCTCATAGCAATTCGTCACAACTTGGGTTGGCGGTTAGGCATTGGAAATTTGCATAAAAGAAGAGGGGGGCAGATTACGTCATCCTCTGCCCAGAAATTGGAGATTTAATCCCGTTAAAGGGGTTCCGGGGGCGGTAGCTTTGTCCTGAGCCTGCGGAGGTCAGGGCCTTATGGCACCCCCCAAGGGTGGCCACAGGAGGTGTCTTAGTAGATGTACATCATTGGGCTCCTTTCTGGTGGTTAATTTCTCCCAGACTGTAACACACGGGTTACAGTCGGATATAGCCGGCTAGGTTCCAATGCCTAAGCCAATACCGCTCAACATCCGTAACCAATAAAGTTGTGGCCTTTTCGCCCACTTAAATTCAATTCACTGTGTCTTGCGTCTTATTTCCTGGGGAGGGAGGGACATCGCCACACAACAGCTGGAGACCCAAGTTTGGGAAATCCTCTTCTAGTGCTACGAGAGAGGAAGAAAAACTTTTCTCTGTCCACTTCCACCATACCATATACAATTCCATCGCTGTCTTTAAGATAATTTGAGAGCACACTTTGGACCATAGCAGATGGGCTGTGGTGGTGTATGGAGGTGAAGCTGCAGTCATGGAAATCGGAGGCATTTCGCACAGAATTTCTGGACCCACTGATTTATTACTAGGAGAGCATCGTCTTACTGATCAAATAAAGTACATCAGCCAACACAAATGCCTAAGGAGAATGAACTGAATTGCATTGCTAAGGGGCTTTTCGGTTTCCTTGTTAGAATGGAGAGGCTGGGCTCTGCTCTGCTAATGTAATGGTTGATCTGATTTTATTTGATTAGGCAAATTATGAAACAACTGTGTGAAATTCATTATTGTACTAATGTGATCTCGGAAATTGGAGTCTTATTACAGCTTTGGCCTTGATGCGTTTTATCGTTACCCTGAGCTTTGGAGCAATTTTTCAGAAAACAAATATGGGGGAACTCTAGTAAATACATAGTGTTACATAGCCCCAGTTCCCCAAGCGCTGAGAAGATCCAAGGCCAGGGAGACAGGGTCCCATTTCCGTTTAAATTAGAGTTCACTGGAGACTTTCTCTGTACACACAGAGAATGGCAGCCAGGGAAGCATGAGCTATTCAGATTAACTGGATGCCCACGCAACATCCAGGAAAATGATCTATATATTCTGAGTTACATCTGAATCGGATTTGGGAGCCGTTGCATTCACTCTACTGCTAAGGTTTTGGTCTGGTTTTCAGTGGGGTGGCAAACTTGCATTTGGGCAGCACCACTTCAGACTGCAAGGGATGCGGGTGGCGCTGTGGTCTAAACCACAGAGCCTAGGGCTTGCTGATCAGAAGGTTGGCGGTTTGAATCCCCGTGACGGGTGAGCTCCCATTGCTCGGTCTCAGCTCCTGGCAACCTAGCAGTTCGAAAGCACATCAAAGTGCAAGTAGATAAATAGGTACCGCTCTGGCAGGAAGGTAAACGGCATTTCCATGCGCTGCTCTGGTTCGCCAGAAGTGGCTTAGTCATGCTGGCCACATGACCCAGAAGTTGTACGTCAGCTCCATCAGCCAGTAAAGCGAGATGAGCGCCGCAACCCTAGAGTTGTCCGCAACTGGACTTAACAGTCAGGGGTCCCTTTTCCTTTAACGTTACAGTCATACCTCGGTTTAAGTACGCTTCGGTTTGAGTACTTTCAGTTTAAGTACTCCGCGGACCCATCTGGAACAGATTAATCCACTTTCCATTACTTTCAATGGGAAAGTTCGCTTCAGGTTAAGTACGCTTCAGGTTAAGTACAGACTTCCGGAACCAATTGTGTACTTAAACCGAGGTACCACAGTACTTCAGACTGCAAGTTAGGGGCTCACAGGATAGAAGGCTCCCCCATGTTCCAAAACACACTGTATACATAAAGAATCGTACATGGCAGAAGACTAGGTTAGCTCCCTTCTCCCTGATGTGCAACTTCTGTGTTAGAAACACCCTGTCTTGGAAGAGGGTTAGGCTTGCCACCTTTGTTCTGGAAAAATACAGGGCAAGGTGGGGCAGGGGGGTTGGGGGACAATTTTTTTTCATCTGGTGCTGAAGTGACTTCAAAGCAATCCACTACAATCTACTTCAGCATGCACACACAAATACACACAAATCTGTAAATTTGAATTTGCTTGGCTACCCAGAGCTTAAAGGTCAGCAAACTTTTTCAGCAGGGGGCCGGTCTACTGTCCCTCAGACCTTGTGGGGGGCCGTACTACATTTTGGGGAAAAAATGAACGAATTCCTATGCCCCACAAATAACCCAGAGATGCATTTTAAATAAAAGGACACATTCTACTCAGGTCGAAACATGCTGATTCCTAGACCATCCGTGGGCCGGATTTAGAAGGCGATTGGGCCGCATCTGGCCCCCGGGCCTTAGTTTGCCGACCCATGGCTTAAATACATGACCTTTCACACACCCTTTCAAACACATGCATTTGGAGAGGATCCCTTACTTGGCAGAGCGAACAAGAAAGAGACACGACTTGAAATACAGGACAAAACTGTATCAATAGAGGACGTAGCATTTCACATTGAAATGCGGGACAATCCTGTATTGCACAGGACAGGTGGCAACCCTAAACGGGGCTAGTGTGTGTTGGTGTGCCCTCACCAGCAGTCCACCACCTGCCTAAGAACTGGGCCTTTGAAACAACAACTTGACCACCGTAGTCCATGCAGTGCGAAGCTCACAACGTGGATTACTGCAACATGCTCTTTGCGGGGCTGCCCTTGGACCCGGTCAGGAAACTCCAGCTGGTCCAGAATGCAGCAGCTAGACAGCTGATGGGGACAGAGGGCTGGAGGCATGTGGCCCTTGCTGAAACAGCTGCACTTGCTGCCCAGAAATTGACAAGCCAGGTCCAAGATTCTTGTGTTGATGTCCTGTGTCCAGGACGTCTTAAGAACCACCTGAGATCATCTAGAAGAGCGCTGTTTGCTGTCCCCTGCTTTACAGAGGCCTGACAGACCTCAATCAGAAGTCGAGCATTTTAGCATTGCCAGAACTATGCTGTGGGAACTGTTTTTTTTTTTCCCCCAGCCGCAATTCAGCAGGCATGCTCCCTTTGAACTTCCAGGTGTCTCTTGGAGGCATCTCAATGCAGTTGTTTTAAATTTTCTTGAGTAGCCGGTCACTTTAATGATTGTTCTGTTTTGCTTGAAAAGATTTATGATGTTCCTGTACACCGCCCTGATGTTTTCGTGAAAGGGCGGTATATATCAATATATTAATTTAATTAAGTTAATTAATTAATTAATGAACGTGAGGGACAGCTGGAGGTGTGTGTGTGTGCATGTGTGTGTGTGTGTGTGCATATGTGTGTGTGTGTGTCTCATCTTCTGGTTCACATCTGCTCAACGTTTAACAGAGCATAGCTGAGACAACTGCACAGACATATCTACGATCTCTCCTCCCTTCTACCCTCCAAAAAGTATTTTTTTGAAAATCCTGTCGTCCCTTCAGGTTTGAAGAGGAAGATGAGAAAGGTGGGTTTTCAGGCCTTTCCATCATAGTAAAGAGGAGAGATGAAAGTACAGGGAAGAAGCAATAAGAGGAAAGCAGGCAAGCTGTGGTCAGCTCCTCCCAAAATACTTACTTGAAAGACTGATGTAAGTTAACATCGACTGTGTGCTACTCCCTCGCTTAAAATATATTTTAATTTCACTCCTATCAATCTCTATTTTCTTTCACCATATCCGTGAAATATAACGCGGAAGATGAAAGCAATAAAAATAATTCACCTGGGTTGTAAGTGAGTGAAAGTAAAATGACAAGAGTAATATATAAGCATTTTAATAAAGAGCAGGGTGACAAGAAAGGAAAGCATCCCTTCCCTGATTGATTTATATAACTACCTTCATTACAGGAAGCTAACGACAATGGCACGCACACCTTCTCGCCAAGGAGCACCGTGGGAAGGTGGTGTATCTTTCAATGGGACTATAACAAATGAGCCAGGCTGCTTTGCTATAAAACTAATCTGTGCTCTCCGCATATGAGCCACCTCCCTCTGCGCAAGATAAAAAGGCCAATGTTCGAGGAGGTCCATTTTTCACACTTCATCTGCTTCTTACTTTTGGGTGGAGTTTTCTTACTTTGTTAGGGGGCTGCGGGTGAATCTCAGGGAAGCAAAGGGAAGTCCCCTGGCCGTGATTTACCCTATAAAAGCCCAAAGTGGCCAGGGATGCGGGTAGCTGGAGGCCTGCCTGAACGAACCAATCAGTTGCACCCATCTTTGAGATGGAGTAATGGCTGCCAACTTGGGTGGTTTTATCAAGGGAGGATGCAAATTCATGGGGGGTGCCTACTAGTTGCGATGACTCTGTCCTCTCTCCAGTACGTTTCTGAGCACAATTCAAAGTGTTGGTGCTGACCTTTAAAGCCCTAAACGGCCTCGGTCCAGTATACCTGAAGGAGCGTCTCCACTCCCATCGTTCTGCCCGGACCCTGAGGTCCAGCGCCGAGGGCCTTCTGGCGGTTCCCTCATTGCAAGAAGCCAAGTTGCAGGGAACCAGGCAGAGGGCCTTCTCGGTAGTGGCACCCACCCTGTGGAATGCCCTCCCACCAGAGGTCAAAGAGAACAACAATTACCAGACCTTTAGAAGGCATCTCAAGGCATCTCAAGTTTAGGAAAGCTTTTAATGTTTTATGGATTTCTGTATTTTAATATTTTGTTGGAAGCCACCCAGAGTGGCTGGGGAAACCCAGCCAGATGGGCAGAGTATAAATAATAAATTGTTGTTGTTGTTGTTGTTGTTGTTGTTGTTGTTGTTGTTGTTGTTGTTGTTGTTGTTGTATCAGAGCAGTATGGGAAATGAATCCAGAAGACAAAATGTATTTCAAGGAGTTAGCGGTCTCTGACACGGAGCCCTTCCTGCCTCTTCCTTCCCCCTCCCTCGCTCTTGTTAAGTATTTTTGATGGTGTGAGAGCAGTCTGTTGGGAAGAGGTGAAGCCCCCCCCCAGCTGCCTTCATCAGTTTGGGAGGATAGTGCTGGGTACCTTCTTTCACATTGGACATAGTTTTGAGAAAGTGAGGCATTGGGAGGGGTTGGCTGATGGATGATCTGCACGTAGCCAGAGGGCAGAGGTCTTTCCCCGAAGCTCATGCCCGAGCCGGAGGGCCATACAAACTGAGACTACCAGGGAGCAGTGGTAGAGCAACCCGATCGGGCGCCTGGGGCGGCGTGCATGTCCTGCGTCCAGGGGTGGGGCCAGCCACCCGCGGGAGCAGGGCAGAATGCTCAGTGGGGCCTCTGAGGAGTCTCCCTGCCTCCTCCCACTCAGGCACCCTACAGCTGAGGGGGAAGGTGGTAGGAACACCATTTGGGGCAGTGTGGAGCCTGCGGGCACTCAAACCACTCCATCACTCCCAGGAGAGATGCGTGGCTTGGGTGTGCTGCAGGCCCCACGGTGAGTGCCACTCTGGGCAAACCGCTCTGACCGCACCCCCTTCCTCTGCCCCTGCCACGGGGAGTCGCTTCGCCACTTCTTGAGGGCTTCCAAGTGGCAGGTTGAAGTGCTTGCTTTGTATGTATAGATCGCTTGCTGTTTTAGAATAAAATCTTTAATCTTCTCACTCACTGGTGTATTTTGTATTGCTTCTGAATCTCGTTTTAAAAGAACCACCTTGCCTTTGGCAAGAAAGGGCTTTCCATGGGCATGTGGTTGGCCACCATGAGAACAGGATGATGGAGCAGTTGGTCTTGAGTGATCCAGCTGGGCTCCATATTCCAACACCAAGGCAGGTGTGGTTGGCGGGGATGTGAAACAGGACCTTTTCGGCAGCTGCACCTGTTTATGGTGCAGGTTAGCCTGGCTTCTCCTCTGTTGTCCTTTAGGCATGTGAGCAAGACATTGTGGTTCCACCAAAATTTTAACGCATTTTTTTACTATTATTATTGATTAATTAAATTTGTATGTTGCCCTTCAGCCAAAGATCTCACAGCATAAAAATACAGAATAAAACCATAAAGTATATAATAAGAACAAGAACAAAACCAAAGCAAACCAATACCACCACCCCCAATTTTAATTTTTATCTAGTTGCAGTTTTATTGTTTGTTTTTTGGGGGTGGGGGCTTTGGCTGTTTTGAAAAAAGAAGAAGAAATGTATTTCTGTCTCCTCCCCCCCCCCCTTTTGTAAACTGCCTTGGGGGCTTTCTTTGGAGCAGAAAGCCAGTTTTATGAATATTAAAAAAACATATTTTCATAACACCCAGCTGCAATGGAATTGCAATGTGGTGTGTTCTGCCAAAGCCTTAGACCAGGCATCCCCAAACTTCGGCCCTCCAGATGTTTTGGACTACAATTCCCATCATCCCTGACCACTGGTCCTGTTAGCTAGGCATAGCTGCCAAGTTATCCCTTTTTTAAAGGGATTTTCCCTTATGCTGAATAGGCTTCCTCACGAGAAAAGGGAAAACTTGGCAGCTATGTAGCTAGGGATCATGGGAGTTGTAGGCCAAAACATCTGGAGGGCCGCAGTTTGGGGCCCTTAGACCATGGGCAGCCAATATGGTTGATGGGCTCCAACTCCCATCAGCCCCATCCAGTATTGGCAATGTTCAGAGACGGTGGGAAGTGTAGTCACACAGGTTCCCCTTCCCTTTCCCAACTAGAGGGTAGCTTCTATGTGGCAGTGCCTTTCCTAACAGTTTTGCTCAAAGGCTCGTGGAGGAGTTGAAAAGTTCAGCAGTTCCTTGCCAATCCCACCACGTCCGTCCACTGTTCTTATTTTAAGTGAGCGATGACAAGGTAATATTTACACCTCCTAATCTCTCCCTGGCTCGTTCCCACGCTTCAGCAGTGTAGGCATCCCAAATATCTCTTGGCTGTCCTCTCCCGGCTCACCCTGCCCTCCAGAACTTGCCATTCCAACTTGTTTTGCTGGTCTCCGGCGTTGGACGCCCGCCCGTTGGAAGGGCCGCACCTGGTGTGCTAATGAGAAAATGCAACACAGCCCCCCCCCCCGATCAGGTTCCTGTTCGCTTCCTCTTCTGCCACGGAGGCGCCCCCCCATCATTTCCTCGAAATGCACGATCCACTCGTAGCTGGCTGAGAGGGAAGCTGGTGATGGTGACAAGCATTTTAGAAAGGGCGTCGTCGTCGTTTTCTTTCCCCAATGCTCAGCATAGCTGGAAAGGTCACCACTCGCCACTTCACACTTCCTGTTCTCAGGACGGAGAGACAGGCTCAGCTGCCAGCTGGAACTGCCCAACTGTCCTATCACTCTACAAATATTTAGAGCCAGGTTCTGGATCAGCAGTGCTGAGTCACCTTTCTTGTTCCTACCGGTGGAATTACAAGAAGCATGAATCAAGGGAGCTTCCCAAGACTTTTTTTTTTGGCAGCACTTTATTTTCACTGTTCAGTGCCTCTCCCTAGGTAACCAAATAAGGCAAAGTACATGTACAAAAGGGACCCAGGTGGCGCTGTGGGTTAAACCACAGAGTCTAGGGCTTGCTGATCAGAAGATCAGCGGTTCGAATCCCTGCAATGGGGTGAGCTCCCGTTGCTCGGTCCCAGCTCCTGCCCACCTAGCAGTTCGAAAGCACATCAAAGTGCAAGTAGATAAATAGGGACCACTCCAGCGGGAAGGTAAACGGCGTTTCCGTGCGCTGCTCTGGTTCGCCAGAAGCAGCTTTGTCATGCAGGCCACATGACCCGGAAGCTGTCTGCGGACAAACGCCGGCTCCCTCGGCCTATAGAGCGAGATGAGCACCGCAACCCCAGAGTCGGACACGACTGGACCTGATGGTCAGGGGCCCCATTACTTTTACCTTTTACATGTACAAAAGGGAGGTGTTGGCCTGCAGGAATCCCACAAATTGCAGGAATAGAATAAAATCTTTGTGCGGGACCCTAAAGGAAGGGGACCCTGAAAGCACTCTATGAGGACTGAGCATGCTCAGTGGCTGTTGGGGGAAGAGAAATGGGAAACCAGAGAAGGAAGGGAGTTTTTTTGGAATTCTGAACAGCAACAGCCCACAGTTCTTAACATATCCCACTTATTACTTCTATAATATCATACCTTCCAACATTCATCAGAAAATAGGGACATTCTAAAAGACAGGGTGTAGCACAGGGAGAAAATGAAAATGAAATTTTTATTTATACCCCACCCATCTGGCTGGGTTTCCCCAGCCACCCTGGGCAGCTCCTAACAGAATATTAAAAACTTCCCTAAATAGGGCTGCCTTCAGGTGTCTTCTAAAAGTCTGGTAGTTGTTTTTCTCTTTGACATCTGGTGGGAGGGCATTCCACAGGGCAGGTGCCACTACCAAGAAGGCCCTCTGCCTGGTTCCCTGTAGTTTCACTTCTCGCAGTGAGGGAACTGCCAGAAGGCCCTCGGTGCTGGACCTCAGTGTCCGGGCAAAAACCCTGGAGAAGAAGGGACTTAGATGGCTGTGAGGAGGCAGGGACCTTCATTCTCAGCAACTGATCCATGTGAAGAAGACCTACCGGAGATGAGTAGCTGTGCTTATTTGGCCTGACATTCCCGTGTCAATCGTGGTTTTTGCTGATAAAGGGTTAACTCCAACTTCAGTGTGATTTACTGCTGGCTCATTCCTGACATCTACATGACAAAAATTTACATTTATTGCTCTGTTGACTTCTACCTTTTGGGCAGGTTGCCTAGAAGCCAATGTGGCCCTTGGTCTGAAAACAATTCCCCACCCTTGAGCGATAGCCTTCGTGAGTCCTTTTTAAAAGTTGCCCTTTTCATTCTTGACTCTCTACGCTGAGATTCTGAGACAGCAAAAACAATTTACGGGACAACAGACAAAGAGCACACAATGGATTGCTCTGTGCCATCTGTAGTTGCCAGGAGGCTGCTCAACTCAAATGCTGAAGAAGAGGGGGAATGGGAGAAATTCATTGGAATTCAGTCTGCTTTTAATATTGACTTCACCCTCTTCCAGTTTTGAAAGGGGGAAATCTCAGTTTATGCACAAAGGAACATTAGTCATTATTCATCAAGAAATGAAAAGCAGCTGGGCCACAAGGAAGTGCAGAAGGGCTGCCAGATGTAGACTTTGGCCTCATTTTCACTATATCAACCTTGGCCCTCCAGAGGTTGTTGAACTATAATTCCCATGATCCCTAGCTAGCAGGACCAGTGGTCAGGGATGCTGGGAATTGTAGTCTCAAAACATCTGGAGGGCCGAGGTTGAGGAAGCCTGCACTATATGTTTAAAGTAGGACTATACCACTTTAAACAGCTATGTCTTTCCCCCTCTCTGCTGAGAGCTAGCAGATCCCTATTCCCCTCAAAACAACTGTTCCCAGAATTCCATGGGAAGAGGGATCGATTGTTAAGCCACTGTGAGAACTGTAGGGGAAGAGGATCTCCTAACAACTCTCAGGACCCTCAACAAACTACAGTTCCCAGGATTCCTTGGGGAAGCCGTGACTGTTTAAAGTGGTATGATGCTGGCAATATAAGCAATAGAATTCTGTTTAATGTTTTGAATTTATTTCTTATTTATTTACAGGACTTACATACCACTTCATCATTAAAACCTCTAAGTGGTTTACATAAACTATACTTTAACATTACCAATAATATCAGACGTCAAAAACATGTTAGCCTAAACCTTTTCCAAACAAAACCAGCAGTTTCAATAATACGCATTATAAAATAAAACAACAAATTGAAATATGCTTTCAACATACATGATTAAACACCGAAAATGGCGTAGCAACGGCACCTGTCTAATATCAATGGACAGGGAGTTCCAAAGTAGTAGTAGTAATAATAATAATTTTATTATTTATACCCCGCCCATCTGGCTGAGTTTCCCCAGCCACTCTGGGCTGCTTCCAACAGAATAATAATAATAATAATAATAATTTTTAAAAAGGTGATAAAATTTATATTAAAAACTTCCCTAAATAGGGCTGCCTCCAGATGTCTTCTAAAAGTCAAATTGTTGTTTATTTCCTTGACATCTGATGGGAGGGCATTCCACAGGGCGGGTGCCGCTACCGAGAAGGCTCTCTGCCTGGCTCCCTGTAGCTTCACTTCTCACAGTGACGGAACTGCCAGAAGGCCCTCGGAGCTGGACCTCAGTGTCCAGGCTGAACGATGGGGGTGGAGACGCTCCTTCAGGTCAAAGTTCAGACACTGAAAGATTGATTTCTTACAAAGGCAGAACAAAAGTAATGCGGCACTTGTAGAAGAGCCAGTTCCACAGATTGTAGTAGTCAAATGGGCACGTATGAGGCAAGGAGGTAAAGTGGCCGTAATCTGTTAAGAGTTTTATATAGCAATTCAAACACCTTGAAATACTATTAATAATATTAGCAGGTTTTGTTCGAACGATATCGTTGTCCGCAGATGGATTTTCAAACACGACATGTTGGAATGTAAACATTTTGGGCACGCTCTTTTGTGCAAGCTACATAAAGCAAATGCTTGTGTGTGTGTGTGTGTGTGTGTGTGCGCGCACACACACACACACACACACACACACACACACACACAATATTCTGTATTTGCAAAAGGATGACGTCTCTCCCTGCCCTAAGAGTGTGCCAAATTACTCATAAACCTGGACCATATGCCACTGCAATTTGTTGATGGGCCCAAGCTGTTTTGGTAGCTATAAAATCCAAGGGGATTAGAGAGGCTCGATCCATGCTGGAAATGGAACAATGGTGGCCGGGGCAGCTGTTTTCTCTCTCTCCCCTTCCTGCTTCTCAATTTAGGTCATCGTTCAACGAAAAGCCCAAACGCCGCGAACGAGAGCGACTGAAATACTTGCAACACACTGCGATAAGGCGCTCTGCTTCTCTCGACTCTTCACGTCACGGGTCACTTGCATGGCCAAGTGCCCAGGCTGGAATGGGCGAAGGACAAACCGTACATGCAGAAACATCTGAACTTCTGTTTGTCTGTTGGATCTGAAGAACCTGAAGTTGCTGGGTTCTTACTCCTAAAACAAACTTAGTCCATTTGCTCTCTCTGCTTCTGTGCACCGTTTTGCTTCTCACATGTTTCAGGTTGTCAGGAATGTGTTGATTTAAGCAGGGGTGATTTTGCTGCAAGGAATAAAATGGCATCCATACACCAGAAGCCACCTGTATAAGGTCATCATTGGCAGTTTCTTCCTAACATACTCAAGTTCATCAGGGACCCTGGGACACGATGGACCAGATGCAACTAAGTTGTCCTGCTAGTGGAAGCCAGCACAAGGCCTGCTAGAATGATGCTGAATTCTACCATATGCCTCCAATTTTTCTTGCCTTAATTGAGTGAAGTGAGAGACATTACAAACTCATTTTCCCAGGCTCCCCAGCAGTGATGGAGCCTTCTGAGAATTCAGGAAAACTTAGGCATGGCCATAATCTAAGGTTGCCATATTTATTTCGAAAAGTTGGGCCAAAGTTGTTGAGCTTCGTTTTTGTTTTTTGCAAAATCTTTAAAAAGAAAGGAGGACATTTGTGAGCTATTTTTAAGGAAATCCCCCAAAAGCTAGACTTCTGACATTGATTGCATACGTCCGGACATTAAAGTGATTTTGCCCCGGACACTGCTTCTGACTGGTATTCCAGATGTATGGCAACCCTACCAGAACTGGGTGTCATATTCTAAACGGGGGGGGGGGGGATTTGGTTCCTGAACCACATTTCCAAAAACGGTGCTATCTTTAAAATAAAGAGACAGATGTCTACATTTAATTCAACTGGGGATAAAGAATGAGAGGTTAAAAAAGAAGAGCTGCTTTGGGAGATGGAGGGGGCAGCTGTCACCTCTGAATTTCAGATGACATGGGACGATTCCTCTGGAGTGTCTATATCTCACTTCTGATTCCATTTAGGTGACAACTGTTACAAAGTGGACTTCTCCTCACAGAGGCGAGCCTTTGGCTTCTGCAAATATTAATGGTTTGCTTATAGTGAAGCATACATTGATGCATGTACAGTATCTAATACATTGTGCTTTCTTTTCAAGTTCAACTTTGCCCCTTCCTCTGAATATTGCTCTGCTTTCCTCCCAGCCAGCCAGCCACCCACAAAAAATATATATATTTGCGTTCCATTCTCTCTAACCTGAAATGGATTACTTCTTTCCAACTGGACCATTTCTGATTCCGATTCTTTACTGTATCTTTCCGTTTCCATCTGTTCAAACTTGAACTCCTGATGGGGTTAGCAGATGTGCTATGAGGTTTGGATGATAATTGCTGTATGTAACTTTTATCATTCTACTTGCGCCCGCCTCCCAAATATCGCAATGTTGGAGGGAAAATATTGGTGGTGGAGTTTAAAGGGGCCTTTCACGGCTTTTTCTCATCTCCCCCTTTCTTTCTTTTTAAAAAGAGGAAATGATTTAATGGTTTTTTGTTTTGTTTTTTGAGCTTAAGGCCGTGTGGCCTTCTTGGCAGTGTGTGTGCTAAATTATTTAAAGACATTGATAGTAGACAATAGATATATTTTTTCCCCATCTGTGTCTGTAGTGTCCTGGCTCCCAATTGCATTCAATTTCATTATTATAACAGCACCTCTTAAAAACAATTGGCTTGGCTCTGCAGGATAGTTTTATAATGAGAGGAGAAGGGTCTTTAATGGATACATGAGTCAGAAATGAACAGCTTCTCGGGGCTAACAAAGCAAGGGAGTGGTACGTCTCCAACAAAGCCCTCCCACATGTTTCATTGAAGGGTAAATTTTCAAAACAGTCCATGTCAAAATTCATTTTGTTTTAAAAAGAGAGAGACAGATAAACCCACTCATGTTATGCTTTGAACATTCACCAGATACTGCTTAGCTTGCCAGGAATGAAAATGTGGTGTGTGTGGTTGTGTGTGTGTGTGTGTGTGTGTGTGTGTGTGTGTGTGTGTGTTGATACAGGAAGGATTAATTCCTTAAGTGAGATGGGTTAGGTACTCCCCCCCCACCCATTCTCTATCTCCCCCACCCACCCCGCTCCCTGCCGAGATGTTCTTGATTACAAAGCAAAATACACGAACTGTGCCCAACTTTTAAAAATTGATTTTGGGACGGATGCCAGACCAGATGGTTGGGGGGAAAAAACCTAAATACCATTGATTTATCTCACCCACTTTGCAAAGCAATATTAGAGACAATGGACCTTATCAGAAGGAATGAGAATAAACAACGGAATGCAGACTCAATGCAGAGTTAACAACCAAAGCTTAGCAGATTTTTATTATGCTATGATTAATTCGGAATTTATGAACATGCTAACTAGCGGGCAAACACGGTTAGCTTTACCTAATGGAATTGGAGCCAGGATGTGCTTGGCCTTCTGTTAAGTCGCCTCCAATTTGTAGGGAACCACAACGGAGCGATGCATGCTGTAGAAATAAGGGAGCTAAGAGGGAGGGAATCATAGAATCATGGAGAGAAAATCCCAAAGGCTCAACTGTATATCAAAGGAGTGAGCTGGGGTTGCAAGATTTAATTCAGTTAATCGGCCAATTCATTGACTCAGCTTTCAGACCAAGGGTTCCCAAAGCGGGTGGCCCCGCCTCCTGGGAGGTGAGTTTACCTAGGGAGGTGCTAAGCAGCAAGGGGGCGCTGGAGACATAAATGAGGATCAGACTATGAAAAGCTGGCACCATTGATTTCAATTGGATTTTGAATAAATGTGCAATTAATTGTTACCGTTTTGAATTTTAGTGTGTTATTATCTTCCTCAGTGGGTTGTTCAAACCACTACAGTGGTACCTTCGTTCTCAAACTTAATTCGTTCCGGAAGTCTGTTCCAAAACCAAGGCGTGCTTTCCCATAGAAAGCAATACAAAATGGATTAATCCATTCCAGACTTTTAAAAAAACCCTAAAACAGCAATTTAACATGAATTTTACTATGTAACAAGACCATTGATCCATAAAATGAAAGCAATAAACAATGTACTGCAGTCACACAATCAATCAGTCAGTAGCTGAACTGGGTTCCACACAGTTACAAAAGCAAACAAAAAGAGCCGCAAAAACAAAACAAAAAAAGCAAAATAAATAGCAAAAACAGACAGACCCTGGCGTAGCACTCAAAACGGAAGTGTGGCAATCAAAATGGAAGGGCAACACTCAAAACAGAGCATGCTTGACTTCCGAAAAATGTCTGCAAACCGGAACACTTACTTCCGGGTTTGCAGTGTTGTTTGAGTACCAAGGCGTTTGAGAACCAAGGTACCACTTTATTCTGAATAATGCTTTGTATAGGATAGGAGCACTGGGGATTGTGTTTATGGAGAGATGTGCTCCCCCCCAAAAAAAGCTTGGCAATCACCATCCATGGCAGACCTGGGCATGCTCAAATGCACTGATTTTATCAGATGCCTCTTCCAGCTTCATGGTTTACACCGGCGACTTGGATTCAAAAAAATCTTTTTTGCTTTTAACTTGCTTTTAACTTTGTATGATGCCATTGTTTGGTTTTTGTGTTTTTATATTACTGTAAACCACTGTGATATATTTTTTAATGATTGAGCGACATATAAATATTTTTAAAAATAAATAAAGTGAGTGAAATCAGAACTGTGCTTAGCAGAGAGAGGATGCGTGCTGGTAGCCAATTTATTCCCACTCTGCAAAGCTGGAAAACAACAACTCCCAGATAGCTAGAGTACCATTTATAGATACCAAGAAATTGCATATCAATCATCCCTAGGGGATGTAGCCTCCAGACAAGCCCTATGACGTGGAAGAGGACTCTGTATCTGGAACAATGATAAATGCCATAGAAATGAATAAGGATCCCATTCTTGCACTTTCTGGGAGAGCGTAGGCAAACGCCTTGAACCACTCAGCCACCTAACATTACACAAACAATATTTAATTGCCTCACCTTTCCAAATGTTTGCGGAGGTACTAAATTACCCTCAGGTTCCAGCATCTCAGCGGAGCGATCATTCATCTCTGGTTAACGGCTGTTAGCAATGCAAGGGAATAGATTTCTCTGATGGAAATGTTTAAGGCTTGTTATTTGTGAGATGCAGGCGAGAGGTTGTATGTAATGAATTTAGCCCTGCCTCACTTCATTTGCCATGGCTAACATATACAATAAAAAGAGGAGTTTATATTCCAGCGCCACCATGCATGAACATCTCATTATAATAGCAGAGTCTTTTATTTTTTTTGGAAATTGTAACTACACTGTGGTGTGTTAATTTTCAACGCTATAACACACACACACACATACAAAGTTGCAGATTATTGCAGCAAAGAAACTTCATTAGCGCAACCTAAACAAAGAAAACTGGTAAAAACAAATGGGTGTGTTTTGATTGTATTGACTGATGCGCGGGTAAAGTTTGGTGGTTTGTTTTTTTTAAGTGCTTAGATGTTTTGGGATCAAAAAGTTTGGAGCGATATTAAATAGTTAGGGCTTTTGCACAGGACATCATTTTATTGCTCCAGAATGAACGGTTGCTATTTAGCTATGGAAGATCCTAATAGCTTCATCCTTCCAACCGTTCACATCCGTTGCTCTGTCCCAGCTTCTGCCAACCTACCGTAGCAGTTCGAAAGCATACCAGTGCAAGTAGATAAATAGGTAAATGGTGTTTCTGTGCACTCTGGTTTCCTTCACAGTGTCCCGTTGCGCCAGAAGTGCTTTAGTCATGCTGGCCACATGAGCTAGAAAGCTGTCTGTGGACAAACGTTGGCTCCCTCGGACTGAAAGAGAGATGAGCGCCACAACTCCATAGTCGCCTTTGACTGGACTTAATCATCCAAGGGTCCTTTACCTTTATCTTTACCTATAGTAGTAGTGATGTATGGAAGTGAGAGCTGGACCATAAAGAAGGCTGATTGCCAAAGAATTGATGCTTTTGAATTATGGTGCTGGAAGAGACGCTTGAGAGCCCCATTGACTGCAAGAAGATCAAGCCTATCCATTCTGAAGGAAATCAGCCCTGAGTGCTCACTGGAAGGACAGATCGTGAAGCTGAGGCTCCAAGACTTTGGCCACCTCATGAGAAGAGAAGACTCCCTGGAAAAGACCCTGATATTGAGAAGAGAAGACTCCCTGAAAAAGACCCTGATGATGGGAAAGATTGAGGGCACAAGGAGAAGGGGACGACAGAGGATGAGATGGTTGGACAGTGTTCTTGCAAAGAGTCGGACACGACTAAACGACTAAACAATGAAACAACAACAACAACAACACATACCTGTATATTTTTCAGTTGCATTTATACCCCATATATTTTCACATGGGTGAATGAAATCTATCTAGGCATTCTGGAGTAAAAGAAACCTACCCTTATTAACCCAAAATGTTTTCCTCCATCCAATTTCCATCTGTAACCAAACTCCAATATCAGGAAAACATCAACACCACTATATGCTTTGCAGCCTTCCTGCCTAGCCCGGGAATCAGGTGCAGGTTTTATGCCCATCAATTTATTTTTATATTTTATAAGGTAGGATCTTACAATTTTCATTTCTGCTTGCATGATTGGATCTTTAAACACCAAAAGCATTTCACCTCTGCTGGGAAGGATGTGGCTGAAGTAGGGCTTGGAAACAGCTGAATAATAACAGGAGCCAATGGCTTAATGGAGGCTTAGGAGCGCCCTGCTGAAGTGCTTAATGGATGACACCTAAAGACCTTTCCTTATAGCAAATGCAGACAGGTTGAATAATGTGTTTGTATGGGGAGGGGACAGGCTCCCCAAGGCAGCCCTTCCCCAACCAACACACAGCAGGAAGTTGTGTGTGAGCAGGTTTACCTGCATAGGTTCAAGTGGGAAGCCTGCTTTCCAGGAAGCATAGTCTGCCAAAGACCAGTACTCCAGCCTCCTTCAACCTAATGTCCTTCAGATGCTCTTGAACTTCAACTCCCATCAGCCCCAGCCAGCATGACTGGTGGTCAGGGATTATGGGAGTTGGAGCCTAAAACATTTGGAGGGACCCAGACTGGGGGAAACTAATCTACTTCACACAACACATAATTAAACTATGGAGCTCACTGCCACAGGAGGCCTGTGGTGGCCACCTACTGTTGTTGTTGTTTAGTCATTTAGTCGTGTCCGACTCTTCGTGACCCCATGGACCAGAGCACGCCAGGCACTCCTGTCTTCCACTGCCTCCCGCAGTTTGGTCAAACTCATGTTCGTAGCTTCGAGAACACTGTCCAACCATCTCGTCCTCTGTCGTCCCCTTCTCCTAGTGCCCTCAATCTTTCCCAACATCAGGGTCTTTTCCAAGGATTCTTCTCTTCTCATGAGGTGGCCAAAGTATTGGAGCCACAGCTTCACGATCTGTCCTTCCAGTGAGCACTCAGGGCTGATTTCCACCTACTAGGATGGCTTTAAAAGAGGATCAGACAAATTCATGGAAGATAAGGTTAATAGCCCTGAGGTCTAGGCAAGCCTGTTAAAAAGTGTAACAATTAAACCAGTTAGAAGAACAATGAAAGCAATTAGATCAGAATGCTCGGGGGAATGCTTGTCATCGTCATCATTTTATTTGTATTCCGCCTTTCTACAGCTAAAATAATGCTCAAGGCTGCTTACAACATGAAAAGAGTTACATAACTGCAAAAACAGCAAAGTAGTCATAAAAATAAAGAAAACATTAAAAACTGTGTAACCAAACTGAACAATTTTCACATAAAAATAAAGATACATATTAAGTTAATATCAGTAACGACAGCAAAAAAATCCCAACAAAACTCCCCCCCCCTCAAATACCCCAGTCCTTGCTGGGCAGCAGCCGCAGCCGCAGGCCTTATGAGGCCTGTTAGGCCCTGTCCTGGGTCAGGTGGAGAGAGGCAGGAGCGGGGCCCTCAGGCACTCAGTAGGGGTGTGTGTCTCCAAGGGCCGGTGGAATGCCAATACTGATTGGAGACTCTTGTATTTCAGTAGGGCAGGCATTCCACAACACCGGTACCACCAGTGAAGAAGCCTGCCTCCATATAGGTCATATATTCTGACTGTGGGATCAGTATACCATGTATTGTGGTATGACCTAGAGAGGAAGCTTTTGCTTAGGCATGGCACCCATTAATTTCTTAAAGCTGTGCAGGCTGCAGGAGGCCATGGCATGGCATGCTTTCCCTTCTTTTCTACCTTTTCCAGCAGATGCCCGGCACTGCCACACCTGAAAAATATGTAAGTGGATAAAAATGATGTTTAGACAAAGCATTTGAGAAAATTACCCTCTAAAGAAGCGCAATAACCCAAGTGCCATGTGTTCATTGCTCACATAAAGGAGTCAATTAAATACACGGTGAAATTCGCGGCATGGAGCACACCTGCACCGCCACTATTCTTGGCTAATTATGGCCATCTTGTAAATGGGATGATTCATAATAGAATTGTAAGGGGTGTTGGACGGGCTGCTAGCAAGGCAATAACACAGCCATTAGACTGGAGGGCGCCTGAGCTCCTTGCTCATATACAGATGCGTGGAGAGAGGCTCTCCGAACTTGCTCAACAACTGTGAAATTGAATTGTACCAGGACTGAAGGCTGAAACTTCGGTCAGAGATGATGGGGGCTGAGCCAAATGTTTCCGAGTTTCAATTTTCATCTTTGAAATTTGCATGTGCAGTGAAGGTAGAATCTGTTGTCAGACACTGGAGCGAAACAACTTGGAGGCGTAAAATGTTTATTTGAGTTTTTTTTTTGTTGCTGCCCATGTGCTGGACTCTAAATATAGTTTGAAGGAGCTGTGCATGTCTAGCCTGGAGAACAAAACACTGAGAAATGGACAAATCAGTTTCTCTTGGTTTTTCATTTTACCAGTCTCAGGTCCCTCACATTTCTGCATCAGTTTTCAGCCTGATATCCACGTTTTGCAAGCAATTTACACACACACACACACACACACACACACACACACACACACACACACAGTGGTACCTCGGTTTAAGAACAGCCCTGTTTGGTTGTCTTGCTGTGTTTGATTAGGTTCAGTAGTTTCCTGATGGGGTCTGTAATATTGCGACCGGGGATGAAGCCGGTTTGGTCCGGGTCTATTAAATTACCCAAGAAAAGTTGTAGGCTGTTGGCCAGGATTGATGCAAATATCTTATAGTCTTGGTTTATTAGTGCGACCGGGCGGTATGATTCTATAGAAGAACAGCCCTGTTTATGAAGTATTCGGTTTAAGAACTCCACAAAACCAGAAGTAGTGTCCTAGTTTGCGAACTTTACCTCGGTCTAAGAACGGAAGCCTAATGATGGAAGGGCACTCATTAGGGGAAGTGTGCCTCGGTTTAAGAACAGTTTCGGTTTAAGAACAGACTTTCGGAACGGATTAAGTTCGTAAAGTGAGGTACCCCTGTATATGAAATGTATGCAGTTTAATGCATACTTTCCCATAATGTACACATTATTTAGTGGGAGAACTGCAACACAAAATTCAGAGATCTCCAGAGTTTGAAAGATATCTGTGTTTTGGTTCGCATCTTGCTTCAGAAAGTGAGAATTAGGGAAGGTCACATTATAATCTTCACCAAAACCAATTCCTCCCCCAGCCCTACTGAGGCTGTGCAATATAGCACTCTTCAGCTACCTGAAGTACACTTGTTCTCTGTTATCCCAGAGAACAGGGCTGGATTTAATGGACCACAGGAGAGAGAGAGAGAGAGAGAGAGAGAGAGAGAGAGAGAGAGAGAGAGAGAGAGAGAAGGAGGAGGAGGAGGAGGAGGAGGAGGGTGTGTGTCATTCATCAATGGTTATTTGGAACCATGCTTTCTGTATCTTATATGGGGCCACCTTTGAAGGTGACCCGGAAACTACAACTAGCCCAGAATGCGGCAGCTAGACTGGTGATTGGGAGTGGCCGCCGAGACCACATAACACTGATCCTGAAAAACCTACATTGGCTCCCAGTACGTTTCCGAGCACAATTCAAAGTGTTGGTGCTGACCTTTAAAGCCCTAAACAGCCTCGGTCCAGTATACCTGAAGGAGCGTCTCCTCCCCCATTGTTCTGCCCGGACACTGAGGTCCAGCGCCGAGGGCCTTCTGGCGGTTCCCTCGCTACGAGAAGCCAAGTTACAGGGAACGAGGCAGAGGGCCTTCTCGGTAGTGGCGCCCACCCTGTGGAATGCCCTCCCACCAGAGGTCAAAGAGAACAACAACTACCAGACCTTTAGAAGGCATCTCAAGGCAGCCCTGTTTAGGGAAGCTTTTAATGTTTGATGGATTTCTGTATTTTAATATTTTGTTGGAAGCCGCCCAGAGTGGCTGGGAGAACCCGGCCACATGGGCGGGGTATAAATAAATATATTATTATTATTATTATTATTATTATTATTATTATTATTATTATTATTATATGAATGGACTCCATCATTCTTTTAGATGAGCGAGAGGACATGCAAAAATCAAATTCAAATTAAGACAGAAAAGTCTGCATTTGTAACAGCTTGTGAAAATGCAATCCAATGAAACTCTGCCCACAAGTGCTTAGAAAATAGAGGCAGGACTCTGTTGTTCCACGATACCAACATACATATTGTAAGAGAGAAAGCTATGAATAAATTCTCTTTTATGTGCCCACGTTAGCTTCCAAACAGCTCTCCCAAAATATGTTTACGGAGGTTCTCTGTAAATGTGTGGGCTTCCTGGGAGAAAAAAAAGGCCATGTTTTAATTGTTAATTAATTTAGGTTTTAAAATGATACACTTCAAAGAGGGAACAATAGGTGTTTGATCATAAAAGACTTGCTGGCAAAGAGCCTCACTTGTGTATTTAACTGTTTGCAGATATTAGGAAAAAGTGCTCAGACATCTATGCGCCAGGGAGCCAGGAGTGCTGGAGTTGTGCAGGTGATACTCCCAAGAGATCCAAACCTGTACCTTGGAAGTGCACAGGTGAACTGCCTTGGAGATGAAGGTTGTTTACGATTCTCCAAATGGCTCTTAGTGGAAAAGTGGCAAATTAGAGAACAAAAAGACATTATTACCCCTGAGAAAGCGGCTAAAGTCCATGGTCTCGCTTGACAAAAGGAAGGCGCTGATTGCTCCTCTGCCCTCTCTCAGTTCCTCACGATGGCCTGATTGTTGAGCATTCCTCCAGATTTGCTTGCACAAAGCTTACAATCCCATAAAATACTTTCCTGAGATTAACAGAGTAACCCAAAGCCTGATTTATCACACTGGTATGGATGGAGAGGAGCTGCTTGCCTTCAACCAGCTCTGCCCATCTGCCCCGAGCTCTGTGGTGGGGACTCTTCTGCCCACCTAAATTAGGATCAGGCAGAAGCTATTTCCAGCGTATGCCCCCCTAAATGGGCATTTTGAGAGTGAAGCAGAGGCGAAGCTGGGCTGGCCAACTGTCTGCTCCATCCTAAATAAGCAGGGTCGGATTTAGGTTTGATGAGGCCCTAAGCTACTGAAGGTAATGGGGCCCTTTGTCCCATTACCAGCTGTCCTTTGTCAACAACAAATTGTCACTGTTTTGTGTGTGTTGAATATATGCTATGTCACGGGTGTCAAACTCAAGGTCCGCAGGCCAAATCCGGCCCGTCAGACCTCGTCATGTGGCCCGCCGAGCGCCCCAGCCAGCGGGACCCAGCAGTGGGACCTTGCTGCTGAAGCGCCGCACCTCCTCCTCCTCCTGCCACGGCTCAGCCTCATGAACGTGAGCTCAGCAGCGGCTCAGCCTCATGAACGTGCAACTCTGAGGCTTTACGCACGTCTCCTAAAACGGACACCCGCTGCCTCACGCTGCACGGGAAATGCTTTTTGCCCCTGGGTCCCTTCGTGCACTTTTCTGGCGCTGAATCAAGGCGGCGACCCCCCCCTTCCCTTTCTTTCTTCCTCTCTCTCGTTGTTATTCTTTCTTTCCCTCTCCTACCTTCCTTCTTTATCTCTGTCTTCTCTCCCTCTTTCTTTTTCTTTCTTTCCTTCTTTATTCCCTTCCTTCTTTCCTACTCTTCTTTCTCTCCCCTCTTTCCTTCCTTCCTCTATCCCTCCTGCTCCCTCTTTTCTTTCTTCCTTCCTTCCTTCCTTCCTTCCTTCCTTCCTTCCTTCCTTCCTTCCTTCCTTCCTTCCTTCCTTCCGTTCTTCCCATCTTTCTCCCTCTCCCTCATTCTTATTCTTTCTTTCCCTCTCTACTTCCTTCCTTCTTTCTCCCTTTCCGTCTTCTCTCCCTCTTCCTTTTTCTTTCCTTCCTTATTCCCTTCCTTCTTTCCTACTCTTCTTTCTCTCCCCTCTTTCCTTCCTTCCTCTCTCCCTCCTGCTCCCTCTTTTCTTCCTTCCTTCCTTCCTTCCTTCCTTCCTTCCTTCCTTCCTTCCTTCCTTCCTTCCTTCCTCCCTCCCTCCCTCCCTCCCTCCCTCCCTCCCTCCCTCCCTCCCCTCCCCTCCTCTCCCCTCCCCTCCCCTCCCCTCCCTCTCCCTCTCCCTAGAAACATAGGATGCTGCTTTATACTTCTGGCCCTTAAACCCTGGAACCAGGAGAGCAGCTCCAGTGAGTCAAACTCAGCCAGTCCCTTTGGTGAAGGGTGGTGGCTCACTGGCAGAACATCTGTCCTGCATGCAGAAGGACCCCAGCATCTCCAGGTACCAGTAGCTCTGCAAAGCTCCTGCATGAAACCCTAGCGAGCCTCCACCACCCAGTGCAGTTACCAAAAATCATTTTTCAATAAATTGTACAATAATTGTACATTTGAATATCTACTTGCCATTATTCTGACTATGTTTCTGCTTTCAGAGCTAGTTATTACTTACATTATTACAAAAAAACAGTAATAATTGAATGCAGTGACAATAATTTATGATAATAAAGAGTGGACACATAGTCCTACAGATACAACCGGCCCTTTGAGGGTGACCAAACTGCTGATGTGGCCCCCGATGAATTTGAGTTTGACACCCCTATGCTATGTGGTAATTTATGGACCTAATAGGTATCTAAAGCCATTTGCACATGTTGCTATTCAACCAGTCCATGCAGAATGTAGGCACCCTATATATAGAAATGAGCAAACCAGTGATATTTTAGGGAGCAGGCTAGCAGGCGGGGCCCATGACTTACATCATAGGAGCCTACACAACACAAAACACTGTTGCTGTATGTAGGTTTTGTTTTATTTGTTTTTAATCTTATACTTTGGAAATGTACATCTAGTTTTTCTTTCCTTTAAGACGTCTGAGACGTCTGTCAAAGTCCGGATGTATGGCATCCCATGTCAGAAGTCTAGATTTTGGAGAAGTTCCTTAAAAATAGCTTAAAAACTTCAATTGGTCAAACCAACCCCCCTTTGAAAAAAAAAAGCTTAACAGCTTTGCCAAAAAGAGCTCAACAACTTTTGGGTCCGGATTTTCACTTTTTGAAATATGGCAACCCTAAAATAAAATCAACGGTGAACTAAAAACCCGATTAAGATACATGTCAACATTATACATATTTCTGACAGGCTTGCATAAAAAGTTGCTGAAAAGACAGTGAAGGTGCTTGCCTGGATCAATAGGCAGTGGGTACTGGTATGTCCCCTCTGTGGAAGGACGTGTGGATCCAGAATTGGCCTCCACAGTCACTTACGGACTCACTGTTAAAATTGTGTTTATGGAAGACAATCTTACTCGGCTATGAGGGATTGAAGAAGAAGAGGAAGACCTAGCAGGTAAATTGGTCCCAAGTTCTTAAGGGCTTCATTTACTAATAGTAACACCTTGTTCACGATCTGTCTCCTTCCATGAGTGACAGGCTACTTTCTCTTGGAAATGAAGAGCCCAATGCATGTTGGGCAATGAGGATAAGAGCAACTTCTATAGGAAGTAGGGAAATCCCCTGCAATCCAGGTGGTCCAGCACCGAGGGTCTTCTGGCGGTTCCCTCGCTACGAGAAGCCAAGTTACAGGGAACCAGGCAGAGGGCCTTCTCGGTAGTGGCACCCACCCTGTGGAATGCCCTCCCATTAGAGGTCAAAGAGAACAACAATTACCAGACCTTTAGAAGGCATCTCAAGGCAGCCCTGTTTAGGGAAGCTTTTAATGTTTGATTTCTGTATTTTAATGTTTTGTTGGAAGCCGCCCAGAGTGGCTGGGGGAACCCGGCCAGATGGGCAGGGTATAAATAATAAATTATTATTATTATTATGGTCAGGATGTGCCACCAAGTCCCCAGTGCATAGCATGAACCTGGCAGAGAGGAAGAAGGGAAAAGCACTCTATATTGCCTCTTTTCCCAGTTAAGGTAGGAGCTATATAATGCCATTTCTCAATCCATTCCGAATGCAGGGTGGGCTTAACAGAGGGTGCCCAATTTTTTGAAATGCCTATTTCATTTTGTCTGAACATCAAACAAGAATAATATCTCGGCGAGGTCTCTACAATTTGCAGGGCAATATCTTTAACTCGGAGAATTGCAGAATTCAGCCCCAATCTCTGCTTTCAACGGCGGCACAAAGAGAGAGGGTAAATCTTTCATGTAGCACAGTTCGAAACAACATTTAATCCTGGCAGAAACTTAACATAGCTTTCTGTCCCTTGCAATCACAGAGAACACTAGAAAATATGTTCTTTTGAATAAAATGCATCGGAAGCCTTGTCGGGGAAATGGGGAAATTGATATCTTATGCTCTTTCTTGGATCCAGCTTCTAAAGAATATTTATCTGCTGGTTTAATGGGTGGGCGACCACAATGCGCATTGGACAGTGTTTCTGCTTTTTATTTGTCCTGTTGGACTTGCAAGCGAAAGATCATTGTTATCCTACAACACCCACTAAAGGCTTTTATTTTTTAAAAATACAGTATTGTCATGCACAGTTTTGCCAGCCATAACCACTGTGTATATTGTCCTAGTCGCCGTGCTCTTCAAAAACGACTGTACAATAAATAATCAAAGATTAAAACCTTAAACCAAGAGAACTTAGGGGGGAAATGTTTGAAAATTTTATCTCAGATTATAAAAATCCCGGGATGATTTACCTGTAGAGACAACTTCATTGCTGCCATGTGCAAAAACTAATGATCTTGCTCGGCTTGTGATTGGTGGAGATGTGGCTTAGGAAGCAGGCTTATAGGGAAGCAATAAAGTCATCTTTTACCACAACTACCTGACTTGTCACCAGCATATCTTTTGCCATTTGTTACAAGAAAAATCACAGTTGGTGAGTATATTTATATCAGGATGGTACTGGTGTGAGCAGAAATTCTTGCTCAAAGTTCCCAAGTTGTTTTAAGCTTGGGCTGGCCGCAGTCAAATGTATCATCGCTTTTTGCCTAGACATCAAAAAACAACACACATGCTCTTACTGTGAGGCTACTTCTTGATCCTAAGAACCTCACAGAGAGAATTTGACCTGCCCCAAAGTTATGGTATCTTGTGTTGTTGTTGTTGTTGTTGTTGTTGTTGTTGTTAAGGTTTCTTAGAGGCTGTTAACAAGGCAGTCTCAAGCAGTACACTTAAAAAAAAACACCTTAACAATAACAGGCCCTCCAAGTGTCCCTATTTTCATACCCTCCAGCATTTCCCCAATGAAAATAGGGGTGCCCTATTCTACAACAACAACAACAACAACAACAACAACAACAATGTTTGCACTCTGCCCGACTGGGTTGCCCCAGCCACTCTGGGCAGCTTCCAACATATATAAAAACGCAATAAAACATAAAGCATTAAAAAACTTCCCTATACAAGGTTGCCTTCAGATGTCTTCTAAAGGTTGCGTAGTTACTTATCACCTTGGCTCGGAGGTCACATAACTCCATAGCCTCCAACATTTCTCTGATGAAAATGGGGGCATTCTAAGGAAAAGGGGGACATTTTGGGATCAAGTGTCTCTATTTTCCAGGGACAGTCCTGGATTTACAGAAGAAGCCATCCCAGTTTCTGATTTGATTCTGGAATATTCCACAAAACTTTGTTGTTGTTTAGTCTTTTAGTCGTGTCCGACTCTTCTTGACCCCATGGACCATAGCACGCCAGGCACTCCTGTCTTGCACTGCCTCCCGCAGTTTGGTCAAACTCATGTTCGTAGCTTCGAGAACACAGTCCAACCATCTTGTCCTCTGTCGTCCCCTTCTCCTAGTGCCCTCCATCTTTCCCAACATCAGTGTCTTTTCCAAGGATTCTTCTCTTCTCATGAGGTGGCCAAAGTATTGGAGCCTCAGCCACAAAACTTAGGACACCCCTATTTTCATCGGAGAAATATTGGAGGGTATGGAGTTATGCGACCCCCAAGCCAAGGAGATATACAACCTTTAGAAGCCATCTGAAGGAAGCCCCATATAGTTTTATTTTATTTTTTATGTTGGAAGCTACTCAGAGAGGCTGGGGCAATCCAGTCAGATGGCTGGGTTATGAATAAAATGATGATGATGATGATGATGATGATGATGATGATGATGATGATGATGGAATAGGACAACCCTGTTTTCATCAGAGAAATGTTGGAGGGTATGCAATAATAAACATCCAAAGTTTTGACCTTGATGGATCAGCATTTTCAGGAAGGGAGAAAATTTCACCGAGCTGTTTTGATCTTCACCTCAGGGGGTGTTGAACTGGGCTGGGTTTGCTGGATCCAGAGCCAGTCCCATAGCTGCGCCCATTGGCCCCAGTTTGCCTGCCCGCTCTTCCAATGAGTGCCCAGGTTTTGGCTGCACCAGTGGCTCTGTCACTTTGCAGAGCCTCAATAATGGCAGCAAGGCTTGTTCTGTCAGCGAGTAAGTCCATGGAATATTTGAGGGCTTACTTCTGTGTAAACATGCGTAGGATTGTGTTGCATGTTGTAGACACCGAGTGTTGTTCAGAAACAACTGCACAGAAGCCTCAGTAGGCTTACTTCTTTAAGACTTATACTATTGGTTTTATACCAGTTTAACTATTCTGGTTTTCCCCAAATAATGTTTGGTAGTGAATTTATTTAGAATAGCTCGAAGCTGCCATTGAAGACTTGGAGGACACACCAGTGAGGAATTAGATGAGAACTTTGGCGCTGTGGGTTAAACCACTGAGCCTAGGGCTTGCTGATCAGAAGGTCGGCGGTTCGAATCCCCGCAAAGGGGTGAGCTCCTGTTGCTTGTTCCCAGCTCCTGCCAACCTAGCAGTTCGAAAGCACGTCAAAGTGCAAGTAGATAAATAGGTACCACTACAACAGGAAGGTAAACAGCATTTCTGTGTGCTGCTCTGGTTCGCCAGAAGCGGCTTTGTCATGGTGGCCACATGACCTGGAAGCTGTATGCCGGCTCCCTCGGCCAATAATGCGAGATGAGCGCGCAACCCCAGAGTCGGTCACGACTGGACCTAATGGTCAGGGGTCCCCGTTACCTTTACCTTATTGTCAAATAAGAACCGAACAGCAACAGGAAGCCCCTGATTCCACCCAGATACAACTTAATTCAATGCCACCTAGTGACTAAATGATATAATGACACTCTCCACCCATTAGGACCCCCTCTCAGATTCTGCCAGCCTTGCCAGCTGCTTATATCACCAGCCCAACACAAACACCCACAGAGACGTATAGTCCCAGCAAGAGACTTTACCCACTGACATTTAGTGGATTAGATTTACAGAACATTTAATCCAGTTGCCTATATTAAAGGTTGCTGGTATTGCCAGCCCAACAAATGATAACTGCAGCTAAGTCCCATGGAAAGCAACAGAAGACTATGTTGCATTCATTTCCATGGGGAGAAAACATTTCATAGATGGGACGCTACAACAGAAAGTGCCCCTTCTCTCATTGTCACCCTCCAGACCTCCCTTGGAGGTGGCACAGAATCGTAGAATTGTAGAGTTGGAAGAGACCAACTTGTCCAGCAATGCAGGAATCTTTTGCCCCATGTGGGGCTTGTATCCTGAGTGTTCGGACCCCTGGGCCCTCACTTGTGAGGTGCCTCAGGGTTCCATCCTCACCCCCATGCTTTTATAACATCTACATGAAGCCACTGGGAGAGATCATCAGGGGGTTTGGGCAGGATGTTCATCAGTATGTAAGTGATACCCAGCTCTACCTCTTTTTTAAATCAGAAGCAGTGAAGGTCCTGTGTGAGTGCCTGGAGGTGGTTGGAGGATGGATGGCAGCTAATGGATTGAGGTTGAATCCTGTTCTTGGGGGACAGGGGGCGGGCTGGTGTGGAGGACTCCCTGGTCTTGAATGTGGCAACTGTGCCCCTGAAGGACCAGGTGCGCAGCCTGGGAGTCATTGTGGACTCACAGCTGTCCATGGAGGTGCAGGTTAATTCTCTGTCCAGGGCAGCTGTCTACCAGCTCCATCTGGTACGCAGGCTGAGACCCTACCTGCCTGCGGATTGTCTCGCCAGAGTGGTGCATGCTCTAGTTATTTCCCGCTTGGACTACTGCAATGTGCTCCACATGGGGCTACCTTTGAAGGTGACCCAGAAACTGCAACTAATCCCCAATGTGGCAGCTAGATTGGTGATTGGGAGTGGCTGCCGAGACCACATAACGCCGGTCCTGAAAGACCTGCATTGGCTCCCAGTATATTTCCGAGGACAGTTCAAAGTGTTGGTGCTGACCTTTAAAGCCCTAAACACCCTCGGTCCAGTATACCTGAAGGAGTGTCTCCACCCCCATCGTTCTGCTCGGACACTGAGGTCCAGTGTCAAGGGCCTTCTGGCGGTTCCCTCACTGCAAGAAGCAAAGCTACAGGGAACCAGGCAGGGGGCCTTCTTGGTAGTGGCGCCCGCCCTATGGAATGCCCTCCCATCAGATGTCAAAGAGATAAACAACTACCTGGCATTTAGAAGACATCTGAAGGCAGCCCTGTTTAGGGAAGTTTTTAAATGTGTGACATTTTAATGTATTTTAAATATTTGTTGGAAGCCGCCCAGTGTGGCTGGGGAAACTCAGCCAGATGGGCTGGGTACAAATAAATTATTATTATTATTATTATTATTATTATTATTATTATTATTATGTCTCATGCTCAACTGACTGAGCTCTCTACGGAAAATGAAAACAGAGGATGATCTTAGGGACCATCTTCCCTTCCCCAGATCCATTTCTGAAGAAGCTGAGGGGGGTGAGGCTAAGTGTAGAAATATGGTCAGGAAGGGCACTGAGCAGGATCAGAACTTCCTGCTCACCAGCCCCCTCTGCCTTAAGCAAAAGTCTGTGAGCGCATCAGGAGCTTTCCTCATTCCCATCAGTGCCATGAACTACAATTCATGCGGAGAAGTTGCAGCGCTGGTCAAATCTGTCAATTTTCAGGTCTCTACATTTCTCATTTTTTCCAATCTTAAATTCAGCTCTCCACATTTCTGCAGCAATTTGTTGCTGCTGTTGTTCCCATGAAAACCAACCAGCATTTTGGTGATGCTAACAAAAGCATTTTTTGTATGCCGTTATGCCTAATAGACACATTGTTGCAAGCGCTTCCCCCAAATTTAATGTGTGTTTTTGTATGTTGTTCTTGCTAATATGTCCATTTATATGCACGCTTTACCCTAGTGTGTAAATATACTCTAGTGTGCAAAAGGGGGGGGGGCTGCATTGCAAAATTCGGGGATGTGCGAATTTCCAAGGGAGGCTGTATTTTGGTTTGTGCATCTTGTTTTAGAAAATGTGTGAATTAGGTACGTCCACCTTTAAATGCTAACCGAATCAAATTCCTCCTCTGTCCCTAATGCTGATGGAGAACTTCCCATGCAATTCCAAAATTTCCTCCCTGATCCGTTCTCACACCTTGGTACCTATTTACTTTTGGCTATGCTGGTTCCTTTATATCAGTTGCTTAGAATTCTGCATTCATTCCTGGCATTTGCCATCTTTTAGCCGAGGGATTTAAATGATCTAAACCCTCCTATGTCTGACTGAGCAGGGCTTTGATATTTACTGTTCTTCTGACTTTATTATCATGTGAAATTGTCACTATCATGCTTCCAGCCCTTCCCTCTTGGCTCGTGTTATATTTAACTGTCTGATCTAGAAGAGGAGGCTGGAAACTGCCAGCCACGGGGAGATCTTAATACTGTTTATGCCATTCTGGGTAAGGGGGAAAATATATATTTGAAATTGGTGCATTTTCACAGGGTCGTTGTACAGGCTTGCCCCCCTTCTTGTGCGTGCACATGTTAGAAGCACATTGTGCAAAAGACCTGGCCATCTGGATGCACTCTTATGCTTACTGAATCCCTGGCTTCACAGGTGCATTTCAGCTCTTTGTGTGAATTTCAGGAAGGAGGACAGGATCTGCAGGAGTGCTTTGATGGCTTTGATGGTGAATCCATTGCTGGCCTACTTCTTAGGGCCCACCCCAAAAGGTAAAGGTAAAGGCACCCTTGACCATTAGGTCCAGTTGTGACTGACTCTGGAGTTGCGGCACTCATCTCGCTTTATTGGCTGAGGGAGCTGGCGTATAGCTTCCAGGTCATGTGGCCAGCATGACAAAGCCGCTTCTGACGAACCAGAGCAGTGCACGGAAACACCGTTTACCTTCCCACTGTAGCGGTACCTATTTATCTACTTGCACTTTGATGTGCTTTCGAACTGCTAGGTTGGCAGGAGCTGGGACCGAGCAATGGGAGCTCATCCCGCTGCGGGGATTCGAACCGCCGACCTTCTGATCGGCAAGCCCTAGGCTCAGTGGTTTAACCCACAGCGCCACCCACGTCCCACTACAAAACTCAGATTTTACATAATCAGTTTGACCCTGGACAGTCTGTACCTGGGTGGCTTCGGTTCAGATGTGATTTTAACTTGGAATTTCCATGTCTCTTCTCCCCATTTCCCAATATTTGATGTTCCAAGCAATGCTATGTCTGTAGAAACTGTTGTTTTAAAATGTTTTTTTTTTAAAAAAAAAAAGTTTTAATGCTATAACCCACTCTGTGACCTTAGAGTGAAGGGTGGAACAACAACAACAACAACAACAACAACAACAACAACAACAACAACAACAACACAGCAAAGTCATCTACAGAAAGCTGTTAGGGGTGCTTTAAAGCAGATTGTGAATTTTTCAAGTATAGGGAACCCTCTGTACTTAGCAGGGAGAAGGTTTGAGATACCAGCTGTTTCTAGCGTGTCTTTTTGTGGAGCCAAACAGTTGAAAGGTTGCAGCACTCGTTGTAGCTGTAGAGAGCAATACAGGAGAGACATGTTTTGTTGCAGCTGGGGCAGATGAAGGCGCCCGGGTGGGCTGCTGCAGATGCACCATGGCATTTCATCTCTGCGCTCCTCCTCTGGTTATTGCCGTGACTGCCTCCAGGCACTGTGGTCATCTGCAAGGGATTCCCACATGGGAGGATTGATGTTGCCAGCCTTCATGTCACATTTGAAGATGGTCTTTGTAACGTAGAATTGGTGTGCCAACAGGCCCGGTGCTAGAAGCCAGCTCCCTGTAGAGCAGGTCTTGGGGATCCTGCCACCTTCCATTCTGTGGACCCGACCAAGCCAGTGTAGATGGCGCTGAGACAGGAGTGCAGACATGCTGAGAATATGGGCTTGGGACAACACATCTTTTGGGGGACTCTCTCCCCAAGTCATCCCACTGCAGTGTATGCGGAAGGCATTGAGGTGTTGCTCCTGATGGTTGTAACATTGTATGGACATTTTGTGGGATGTAATCCAATAGGAGCAGTCAAATACAACATTCCTTGTTTTCCTAGAGTGGGCATGCAAGGGGATGTTTGGTCCAGGAGGTCGAAACTTCCTGTTCCACCTGGGCTGGAGCATCCTTCCTTTGCATGTGATAGTTGGGCATGACCTAACCTGTCCAGGTAACAAAAGGACGAATCACGCAGCACACCTCTCTCTTTTTCACCTCTTTCTTCGTTCGACCAGCTTTTAGCTAGGACTGCTCTGCTAGCTCTCACCTAGCAGAGACAGTGGGATTATTCTCCCATATGGGGTAGATCCACATGTGCATATTTGTAACTAAGTCTGCCTTCAGGGATCCAACTGTGAACTGATGTAAGTAAACTTATTTTATTGACTTTGAATAAGATTGTGGCATCCTTATTCTTTTAAGAGGGGTTAAAGGGAACTTACCAGGAACATACAATTCAATCTGAAGACAGGCTGAATTGTATAATAGTATTATAATTGTATAATAACAAGCCTGCAACCAGCTATCTGCTGTGCATGTAAAAAGGGGAATGTAAACTCTGCTAAGTAAAGTAACTTGCTAGCCAATGCAGTTCTGGGCTGCATCAATAGGAGTATAGCATCTAGATCAGGGGTCCCCAAACTAAGGCCCTGGGGCCGGATGCGGCCCAATCGCCTTCTAAATCCGACCTGCAGACGGTCTGGGAATCAGCATGTGTTTACATGAGTAGAATGTGTCATTTTATTTAAAATGCATCTCTGGGTTATTTGTGGGGCATAGGAATTCATTTATTTTTTTAAAAAAAATACAGTCCGGCCCCCCACAAGGTCTGAGAGACAGTGGACCGGCCCCCTGCTGAAAAAGTTTGCTGACCCCTGATCTAGATCAAGGGAAGTAATAGTACCACTGTATTCTGCTCTGGTCAGACCTCACCTGGAGTACTGTGTCCAGTTCTGGGCACCACAGTTCAAGAAGGATACTGACAAGCTGGAACGTGTCCAGAAGACGGCAACCAAAATGGACAAAGGCCTGGAAACGATGCTTTATGAGGAATGGCTTAGGGAGCTGGGTATGTTTAGCCTGGAGAAGAGAAGGTTAAGGGGTGATATGATAGCCATGTTCAAATATATAAAAGGGATGTCATATAGAGGAGGGAGAAAGGTTGTTTTCTGCTGCCCCAGAGAAGCGGACATGGAGCAATGGATTCAAGCTACAAGAAAGAAGATTCCACCTAAACATTAGGAAGAACTTCCTGACAGTAAGAGCTGTTCGGCAGTGGAATTTGCTATCAAGGAGTGTGGCGGAGTCTCCTACTTTGGAGGTTTTTAAGCAGAGGCTTGACAGGCATATGTCAAGAATGCTTTGATGGCGTTTCCTGCTTGGCAGGGGGTTGGACTGGATGGCCCTTGTGGTCTCTTCCAATTCTATGATTCTATGATTCTAAGTTAGGAAGGATATCAATAAACAATATATCCTCTCCTGCCACCCTGAACATTCCCACACATTTTATGAACACTGGCATATTAAAGGGCACATGATAGGTATGTATTCCGCATTAAGCTGAGGGTGTTGGTGAGCCCAATTTTTTTTCTCCTTGTCTCAGTGGCTACTACAGTTTCAGGGGTCTGACTTTGTGGGGTCTTGAGCCTCCTTTCTCTTCCACCACCTTCTCAGGTTAACATATATTATATAAATATATATTAAGGGCTGATTGATTATTTCTTTTGTAACCATAAACTGATTCTGTTTCTTTCTTTCCCCTTTTTGTTACATTTCCATTAAAAAAAAAACCCACAGCAACAAGCTCTGAGCTGAGGTGCAGAGTACAGATGCTTAAAGGACCTTCCAGAAAGGGTGTTGGAAAAATTCAATTCAGTTCACATTTAAAGGCAAGCTCCCCACTTCAAATTCACATTTTCTGTCACAGCACACAGACCAAAATGCAGCCATCTTTTGAATATTACACTTCCTTGATTTTTGCAACACATTTTTCCAGCCAAGCAATGTATACAGAAATGCATCTACTAGGGTAAAGGGTACACAAAATGCTTGTAGTAGTGAAATAATAATAATAATAATAATAATAATAATAATAATAAGAAGAAGAAGAAGAAGAAGAAGAAGAAGAAGAAGAAGAAGAAGAAGAAATGATAGCATTGAAAAATGCATTATAATTAGGCAAAATTGCTTTGCGAAATTATGCTCATCAGCTGAAATTGCGCACAAATGGGTATATTTGGAGAAATTTGCCCTAACCTGGATTTCTGTATTTTAATGTTTTGTTGGAAGCCGCCCAGAGTGGCTGGGGGAACCCGGCCAGATGGGCGGGGTATAAATAAATTATTATTATTATTATTATTATTATTATTATTATTATTATTATTACTACTACTACTACTAACCTGCTGCTGAATTTTCCTGAGGACTTCTTTAAAATTTTAAATAAAATGCAAACCAATATGGGAATGTGGAAAAGTTGATGAAAGAAAGAAAGAAAGAAAGAAAGAAAGAAAGAAAGAAAGAAAGAAAGAAAGAAAGAAATGGAGAGAAACTGAAATGGAGATATTTGGCAACCCCCCATCCTGCAGCCTCTAATTCCCTTGCAAGCATCTATTTCTCCATTATATTATGGAGAAATAGATGCTTATATTAGTTGAGAGAACATCATTACAAACAATGCAAAAGAAGCAGATTCTTTTTCCAGATGGACCCAACAGCATTACAGTTAAAGCAGCCAACCCTTTCAAGACCTATTTCCCCTCCTCGAATGCCCCCCCCCACTTCCATTTGCTGCAAAGGCACAAAACTCAATTAGTTATTAATTGGTGCATGTTAAAATTCATTAACTCCTGCATATGAAGCTTAAGCTATAATTAACTGTCTTCCTTGCCTTCTTCTTCTTCTTTAAATTCAGGTACAAAATCTCCTTTGTTAATAGGAAAGAAAGGAAACGTAAGTCCCCAAGACATATAGCTGCCCAGTGGCGTCCCTAAGAGGGACCTCCACTGTGCTGGCAACATGACAAGCCCAGCGGGATCTTCAGAGCCAACCCCCTCATTGCAGCAGCGCCTGAGTATTTGTTCTCCAGGTAGGAGTCAAAAGTAGAAAGCAGAATAACCAACCCCTACGAGGTTTTTTATTTAGCATCCCCGATGTTCTGATCTTGACAACATATGTGCATCCCCACCCCCCGGCCGCCCTTTGCATTTATTCTGCATGGCTTCCTGCTTTAAACCTTACCCGAAAGGTAATACAAGATAGAGTCATAGCCCACATATGCAGCAGCGTGGGGGCAACAGTGATTTTAAAGTAAAATGAGCAGTGAAATTAATTTACATGTCAGGTTCCCGGGCTAATGTCCCAGTGCCTTTCGGTGGAATTTGCATATATTCACATCTCCTCTCTTGCTTGCTGGGGATGGGATGTGTGCAAGGAGGGAGGCTGGTGCAAAGCTCCTTCTGTTGCTGCTGTTGCGCTTGTTGCCGTTGTTTCGTTTGCAAAATGCTTCCTAGGAAAAAAAAAGCTCAAAGTGATTTTGCAACGCAATGAAAACATGTATAAAACAGTAACAGCTATTGCGCCTGTAAAAGCCATTAGAAACAACTACATTTTTCTTTTCTTTTTAGGCAGTTTATTTATAAGAGAAATTAAAAACAATTTAAATTCCAGTGCAAGCCATCAGTAGGGATAAACATCTGCACGTACAGTGTTGTATCGGTGTGATGGCTGATATCGCAAGTGCAAATGGTATTATCCCCATACCTTTTGAGAAGCCGCTGGCATGAAGAAGTGCCAAGGAGGATTGTTGTGTGTTTTTTGCAGTTGAATTTTTATTAAAGCTTGAAAGAATAAACACACACACACACACACCAAAATAAGCATCAAAGATGGAGCATTTTTTAAACATAAAAATTAAAAGAAAATAGAGAAGAAAAAAGGAGAAAACTTCTGATTCGCCATCTAATAGCTTTAAAAAGCAGAGACATCACCTTGCCTACAAAGGTCCGTATAGTTAAAGCTATGGTTTTCCCAGTAGTGATGTATGGAAGTGAGAGCTGGACCATAAAGAAGGCTGATCGCCGAAGAATTGATGCTTTTGAATTATGGTGCTGCAGGAGACTCTTGAGAGTCCCATGGACTGCAAGAAGATCAAACCTATCCATTCTGAAAGAAATCAGCCCCGAGTGCTCACTGGAAGGACAGATCGTGAAGCTGAGGCTCCAATACTTTTGCCACCTCATGAGAAGAGAAGAATCCTTGGAAAAGACCCTGATGTTGGGAAAGATTGAGGGCACTAGGAGAAGGGGACGACAGAGGATGAGATGGTTGAACAGTGTTCTCGAAGCTACGAACATGAGTTTGACCAAACTGCGGGAGGCAGTGCAAGACAGGAGTGCCTGGCATGCTATGGTCCATGGGGTCATGAAGAGTCAGACACGACTAAATGACTAAACAAACAACAACAAGCTTTAAAAAACTTAATGATTGGAAACCTCTTCTGGACTTTCTGCACAATGAGGAAAATGAACTTGTGATATCAAAGTTTGAAGATGGGAAAAAGAAGACGTTGACTTGTGAAAAGTAGAAGAGTTGAATGTTATTACAAAATAAGAACCTTACAATGGGGATTTTGTCCACACCAGAAAAGGCACCTTTCCCCTACAGGTCAACCCTATAGGCTTTTCTTTTAGCCTATGTATGTCTATTCAGAAGTAAGTCCCCCTATATTCAGGGGGATCTTTTGTCCAGGTAAGTCTGTATAGAATCATAGCTTAGGATTCCCTGGACCGCGTGCCAGAGATGGAGAATTTGTTTCCCTCCAGATGTTGGTGAGCTACGATTTCCACCATCCCTGACCGTTGGCCATGTTGGCTGGGGCTAAAGGGAATTGGAGCCCATCAATATCTAGATGGCCACAGGTTCTACTTATATCCTTGTTTTAAGGGACAGGGCTTCCTTTGATATTTACCACCACTGAACCTTTCTGTGACCATTTGTATGTATTGAACCTGGAGAAGGTGTCAAGGGTGTTGCCGCAAAATGGCTGCTGTGTACAAATGGCTAACCACAAAATGGCTGCAGTGGGAGAATGGCCACTCACAAAACGACCAGCATTCCTCTTGACTTGAATTGTTTGGGTAGAGTTTATGGGTCTCTGGGCCTATTTAGGGCTTGAACCAGGGTTTCCCGAACTTCTGAATTCATTGGCTTCTTGATGAGCTTATAGAGACCTACATTGGCTCCCAGTACGTTTCCAAGCACAATTCAAAGTGTTGGTGCTGACCTTTAAAGCCCTAAACGGCCTCGGTCCTGTATACCTGAAAGAACGTCTCCACCCCCATCGTTTAGCCCGGACACTGAGATCCAGCGCCGAGGGCCTTCTGTCGGTTCCCTCACTGCGAGAAGCAAAGCTACAGGGAACCAGGCAGAGGGCCTTTTCGGTGGTGGCGCCCGCCCTGTGTAACCCCCTCCCATCGGAGGTCAAGGAGATAAACAACTACCTGACATTTAGAAAATACCTAAAGGCAGCCCTGTTTAGGGAAGTTTTTAATCTGTGATATTTTAATGTATTTTGCTATTTGTTGGAAGCTGCCCAGAGTGGTGGGGGAAACCCAGCCAGATGGGCGGGGCACAAATAAATAAATAAATAAATAAATAAATAAATCATAGAGTTGTCATCAACCCCAACCAGGGGTTTCGCACTGGGGACATTTGGTTGGCTACTGTGAGAACAGAGCCCTGAACCAGATGAGCCTTCGACCCGAACCACCATGGCTCTTCCAAGTTCTTCTCTTCTTCTTGTTGAGGAAAAACTGGTTAAAGTAAGCACTCAGTTTCCAGGAATGTAGGGCAAACCTTCTTCAGCAATCTTCCCTGTGCCTTCTGACATGTAGCTCTCTGGGGTGGTCTGCTGGAAATATGAGGACGGATTTCTAGAAATTCCAAGAGGAGATCGATATAGCATTTCTATTCAAGCAGAGAAGAATGACATGCACCTCTGTGCCCAGGAAACTAGGGGCCCTCAAATGAGTCACTTTTGTTGGTCTCGCTTGGATCTGAGCTTTAAAAATTCGTAAGTTCTGTTTCAGCTCCCCGGCCTTCTGCTTTTTTTTTTTTTTGGACAGATCTGGCAAAATGCTCTCTTTCCATTTTTGTCTGTCAAGTGGAAGGAAGAAGTGGCAAGGGAAAATCAACACGACTGCCAGAAAACTGGGGCAAACCAGTGGCCTAGTTTATTGCATTTGTTTATGGCAGTAGCAGAAAGGAAGCAGCAGCAACAGGAGGGGGTTGTTCCAAGAAGTTGGGGACAGAAGGAGTCTGAATGCCTGTTTACCAACTTCTCTTCTGCTCCCTGGTCAGGCAGAAGCTTCAGTGACATGCAAGAGACAGATTGAGGGCTTGCCGAAACTTTGCCTCTTCCCGTCTGCCCTGCGGGTATCAATTCCACGTAGGATTTCTCCTTCATTTCCCACTGTCCCATCTCCAGTAGAAATACCTGCTAGCAATACTGGCTTGCAAAACTGCTTTCATGTCTGTGCTTGTGGTGGTTGAAAAGCAGTTTGGCACTGCAGGGAATTCAAAGGAGGAACCCCGTTGAACAATGGACTGTAATGGATTTTCTGTTGGAAGTGCAACTAGCCTGCATAAAACACAGCATACAAATGTCTGCACATTTTTTTTAATTTAATTTTTTGATTTTGATTTTAATTTTTTTTAAATGCAAACAGATGAAAAAATGGGGCAAAGAGGATGAAAAAATGAGAAATGGAGAACAAATAGATTCACCTATTTCCTCAGTCAGACGCTGGTCCATTCCTGATGGCATCCATAAATGAATGACTAGATATTATTCTGTTTCAGTATAATATATCTGTGTAGTTGTAATCTCTTTGACACTTGAATCCTTCTCATGTTTACTGGGAAACTGGCCCAACTGATCTCCCCAGGAAGCTTTCTTCAAGCTGCAATGGAAATTGATTAGTTATAACCCAGCCTGAACCTTCAACTCAGGCTGAGCTACAAATTTAAATTAATAACATTTCACCAAAGAATAACCCAACAATTCCACCCCATTTCTGCTGTGGAATGTTTAGGATTTCAAAGGCCAGTTGCCCCCCCCCCCGCTATTAATTGCATTTGATCATAAACCATAAATCAGTTGGTTCCCTTGGGAGGAAAGGTGGCATATAAAATTGATAAGTAAAACAACAAAACAAAACAAGACCAAAAAAAGGAGTTGATAACAAGTGTGCTCAGGTTCCAGTTTGCTGTCCTGGGAACGATGCGTGAAATTTGTTGGCAATGGGTGGATTTTTGACGCACCGTCTCTTGTAAACAAAGAGATTACCTTATCAAGGACTCGGGGCTTGCTGTATATCCAGGTGGTTTCATTATGCTATCAAAATCTTAACAGTGGCATTATAATAAGATCGGTGTTTGGTTTGCCAAGAGCAATGAATAATACAAACAACGCCTGCTAAAATCATTACTATTTCATTTCGATGGGAAGCTGAGAGCCACCCTCTGATTAAAATTAAAAGGAAACAAACATGGGGCTTTTGTGTGTGTGTGTGTGTGTGTGTGTGTGTGTGTGTGTGTGTGTGATGGTGATAGACACACAGCTGGAGGTAGAATGAACTCCAGGGTCTAGCTGACAGCAGGTATAACTCAAAGCATGAAATGCCAACTTTCCTTTCTATAAGTAAATATCCTCTATTATTCAGATTGAAGGCACTAGGAGAAGGGGGCGACAGAGGACGAGATGGCTGGACAGTGTTCTCAAAGCTACGAACATGAGTCTGACCAAACTGCGGGAGGCAGTGGAAGACAGGAGTGCCTGGCATGCTCTGGTCCAGGGGGTCACGAAGAGTCGGACACGACTAAATGACTAAACAACAACAACAACAACCCTGCCGTTGCTGACCATTGCCATTACTTCTTATAAAACACTCTTTTTCCCCAAGAGCTCTGAGCTGCTTACCTATGGTTCCCAGGTGGTGTCCAATATGGGCTCCTTTTAGAGCTATATATCCACTTAGCTTCCACAGCATCGCATGCCTTTTATATTGTTCTCCGGGCCATATTCGCTTATGCAAAATTGCTTGGCTGGATGGAGTGAAATCCTATCTACACAGTGTTCCGTTTCTCAGACTGGCCAGCCGAATACCTCTGGGGGCTCGCAAGCAGGGCTTTGCGTTTCCTCGGTCTCTTGTCTCTGCCGTTAGAGGTATTCTGCACATAAGGTCATATAACACATTCTGCTTAATGCACAGTGTGCTGTTACCTCTCTTGTTTTTATTAAATTACCTGCAGTCATGGTGTGTGGTTGTGACTGGGACCACAGTATGTGAGGAGAGGGGGGAGTTATCCCTCCCATCCCAAGGCATTGCTCACCTACCTCTAAATACCTCCATGCACCTATGAATCATAGAATCATAGAGTTGGAAGAGACCACAAGGGCCATTCAGTCCAACCCCCTGCCAAGCAGGAAACACCATCAAAGCATTCTTGACATATGGTCGTCAAGCCTCTGCTTAAAGACCTCCAAAGAAGGAGACTCCACCACACTCCTTGGCAGCAAATTCCACTGCCGAACAGCTCTTACTGTCAGGAAGTTCTTCCTAATGTTTAGGTGGAATCTTCTTTCTTGTAGCTTGAATCCATTGCTCCGTGTCCACTTCTCTGGAGCAGCAGAAAACAACCTTTCTCCCTCCTCTATATGACATCCTCTTACATATTTGAACATGGCTATCATATCACCCCTTAACCTTCTCTTCTCCAGGCTAAACATACCCAGCTCCCTAAGCCGTTCCTCCTAAGGCATCGTTTCCAGGCCTTTGACCATTTTGGTTGCCCTCTTCTAGACACGTTCCAGCTTGTCAGTATCCCTCTTGAACTGTGGTGCCCAGAACTGGACACAGTACTCCAGGTGAGGTCTGACCAGAGCAGAATACAGTGGTACTATTACTTCCCTTGATCTAGACGCTATACTCCTATTGATGCAGCCCAGAATTGCATTGGCTTTTTTAGCTGCTGCATCACACTGCTGACTCATGTCAAGTAAAGAAAAAAGAAAAAAAGTTATCATTGGCACCAATGAGAATTTCCATACCCACTCTGGATGGCTTTCAACACTATATAAAAAACACAACGAAACATCAACCATTAAAAGAAACCTTCCTTTTACATGGCTAGCTTCAGATGTCTCCTAAAAGTTGTATAGTCTCCTTGGCTCGAGGGTCACATAACTCCATACCCTCCAACATTTCTCCAATGAAAATAGGGGCATCCTAAGGAAAAGCGGGACATTACAGGATCAAATCAGAAACTGGGGTGGCTTCTGTAAATCCCTGGAAAATAGGGACACTTGCAAGCTTTATATCCAGTTAGAAGCGGCAGGATTGTGGTGGTGGGGAGTTGAAGCTAGGGATGAGCCTCCTGGACCCTGTGATCCCCAAAACAACCCCAAACCTCCTTGCAGGTGAGTCATTGCTGCTAACTGTGTGGAGAGGAAGTCGAAGTGTGGTGCAAACGGCCTGGCAGGAACACTGGATTAGCTCCACTGGTGTGTTTGCTCTGCGCTGACCTGACCGCTCCCAATAAGCATCAGTGACTCATCTGTACCTCCATCCACTACTGCCAGAGGCCCCCAGGGCCGTCTTTACCTGGGGGTGCAAGGGGTGCCGTCTTTACCTGGGGGGCACCAAATTATGGGGGGCGCCAAATGTATACCTACTGTACAGTCATACCTCGGTTTAAGCACGCTTCGCTTTGAGTGCTTTCAGTTTAAGTACTCTGCGGACCCGTCTGGAACGGATTAATCCACTTTCCTTTACTTTCAATGGGAAAGTTCGTTTCAGGTTAAGTACAGACTTCTGGAACCAATTGTGTACTTAAACCGAGGTACCACTGCATACCGGTCCCTCTTGATCGATGGCAGTGAAAAGTAATGGAGCAAAAGTCCCCGCCCTCCTCCTCCATCGCTCTGTTACTCCGTAGCATCAAATATTCCCAACAAGTCAGGAAACAAAAGCAGTTCTTTCTACTGCGCCATTGTTACAGGTGAGCGATCCCCCCCCCAAAAGCTCAGCAACTTTGAGTTTGCGCCTCCCCAATTTGGGGGCGGCTAAACTAAATGTGGGGGCTCTGGGCAGATCTTTGCACCCCGGGGGCGCATAAAGACGGCCCTGGATCTACCAATAGATGCCTTTGCACCAGAGTTTTTTGTTTTTGTTTTTGTTTAAAAAAATAAGCTCAGTTTAAAGTAATAATAATATTCTGCACTTTCAGACAGGTCTTCTTCCTTCTTCTCCCTTGAGAGAAAATGACACATCAAATCCTGGAGGGAAAAACACCTGTTGAGTTTAGTCAATCAAACAGAACATGCAAATGTGGGTAGCAATTAATAACAGTAAACAATGGAGGGGCAGAGTCTTGGGAGGCGGTAGCAGAGATTCCAGAAGCATTGTAAACCAATTATTTTAGCAGAAGATGGGGGAAGTAGTAAAAGCAAGAGTGAGCACAAAATACAGCTAATCACGAAGGCTCCCTTTGGCATCCCAATGAGGCAATGCCCTTGCCCAGCTGCTAAAAAAGAAGTGGGGCTTCTAGGTAATAAATATCAGTTGTTCCAGATATGCAAGATGCAGATTCAGCCCAGTGCTTGGTTTCAAGCACAAAGAAGTTTTCAGCTTCCTTCTTCTGGAAAGCAGTGACCCCCAAACTCTACCATTAGTAACAATAATTAAAAGGGGCTCTCAAATGGAGTGTATGGATGATTGCTGCTAAAAGGAACATTCTCATTAATTTATTGCAGATTTTTAACGTGGCTTCATTAGGACTTGTCCGCTGAAGGCCGCTCAGCACCCAAGGGAATCTCCAGCATACACTTTAGATTCCGCCCATGTTGCTCTAGAAGGGAGAAGAACCGGGCTTTGTTGCCCATTACGTGGCCTTGGAAAGCCCTCTTAGAACAATGGGCTTTTTCGTTTATCAGTGGAATTGCTTTGCATTCGGAAGGTCCCGGGTTTGACCCCTGACATCTCCAGGTCAGGCTGGGAATGTCTGAAATCCCAGAGAGCTCCTTCCAGTCAGTCTAGACCAGGCACCCCCAAACTGTGGCCCTCCAGATGTTTTGGCCTACAACTCCCATGATCCCTAGCTAACAGTACCAGTGGTCGGGGAAGATGGGAATTGTAGTCCAAAACATCTGGAGGGCCGAAGTTTGGGGATGCCTGGTCTAGACAATATTGAGCTAGATGGGGTAATGGGCTGGCTCAGTATAAGGCAGCTCCCTCCCAGGCCGTCTTTCCTATTGGGGCTACTGGCGCATTGCGCCAGGGTGCCGCCCCCTCAGGGACGCCCCAGCGAGCGGGGGAGCTGCGCGGCTTTGTCGGCAGCCTCCCCTTTCCCTGCGTGCCGGTCACCATGACGTGCCTCGGCGCCCAGCCCGGGTGTGTGTGTCCTCGCCGCCGCCTCCCGGCTTCCCACAGCTCCTCTAAGGGTGGGCACGTGGACTTCTGCAGAGTGTCTGTTCCCCTCCGCGAGTCTCTCCGGCCGCTCATGCCGAGCTTAAGAAGTCCACTAGCCTCTCGCTCGCGCTCTTCCCTCGCCCTTGCCAGGTCGGTGCGTGGCTCTGTGTCATACCTGCCAAGTTGCTGTCGGAGAAATAAGGGACCGGGTGGAAGTAGCAGACCGGAAGTAGCGCTGCTGCCATTTTGGAACTGGGCGGAGCATGCTCAGAAGTGACTTTTGATGCTGCTTTGCCCAGTTCCAAAATGGCCGCCATGCCAGAATAAACCGGGGAAAAACAAAAAAATCCGTTTTTTCAGCTAGGAACAGCTGGAAAAACGGGGATTTCCCGGGGAATACGGGAGACTTGGCAGCTATGCTCTGTGTGTGTGTGTGAGTGTGTGTGTAATCCTCTCGGAGTACTGTCCCCACCCAGCTGCAGCCACAGCCCTGCCGCGCTGTCCTGGATGCTTCTCATTGCCAGCCCTGCCCAGCGTAGCCCCTCACCTGCTTCCTGCCCCTTTTGCGCTCCCCTCTCTTCCAAAGAGGGACGAGCCTGTTGCTGCAATCAGACAAGCCGGGAGCACAGCAGCAGCAGCAGCAGCAGGAACTTTGGCTCCGGGAAGACTTGCTGTTTGCCCCGTCTGTTTCTCAGAAGCTGGTGAGGAAGCTTCACGTTTTGAAGCATTAAAAAGCAGAGTCAAATCATAATATGACTTTTTCTTCTCCCCATAAACGTGTCCCTCTTGCTGAGAAAGTGGCTATCTCCATCCTGACGCATATCCTAAAGTGGAGAGGCTGTAGGTTTTTTAGGGGGGGCACTGCAGCTGGGAAAGGGGGCGGGGCACCAGAGGGATCTCTGAACCACGGCGCTGGATAGGCTTAAGACGGCCCTGGCTCCCTCTGTTCCCATGGGAAGTGGATTTACTGCAGGCAACCTGGAACTCCATTCACAATACGCTTTCTTTGAATTCCAGGTGTTTAGGAGCAGGTTGTGGTTACTACCTTGCTGCTGAAGTGAAGTCAGCTGCCAGTTATCACATTTGCAAGGCACATGTGCAGAGAATCACATATGAATCAGGCCTGAAACATCATGGCTTGAGAGCGAGAGAGTCTGCATTGACTGATACATAGATTTTTCAGAACAAAGTGTGATCTTGCAAACACAGAGCCACTGAGTCTTGGGCTCCACACCACCATCCTGTCTGGTTGTTTTGCATTACTTTTGGAAGCATTAGTCAAGGGTGAAGAACTTCATAACCAGGGGCATACCCTCCAATTGTCCCTCTTTGCCCGGGACATTCACGGAATTACCGAAGCCATCCTGGCTTCTAATTTGGTTCCAGAAGGTCCCGGGGATGAGCCAGTGTTGGTGCTTGCAGCTGACTTGCGCATCATCAAAAGATGCTCATCTTTTGGTGTGACGCTCTTGTGTGAGTCAGCTGACTCGCGCGGCAGTGCCGCACCAAATACACACTCCCAGATTTTCGTCAGACTAATGTTGGAGCTTGCGCAAAGTCCATTGCACTGTTACTACAGGCTAGAAATCGGATCGGTAGGAGCACTGGAGATGTGGTCTGAAGGGAAAGAGAAATAAAAAATACCAGCCGCCAGGAAAACCAGTTATGCTATGAGTAAGGGTACGAGGGTAACTAACCCATTAACCAGAGGCCTTGGAAAAGGTGAGAAAGTGGTGATGGAGAGTAGAATGGTCCTGACCTAACAACCAGAGGCCTTGGAAAAAGTGAGAAAGTGGTGCAACCTCAAGTTATGGACGTGATACTAGGGAGAGGGGCCTTACAGACAGGGGTTGATGATTCTCACGTGAGAAGCCAGATCAATAAATAACCGGGTATAAAATACACTTCCGTGTTGAAGAGAAATATTTCAGGTAATGTCTGAATGTAAGATAAAGAAGGGTAGTGATTAATGGATATCCATGAGGTTATACATATATGCACAATATATAATAAACGTTCTAGAATCAAATAAATAGGATAAAGTACTTAAATAATACTCGTATGGTGAATAATAATATGTACAGTCAGGCATCCCCAAACTGCGGCCCTCCAGATGTTTTGGCCTACAATGATCCCTAGCTAACAGGACCAGTGGTCAGGGATGATGGGAATTGTAGTCCAAAACATCTGGAGGGCCAAAGTTTGGGGGTGCCTGATCTAAATGGTATTCTGCCCTGGGCACACCCACTCGCCAGGCCATATCACTCTCATAGGCCACACCTCTCTTGTGTGGAATATAATCCATTGGTGCAGTCAAATGCAACATCCCTTATTTCCCTAGAGTGGGAACAGGCAGGGAGACATCCAGTCAGAATAACTTCCTGTTCCACTGGTCTGGAGCCTCCTCCCCCTGCATGTGACCTGGGAGATGGGCGTGGCCCTGGCTGACTCCATAAAAGAGCCAAGTCATGCAGCCATTTTCTCAGCCTCCAATTTGTCTTCATGCTGCTGATCTCTTGTAGCTGCTATTTTGATGCCATGCTGCTCTCCTGCAGCCATTTTGGACTCTAAATGTAATTTTTCTGTCTGCTGGCTCTCAGCCAGCAGTACATGAGCTCAGTCTCTGTATGAGGTGAACTCACAGTTTTAACTACTAAGAAAAGCTTGCCTTTCAGGGATCTAAATGTGAACTGAAATGTGAATAAACATTCTTGTTACTTTACTCAGAAAGACTCTCGTGTCTTTCTTCTTTTAAGAGAGATTAAAGGGGACACCAGGAAATAATCTTAACTAAGAGATTCTACCTAATCTGCAAACTATATAGGTTCCAGTTATATTAAGGGAAATTTTCTCAGCTACATCACTCACTAGCGTGAGTGAAGGAAGGATAATACTTGTTCAATATATCCTTTCCTACAATCCTTAACATTCCCACATCTTGGCCCTGGTCTGGACCCTGATCAAGTGCTTCTACTTGGCTGGAATGTGCCCTTGAGCTGTGGTACTGCCTCCTTTCCTTGCCAGGATGCAGAATGATCTATGTGGGTGTGCAGTAACCTCTGACTTTGACACGGAATGTAGCCTCCCTGCGCTCCACCCACTTTCACCTCTGGCCCTGCCTTCCACTGGCACGTGGCCTCTGGAAGGTTGTCTATGAAGGAATGTGGCCTTCTGCTTGAAAAGGTTTCCCCATTCTTGGTATCAGTGGACTCTTTCCTCTGGCCTTTCATTTCAGATTCCCTTTTGGTACGCGGAATACCATCCGTTTCCCCAGGACGCCTACTAATCCCTCTACTACCTCCCCTAGGAGTGATCCCAGTGTTGTGCCTCCAGCTGTGGTTAGCAGGTGAGCATCTCCCTTCTGCACTAACACCCTTGCTGCTTAATAAACCTTCCTGCCAAGCCAGCTCTCTTACGGTTCCAGCTGGGATCCATAGTCCCAGGTGCCTGGCTGTTTCCTCCAGGGTTCCTGTATTGTGCACTCAATCATTGAGAATGCACAGGCTGCACCATCCCATTCCCAAGCGACACAAACCACTGAGATGCTTTTGTTTCTTTGTCATATTGGGGAAGGGAAGGTATTGTTACTCCACCCCCATTTTGAAAAGAATGGGGTGCATCGACTGGGCAATAACTGCCTGCTTTCAAAACTAGCCCCCTTCCCCATTTTTTCTGCTGTCTGGTTTAAATTTCAGCCCCTATACAGTGGTACCTTGGGTCTCAAACTTAATCCGTTCCAGAAGTCCATTCCAAAACCAAAGCGTTCCAAAACCAGGGCAATCATTCCCATAGAAAGTAATGCAAAACGAATTAATCCATTCCAGACTTTTAAAAACAACCCCCAAAACAGCAGTTTAACATGAATTTTACTATCTAACGAGACCATTGATCCATAAAATGAAAGCAATAATCAATGTGCTGCAGTCACCCAATCAATCAATCAATCAATCAGTAGCTGAACTGGGTTGGACACAGTCACAAAAACAAAAACAAAAGAGCCGCAAAAACAAAAATGCAAAATAAATAGCAAAAACAGACAGACCTCAGCATAACACTCAAAATGGAAGTGTGGCACTCAAATCGGAAGCATAACACTCAAAACGGAGCACGTTCGGCTTCTGAGAAACATTTGCAAATCAGAACACTTACTTCCGGGTTTGCAATGTTTGGGTTCCAAGTTGTTTGAGTACCAAGGCGTTTGAGAACCAAGGTACCACTGTATTCGGAAATTCTGAACAGAAAGCAAGAGGGAATTTTGTGTGGTGACGGCATATCCCCTTGCACTTTGCCTGATCTGAAGCTGTTAGGAACGTTACACCTCCCTGGATTGAAACCTGGATGAAACTGTATGTTTCTATCCAATTATCTGGACCTACTCAAGACATGTTGCTACCCGAGACCAAGGAGAAGATGAGCTCCCTGCTTGCACCGAATGAAAATAAAGCTGAATTCTACAAGAATCTGGAGGAAAGGCTGACTGAATATATGGATCAAAAGATAATGCTTATGGGCGATTTTAATGGAGTGACAGTGCCAGAATTGGATAGGACCAAGAAAAGGAAGAATGAAGGTAAATTACCAAAATCCTTTTTTGAACTAGTAGAAAACCTGGGTCTAGTGGACATTTGGAGACTGAGGCACCCTACAACTAAACAATTTACATTCTTCTCAGAACCAAATCAGAGTTCGGGAAGGATAGATAACATGTGGATCTCCAAGGAACTAGTGCCCAGGGTGAGTAAAACAGAGATAATACCACGTACACTGTCAGACCATAATTCTATATTCATGGAATTGAAAAGCAAAGACCAAAAGTCCTTCAGGTGGAGAATGAACGAAGATCTATTTGATGATAAAGAGGTGGTCTCGAAAGCTAAGAAGACCCTGAAAGACTACTTTCATTGGAATTTACACAAAGATACCGGACTGGATATGGTATGGGATGCAAGTAAAGCAGTGATGAGAGGCTTTCTAATACAGCAAAACAGTTTTCTGAAACGAAAGAAAGAAAGGAAGAAAGAAGAAATTTTGAAATGTCTCATGGAAAATGAGAAGAACCTGATTGATAAACCCGAGAATCAGCAAATAAAGAATAATATAAAGATGTTACAGACACAATTCTCCATGTTGATCAATCAGGAGATTGAGTGGAAAATAAAACAAATGAGACAAAGAAATTTCGAATCGGCGAATAAAACAGGAAAACTGTTGGCTTGGCAGTTAAGGAAACGTCAAAATCAGAACATAATAACTAAGATTAAAACAGAGGGAGGAGTGACGGAAGACCCAAAGGAGATTAAGAAAACCTTTCAAAAATTCTATAAGGATTTGTATTGCAAAAAGAAAGAAGAGGAGAAGAAGATCAGTGAGTATCTAGGAAAATATGGCTTGAAACCAATTCCAGAAGAAGAGAGGAAGAAGCTAAATAACAGGATAACGACACAAGAATTACAACAAGCAATAGGGAGAATGAAACAAGGTAAAGCTCCAGGACCAGATGGTTTAACGGCGAAATATTATAAAGTACTGAATGAACTGTTGGTTCCAGTTTTAGAGGAAATGATGAATGATATTCTGTTGGGGGGAAAGATCCCAAATACATGGAAAGAGGCATACATAACATTGATCCCAAAGCCGGATACGGATGGCTTAGAAGTCAAAAATTATAGACCAATCTCATTATTGAATAATGATTACAAACTTTTCGCAGATATAATGTCCAAGAGATTGAAAGAAGTTTTAAATCAAATAATACATAAGGATCAGGCTGGTTTTCTTCCTGGTAGACAGTTAAAGGATAATGTAAGACACATAATAGATGTAATAGAATATCTGGAGACCAAGATAGATAAACCAGCTGTTTTGATGTTTGTAGATGCTGAGAAAGCTTTTGACAATATATCTTGGCAATTTATGAAGAGGAATTTGGAATCAATGGTTGGGAAGAATACATTTGTGAATGGAATCGAGGCGATTTATTCAGAGCAAAAGGCAAGATTGATAATTAATAACACCCTAACAGAATATTTTGAAATCACAAAAGGAACTAGACAGGGCTGCCCTTTATCACCGTTATTGTTCATCATGGTCCTGGAAATATTATTGATCAGATTAAGAGACCTATCTACAATTAGAGGTATTAAGGTAGGTGCAAAGCAATTTAAAGTGAAAGCCTTCGCAGACGATTTAGTTTTAACATTGGAAAATCCAAAGGAAAGTGTTGCAGAAGCTATAGAAGTAATGGAGAAATTTGGCCAATTGGCAGGATTCAAATTAAATAGACAAAAAACCAAGGTTATGGCAATGAATATGACGAAAGAAGAAAAACAGGAATTACAGTTAAAACATGGACTCGACGTGGCTAAAAAGGTAAAATATCTGGGAATATGGATGACAGCAAAGAATATTAATCTTTATAGTGATAATTACGAACAAGTATGGAAGGAAATAAAGAAAGACCTGGAAAGATGGACTAATATGAAAATGTCATTCTTAGGAAGAATCGCAACAATAAAGATGAATGTATTACCTAAGATGTTATTCCTATTTCAAACTATACCTGTGGTTAAAGGTACGAGGCAATTCCAAGAGTGGCAAAAGATTTTATCAAGATTTGTCTGGCAGGGGAAAAAACCTAGAATAAAACATAAAATTTTGGTAGATAAGAAAGAAAGAGGTGGATTCGCCCTGCCAGACTTGAGACTTTATTATGAAGCGTCTTGTATCTGTTGGATAAAAGAATGGATAACTCTAGAGAATACGGACTTGTTAGATTTGGAAGGTTTTAACAATAGATTTGGATGGCATGCATATTTATGTTATGACAAAAAGAAATCACATACCGGGTTTACGAATCATGTGATAAGAAGATCTCTGTACGAGGTGTGGGAAAGAAATAAAAGGCTGTTAGAGACTAAAACACCCTGGTGGGTCTCACCAGCAGAGGTATTAACAGTTAAGAAAGTAAATATGGAGAAGAGGCGGGCCACGTATGAGGAAATCTTGATGAAAACTGAAAAAGGATGGAGTTTAAAACCTTTTGAGGACATTAAAGGAGTGTTAACAGGATGGATAGAATACCATCAAATAAATGATGTGCTTAAAGAAGATAGAAAAATAGGTTTTGAGGATAAAAGATCCAAATTTCAAATAGAAGTGCTAGAAGGCAAAACAAAGCTTTTGGCAAAGATGTATGATTTGTTGTTGGAGTGGTATACAAAAGATGAGTTGACAAAAGAAGTGATGATTAAATGGGCAAAAGATTTGGGGCATAATATTGAATATGATGCGTGGTTGAAATTATGGAATCAAACTTTAAGATTTACAGCATGTACTGCCTTGAAAGAAAATGTATATAAGATGATGTACAGATGGTATTTAACTCCAGTTAAATTAGCTAAAATGTATAGAATGAGTGACAAAAGTTGCTGGAAATGTAAAGAGAAAGATGGTGAATTTTATCATATGTGGTGGACATGCGAAAAAGTTAAAAGATTTTGGGAAAGTTTATATAACGAATTGAAAAAGATGTTTAGATATACTTTTCCAAAAAAACCAGAAGCATTTTTGTTAGGAATAATGGGAGGAGAGATTAGAAAAGAAGATCAAACACTGTTTATGTATGCAACAACCGCGGCTAGGACTTTGTTAGCCCAAAAATGGAAATTACAGGAATTACCTACAATTGTGGAGTGGCAGACAAAAATGATGGACTATGCTGAACTTGCTAGATTGACATGCAAGATTCGTGACCAGGGGGAGACAAGGTTTCAAAAGGACTGGAGTAAATATGTGGACTATATGGAGAAAAACTGTAGATCATTAAAAACTCTCGCAGGATTAAAATAAACCTTACGAATTGACCAATATGTCAAAAAAGGAACTGCAAAAAAGGGAATTAACAAGAAACCCGCATGAAGGGAGGGGGGGAAGTCATAGCTCGGCGGAGCAAGGTAAAAGATGGGAATATAAGATTTTGTATAAAAGATTGGTTTTGTTAATTTGTTGAATTTGGAAAATTGGAATAAAATGTATTAAAAAAAAAAACAGAAAGCACCCATGACTTGGCAGATCAATTATTTATTTAACAGGATTTATAAACCACTTTTTATAAAATCTAAGTGGTATACATTAAATTGAATTAAAATATTTATTAAAAAAAGAAATAAAATATGACCTTTAAACAGTAGGCCAGGCATGTCCAAAGTTCGTTTGGGGGGCCTAATCCGGCCAGCCGGTTGGTTTAATCTGGCCCCTGTGGCAGTCCTGGGGTAAAAATCCTTTAAAAAGTTCAAAACTTAAATGTTAAAAAAAAGCTCAACAACTTCAATCCTAAAAGAAAGCTCAGCAACTTTGGGGTAAAATCGTAAGAAAAGCTCAACAACTTCAATCCTTTAAAAAGTCAACAACTTTGATAGGCCCTCACGCATGTTCACTTCATCAAATCTGGCCCTCTTTGAAAAAAGTTTGGACACCCCTGCAGTAGACAGAAAATAATAATAAAAGTATATATGAAATCAACACATTTTGAAAACAAGTGCGCACCATAACATTCCATGTGTGGGTCCTAGGCTTTTTTTTTTGAGACTTCCTTATAGGCATCTGTTTGGCCATTGTGAGAACAGGATGCTGTAATAGAGGGCCTTTTGGTCTGACCCAGCAGGTCCCTTCTTATGTTCTTTAACACACACACAAAAGTTTTTAGCAGGCATTGGAAACAGTTGGATTAAATCACCTGCCTAATATCAAGAGGCAGGGAGTTCCAGATGCTAGGTGCTGAATGATTGATTTCTTGTAAGTGTGGAACAAATATTACATGGCACTTGTGAAAGTACCAGTTCCGCCAATCAGAATGGTTGATTGGGCAATATGCAATAAGGCGATCCCTCAAGTAAACTGGTCCTAGGCAGTTGAGGGCTTGATATACCGGTACTAAGAGTCGGATCTTACTTCAAAACTAGTGATCGGGGAGTATCCTCCACTGTACCTGAAGGATGTTGTTGTTTAGTCGTTTAGTCGTGTCCGACTCTTCGTGTCCCCATGGACCATAGCACGCCAGGCACTCCTGTCTTCCACTGCCTCCCGCAGTTTGGTCAGACTCATGTTCGTAGCTTCGAGAACACTGTCCAACCATCTCATCCTCTGTCGTCCCCATCTCCTTTCCCAACATCAGGGTCTTTTCCAGGGAATCTTCTCTTCTCATGAGGTGGCCAAAGTATTGTAGCCTCAGCTTCAGGATCTGTCCTTCCAGTGAGCACTCGGGGCTGATTTCCTTCAGAATGGATAGGTTTGATCTTCTTGCAGTCTATGGGACTCTCAAGAGTCTCCTCCAGCACCAAAATTCAAAAGCATCAATTCTTCGGCGATCAGCCTTCTTTATGGTCCAGCTCTCACTTCCATACATCACTACTGGGAAAACCATAGCTTTAACTATACAGACCTTTGTTGGCAAGGTGATGTCTCTGCTTTTTAAGAAGGCTAGCTTAGGAGGGCCAGGGCATGAAAACATGACGCATAAAACTTTGCTCCAGCAACATATTGCTCCCTGCCTGCCCCCCCCCCAGCATGTGCCGTCCAATGTGTCTGCCTCACTCTTCCCAATGGTAGGCCAGGCCAGGCCTATAATTGAGATCAGGCAGCAGGATTCCCCTTTGCTGCCAATGGCAGCTTCAGTCCCAATACATGTAGCAGCTGATCCCTCACCCCCTCCAGTGTGCTTGCTACACAATGAAGAACCATAGGACACCAAAAACCATGTGTTCCATGGAAGATGAAGTTTGGCCCATTGTTAAGACTGCAAAGGCAGCCAGGGTGCTTTGCCCAGCAACAGCTACTGCCAGGGATAGAATCAGGCTGTCCAACTGATATTAAAATCACAGCGGTTGAGCAACAGCTCTGTGTGTGTGAGATCCCAGGTTCAATTTCTGACACCTGCTGTTAGAAAACACAGCCTTAAGTAGCGAGGCTGGGAATGGTTTGCTCCTGAGGGCCACCCACCCATCGGCAGAGGCAGTGCTGGGCTAGATGGGTGAATGGCCCACCTTAGTATAAGGCAGGGCTGTTCCGTTGAGGACTGCTTGCCATTCCTCTTCGTTCTTGCTGCCTTGAGTAATTTGGTGCCATCGAGTGCTACAAGGGCAAGAACAGGCTAATACCTTCAACAGTCGCAGGACAGCTGACCCTAGGACCAGGTAAAACACTTGGCTGTTTCGGCTATTGATGGGGGGGGGAATCAAACTCTGGAAATCCGAGGTGTACAGACAGACTTGCTGCAACATATTAGTGCAGGCAAATCCAGCTTCAATAAGCTGAGTGAATGTCTTCCCAACATACCGTCATCCCCATTGAATCAATTATTCTCTGCAATGTTGGGCAAAAACCAAAACCAAAATCCTTGATCCCACCCCCACCAGTCTTCCTACTCCTTTGCTCACAAAGCATTGTCTTCTGCAGACACCCCTGGGTTTATTTGCTTTACACTTGAAGTTTAGCAGGCCCCCTCCATTGTTCTATGCCTTTAAACAAGTTTGAAACTTTGCTCTTTTATCTCTGTTTTAATTGGTATCCATTAAAGTGGCGAGGCGAGATCCCAAATGATAAATACTGACAAGCACAAGTGAGAAATTTTCCAATTGGACAGTCCCCCGTACGCAGGGCCAACTAATAATTAACAAATCGGGCAGGTACTTAAAGACACAGCCCTCGTCTAATGGAGCAGGAGACAGGGAAATATTAAAGGAGTGTGAACAGCTGGCTTGTTAATACTCTGAGAGCCAGTTTCTTACATAAGACACAAATGGGGAGGCCCAGTGGTAATTACAGTCTACTTTAAGATAAACAGGAGCAAAATACCTCATGAATCAATATCATAATCACACTTGGCGACTATTTATCTACAAAACTCTTGGCGTCACTTGGAAGTCCCAGTCCATGGCAGCTCAGACAGTAAACTGAGTGGAATAACTCTATGACACTGATTCTCACCGAGGGCTCGAGAGTCTGATGTGATCAGATCTTGGGGTTGGTTTCTGTGCTTCAGGGCTTTCACAGAATCATAGAATTGTAGAGTTAGAAGGGGTTCTGAGGGTCACCTAGTCCAACCCTCCTGCAATGCAGGAATCTCAGCTAAAGGATCCATGATGGATGACCAGCCAACCTCTTCTTTAAAGCTGCCAGTGAAGGAGAGACCACCACCTTCCAAGGTAGTCAATTCCACTGTCGAACAGCTCTTACTGTCAGAAAGTTCTTCCTGATGTTTAGTAAGAATCTCCTTTCTTGTAACTTGAATCCATTGGTTTGGGTCCTACCCTCCAGAACAGGAGAAAACATCTTCCATGTGACAGTCCTTGAGATATTTGAAGATGGCTATCACATCTCCTCTCAACCTCCTCTTTTCCAGGCGAAACATACCCAGCTCCTTCAACCGTTCCTCATGTGGCTTGGTTTCCAGACCCTTGGTCATCTTTGTCACTCTCCTCTGCGCATGTTCCAGCTTGTCAACATCCTCCTTAAATTGTGGCGCCCAGAACGCTGCCAGTGCATTGCCAGATTCAGACTGAGAATTCACAGCGTAGCTCTGCGTCGGTTCCTACATGGTTTCGGAAACTGGAGGTCCAGTAGTTTTGCCTTTAAATATGAACTGAACGGAATACGTTCCACATCCCTGTGAGAGAAGGGTGGAAATTCTTTCTGCTCATTTCCTTCACACCATTTATAAGGTCTCACTCAAGTCAGTAAGTCTTGGCCTCAGTGCATTAGGAATGGTCCCACTGGCCGTCAGCTTTGCTACGATGCTCTTATGAGAGCCGGTTCGCATAGGATTTTATTTCCCACTTGAGCAGTTCTGATCCAGACTACCCATTTTATGATGAAATTTTCTCACAGACAAATAGGATGATTACCTGCGAATGGCAGCAATATCTTGTGGTTACGTTGACATTTGGGGGGGGACCCATTGCAGTTACGGGAATTGCTGCTGCTATATGAATAACCGTTTGGTTAAGACATTGCCCTAGTCTTTAAGAACGTGGAGGGGGTCAGGGAACCACTTCAACATCGAGAAAGATGGTGATTATGTGAACAATGGATTTGTAATATCATTCACCTCTAGCAGTTGGGCAAGCCTGCCTTCCAGTGCGATGGGTGAGGGAAAGGGAAAGAAATTTATGCTTTACGACTTGTATCTAAAACAAATTTTATAGGAAACTTTTATGTTTGTAGGTTTGAGCACTTTTTATAGTGAGGAGTTCTGAAAACTGCCATAAAATTTCGCCTTGGGGGTTATGATTGCATTTGTATCTTTCCCCACCTTAGATAAATAAAAAAAGACAGTTTTTACTGTAGATGCTTAAATGGTTAGAATGGTGTTTGGGTTGTGATGAGCCTTTTATAGGCATGGTGTTATAAGAATTTATTTTTAAAAAATAACAATAAAGAAATACAACTTAACATTTCTTGATAAAGAAATCCCAAAACTTGGTGATATGAGCAGGACCTGGAAGAAACTCAGATTTTGTCACACTGAACTCTTTTATCATAAAATGGGGACTTGAATATATTTACCTTTTTATTATTATTTTCAGAAGAAAAGTTTGACTTAAATTAACTTCAAGAAGCCAACAGGCAACAAAAGCAGCAATAAGCAGATTGGCATCCATAAGATGACTTAAAACAATTAGTATTAATATTAATATCCGTTTAAAATATTGAAAATTGGTATGCTTGACATATAATGTGAAATCCTCATTGTCAGTGGTAATATTAAAGTCCTTTATTCCAGTTTAAACAGTTTCAAGCAGTTCATGAACTGGTTTTGGGGGGTGAGAGAGTAGTAAAAATACTGTGTATATATATGTATATATGTATAAAATTCTAGGCTTTCTCCTCATATAAAATATCAAGGTGGTATACAACAAAATGCATAAGTTGTATAATTTGTCACAAAATTGTCACAAATCATCACAAAAACAATACAAAATGATCATAATAATGACTGACTCATCTTGCAAATGGTTAAAAGAACTGAACATACCTGTCAGTTTGATACCTGAAAATTAGGAGTAAGGATACCTGCCAAATTTCCACTGGAAGAGTATTCCACATTCTGGGACCAGCAATGCTACATTCCTGACTTCTGGCTGAAACCAGTTGAGCTTCTGAAACTAGCATTGGGTTACCAATGTGCACTTGTGCAGAAGCTGTTGGTGAATCTTTGATATCCAAAACCTGCTTGCCTTTGAACGGGGAGTGAAAAGAAACCAAATTCTGGAGTATGGGGTTCTTTTAAAGGAAGGAAGGTGAATGAATGATGGAGTAACCTGTGTTTTTCTCAGTTATCCAGATAACAGAATGATCGCCGGAAGTGATTTTCTCTTAATAGAAAAATGTGAATACAGCCCTCCAGATGTTTTGGCCTACAACTCCCATGATCCCTAGCTAACAGGACCAGTGGTCAGGGATGATGGGAATTGTAGTCCAAAACATCCAGAGGGCCAAAGTTTGGGGATGCCTGTTCTAAATGCTGATAGAGAAAACATTTTCCAATCTGTATCCGATACATGAATGCATGCAAGCTCTATGTACATGATCTGGAACTCTGCAAAAAAAAAAGCAGGGTCCCTGATCAAGCGGAGAAACCAGCATGCATACATTGACTGTGTCTAGGTTGGGATGTGGAATGCTGCTGTGATCTTGCATATTTTCAGACAACAGAGAAATTTGCCCTTGATTTAGGCCTTGATTTTTCAGCATGCATGAGCTCACACATTATTCTGTGGTATGGCTGGGGAACTAGTGGCCTTCCAGATGTTGTCGAGTAACAGCTCCCATCATTCCAGCCCATTTGGCCATGCTAGCTTGGGTTGACATCTGGAGGGCTATTGGTTCTCCACCCCTGTTCTATGGGATGGCAAGCACGCTCCTTAGCACACCAGGATGGAAACTGTACACCCATGTGTACAGGGTAGCCAATGTGCTGCTGGAATCCTGTGCCCATCGGCCTCAGTCATCCTGACAAATGGCTGGGAATGATGACAGCTTTAGTCCAACCATGTCTGCAGGGCACCATGTTGGGCACCCCTGTTGAATGCAGCCATACGCTGTGAATTCCCATTCATTTCAAACTGGACTGTCATGGCTCCCCCTAAAGAATACCAGAAATGTCTTCTTAAAAGCTCCCATTTTCTTAAAGCTACAGTTATCAGATGTCCCAAGTTGGGAGCAATGAGAGTTTAATAGGGTTTAGACTGACTTCAATTAGTGTAACTGCTTGTCATCATTAGGAATGGAAGGATCTTTGGTTCGCTCAGTTTTTCATTTTTCCAATCTTAAATTGAGTTCGCATTGCAGCAGTTTTAGATGTGTGTCTGTCTGTATATCTCTATCTCTATCTCTATCTATCTATCCATCTACCAGTATCTATCATCTATCCTCATGTGAATTACTATCCAATGTGAATTAGTCTCAAACACCATATTTTTCGCTCCATAGGACGCACCTGACCATAGGACGCACCTAATTTTTAGAGTAGGAAAACAAGAAAAAAATACATTTTGCTTTCTTGAATTGTCCTAGGCATAGCAGCCAACTCCTAGAGGCCTAAATATTTGAGGAAGCTTCTTTTGCAAAGGGGGAAAAGCTCCATTTTTTTTTGAGGATCAGCTCAAAGTTGTGCAGCTTTTTTTTGCAAATGGGAAAAGCCCCGTTTTTTGGGGGGGAGGGTCAGCTCACAGTTGTGCATCCTTTTTTGCAAGGGGGGGAAGCTCCATTTTTGAGGATCAGCTCAAAGTTGTTGAGCTTACCTTGCAAAGGGAAAAAACCCTGTTTTTATGGGGTTCAACTCACAGTTCTGCAGCTTCTCTAGGAAAGGAAAGGGACCCATTTCTACAGTTTCCAGACAAATAATCTAATCAGCCAGTCACATGTCGCTGGGGAAACAAGCAGCCTCTCTCTGCAGACAACAATTGAGGCCTGGGCAAGGTGGCTCGGCTGGGCGGAAGGGAGCTAGCTCCCTTATCTCCCTCCCCGATTTCTTGCAATCAGCTGCTGAGTGGGTCCTTTCAGCACTCTCTTTTCCTCTTGTTAGCCTTTAGCTCTTTCTAGAGAGAGAGAGAGAGAGAGAGAGAGCACAATCTGCCTTTTGCCCCTGGGCAATTCGGCTCCAGGGACCACACATTCACTCCATAAGATGCATAGACATTTCCTCTTACTTTTTAGGAGGAAAAAAGTGTGTCTTATGGAGCGAAAAATACAGTACATTTTTGGGGGGGATGCAGTTTTAACTAAAGTACACTTGTTTTTTTGCAACCAATTGCCCCCAATATAATGCAGACTTTTCGTTAATATATGCGTTTTTGCAAACATTGGCTGGAGAACTGCATTGCAAAGTTCAGATGAGAGTTTCCCATTGTTTCAGAAAGGGAGCATTTGATAGATCCGGCTTTAAATGCAAGCTGAGTCTCAGTTTCTCCCCTATTCTTAGTCACTGTGACCTTCCCTTTCACTCCGTGTGCCTACTCCTTTCAAGGCTATGGTAATCTCCGCAAAGAGTTCAGAGAATTGGGAATGAAAGCAGCAAAGGGGAGCACCGTTAGAATCCCAACAAAGTGTCCTGCAGGCTATGATTAGAATCAGCTGGAGGACATCAGACAGATCGAGACTGGCTGAAGAGGACCATAGTCGTGAAAATGTTACCCAAGGGCTAAAATAATAGTTTCTGAGATTGTGGGCAAATAACCAGGAGCCAGAGGCTGATACCAGTACATACTGTTGTCACCTGAGGCAGCTTTGACTATTTCTGCCACAGAGAACTATCATGCCTTTTGAGAGGATGCAGACATTTTTTACACTGGTTTTCTTTTCTCCATCTCAACCCCCGAGGCCTTATCATAGAATTGTAGAATTGGAAAGGACGCCTAAGATTATCTCTAGTCCAACCCTCTGCAATGCAAGAATCTCAACTAGACCATTGCACTGTGATTTGATTTCTTCTTTTTGTTTCACCTGCTTTTATATGGCTGGCTTTCTCTATATGATAGCTTTAGGTTGGTTGGTTAGTTAGTTAGTTAGTTTCATACCTGATTCTTTAGGCAAAAAGGCTCTCATGAAAGCTTACGTGCAAGCAGCTGAAATAAGGCAGCCCCTGCCTGCAGGCTTGCAATCTGAAAGACACGACACAAAAGGAAAAAGGAAGAGGGAGGGAAGAGGGGCAAAGCAGACCCAGGAGCCATTCCTTAAGGTAAAATAGTGGTTCTGATGATGACCAGCTGGAATGGAAATAGTGGTGTGTTTGTGTGTGTGTGTGTGTGTGTGTGTGTGATGGAACTGGCCTGTCCGTGGAACGTATGGAAGGAGCTAATGGAAGGAGCTCTGCTGCTCATCTCTCCCATGGAGGCATCCTGCTGGAGTGACAGTTGAAGGAGAGCAGGCCTGATGGAGCTGGCTTTTCAGGGGAGCCGATGGAGAAGCTTGCTCTCTAAGATGTAGGTCACCTTTTTGTCCTATATAACGATTGTGCACTGGTGCTGAAAATAAACTTGCCGAAGTTCACAGGAGTATCTTCACGCGGCGGGCCAGAGGGCAGGGGAACATGCTCCCATACGCGCACACACTCACTTTTTCTGGCACGGGGTGGCACTGGAAATGGCTTCTGCGCACAAGCTATTTCTGGCGCCGCGCCGACCCAGAGATGGGCAACCGCATTGCGGCACGCCGGTAACAGCGGGCGGTAGGGGTCGGCGGTAGGGGTCGCACAATTGGCTCGCGCGGGCCGCATCCGGCCCCCAGGCCTTAGTTTGGGGACCCCTGGTTTAAAAGGATGCAGGTGGCGCTGTGGTGTAAACCACTGAGCCTCTTGGGCTTGCTGATCAGAAGAAAGGCGGTTCGAATCCCCACGACGGGGTGAGCTCCCGTTGCTCTGTCCCAGCTCCTGCCAACCTAGCAGTTCGAAAGCACGCCAGTGCAAGTAGATAAATAGGTACCGCTGTGGCGGGAAGGTACCGTAAATGGCATTTCTGTGTGCTCTGGTTTCCGTCACGGTGTCTTGTTGCACCAGAAGTGGTTTAGTCATGCTGGCCACATGATCCGGAAAGCTGTCTGTGGACAAGCGCTGACTCCCTCACCTTTAACTGGACTTAACCGTCCAGGGGTCCTTTACCTTTTATAGGTTTAAAGCACTTTGATACAACTTTAATAGTTGTGGCTTCCACAATGAACATTGGGAAGCAGTGGCTTGCGGTGAAATTTTTCATAGGGCCAGAGCCGCTAGCATCACACCTACCTCCCTAAGCCAGGCAGAAACTTCCTGGGCTTTGTGAAGGAGGCTTCAGGCTATAATACTTTACTACACTAATTTACTGGGAACATTTTGGGGGAGCAGCCCTGTCCCCATGTCCACTGACCACACACCACTGCTGGGAGCCATAGTTTACCCACCACAGAGCTACTACTTCCAGCACTGTAAACAAACTATAGTTCCCAGGATTCTCTGTGAGTGTGACCTAAGTCTTTACCAGAGAATTTTACCAGAGAGTAAGCCCTTTTGAATACAGGGGAAATTACATAGGATTGTGATGTAAAGTCTTTAAGTCTTTTTGGGTTTCCTTCCAGAAGGAAATGGGTGGTAATGTGGAAGGAACAGTTTTGTTGCATTTATTCTTAATGAGAAGCAATGTTCCCGGTCCATTTCTGTCACTGTCCTGGTTTGCCCAGAAAGAAGAGTGGTGGTGTTTTAGCTAACCTTTCTTTTTCTGCTCCCTCATTAGATGGAGTAGATGTCGTATTGATTTGGGTTGGTAGAAAGCAGAACTGGTAAAAAAAAGAAAAAGAAATTACCTATATGTGCTGCTTTTTAAAATGTCACAGCTAATTAATACTGAAGTCTATAAACTATCCCAACAAATATGATAATGACTTGCATATCGCTAAGCTGTTTGCATAAAGGAGAAACCCTAAAACGCTTCACCAAGCTCTGCTGGTCCAATGTTGCTCAGCTTAAATGCTGTGTGAAATCCAATTCAATGGTCCTGGGGCCTGATCCCAAGGTTGTGGGTTCAATCCCCCTATGGGACAGCTGCATATTTCAACAGGATGTTGTGCCCTTGGACTGAGATGTTAAAATCTTTCCCCACACCTCAGGGGGAACTATAAGCACACCCTTATAATGTCAAAAGAAAGAGGGACGAGGGAGGGGAGTGCGCAGTTTTTGAGGGAAAGGGTAGAGGATCTGTGTTGCGTGCAGAAAACTCCAGGTTCAATCCCAGGCATTTCTGGGTCGCGATGGAAGTGACCCCCTGCCTGAAAAACTCGGAGAGCCTCTGCCAAGTCAGTGTAGGCACTCCTGAGCTCGATGGATAAGTGGAAAACCTGTTGCAGGACACCGAGGGATAACATGCCTCATTGCTATGAAAACATCCTTTGCCAATTTCCTCTCTTCATTCGCTTCAGTCCTTCTGCCCCAGGTGTAATGAAATCTTGATTAATGTGTCCCGTCCTTGTCCTTTGGGCCTATTAGAGTCAGAAAAGGACAGAGCCTTTAAAGGAATCCCTCTGAGGCTTTCCCTAATGAAGGGGAAAGCGATGGAAAATTCTGCAGAATGGACAATTCTGACATACGCTTTTAAGCAGCCCATTGTTCAATGGCACTGAGAGGCATTTAGCTTCCTATTATTTGAGGTTGTTGCCAGCGGTGCTGCTCCGATGATGTTAAGGCTGCCATTAGCAGAACATGGAGGGATGCAATTTTCAGCAATTCCCTTCTCCTCCGCAGCTCCCAACCCCCATTCAAGAGGATTCACTTATTGGGAGTGTGTGTGTGTGGTGGTGGTGGGGAACTGTAAAAAAATGGGTCACCTCTCGCATTTTCCTGGTGAAAGCCTTACTCAGTGGCACCATGGAGTCTCCTCTTTAAGGCTGGGTCTGCTAGGCCACACCCATCCACCTGACCCACACCTGACAAACTACATGATGTCAAGTGTGGGACAAGAAAAAGGCACTTTGCAGGTCCTGCTAGAATTTGCAAAGCCTGGATTTGCAGTAGTCCACAATCAGCTGATCACCAGGTCTCACGGAGCCATACCTGCCAAGTTCTGGCCTGAGAAATAAGGGACTGGACCGGAAGTAGCGCTGCCGCCATTTTGGAACTGGGCGGAGCATGCTCAGAAGCGACTTTTGATGCTGCTCTGCCCTGTTCCAAAATGGCTGCCACACCAGAAGTCGTGCTGCAGCCATTTTGGAACTGGGCAAAGCAGCATCAAAAGTCGCTTCTGAGCATGCTCCGCCCAGTTTCAAAATGGCCGCCGCACCAGAATAAACTGGGGGAAAACAAAAAAAATCCGTTCTTTTTGGCTGGGGACAGCCGGAAAAATGGGGGTTTCCCGGGGAATACGGGAGACTTGGCAGCTACGCACGGAGCCCCTGCATAGCTCTGTTGGCTCTTGCAAACCCTCTGTTCCTCTTGCTCCTTTCATTTGTTCCTCTCCCTCCTCTGCTGTATTATTAACAGGTTTGTAATTATTGAGCCCAAGCTGTAACGGCATCTGGAGCAGAGCAGCCCATCTGCCCTTCACATCCAATGTTGCTAACTCGACTGCTGTCTCTCTTGTGATTTCTTGAAACCTTAAACAAGAAAGACCGTCACATGACTTCCATTGCATACCTTTAACCAGCAGTGGGGCTGTGACAAGGCATTCCCTTTGTTCCTTCCCCGTTGAGAGAACTGATGGGGATGATGGTGGTTGGAAGGACTCAGAGCAGCTGGACGTGGCACCGCTGCGCCAGCTCCGGGGCACCTATCCCAAAGGAGCTACACCAAAGGTCAGCCTTACTTCAGTGCTGCCACAAAGGTACAGACCTAGAGAAACATAGGAAAGGTACAGAAAGGGAGATGAATAACAGAGCAAAAGAGCAACTTAAGACTTTGACAGGGCTCTGATCCAATTCAAGGAGGTTTATTGACAATGAATTCAGGAAAGGCCATTCCCCAATGACCTTACCTTCCAAGTCCGGGACTGCAGAATCCGGGACCGGCAGCCGTGTGACACCAGAAGTTGCATCGACGTAACTTCCGGTGTCGCTTTGCCCTTCTATGGGTACCAAAAGTGGCCGTTGACGGCTTCGAAAGTCGCTTGTACGCATGTCAGGAAGTGCGCCGACGCAACTTCCGGTGTCGCTCCGCCCATCTATGGGCACCCAAAATGGCCACCGACGACACCGGAAGTCGCGTCTATGCACTTCCGGATATGCGTAGATGCAACTTTTGAAGCCTGCGGCGGCCATTTTTAGTGCCCGTAGAAGGGGAAATCGGAAAGAAAAAATGGCCGTCGGCAGGAGAAAATAACGGAGAAAAACGGGAGACGAAGTGATACGGGGGACCACCGGGAAAAGGTAAGTAAAAACGGGGGTTTTCCAGGGAAAACGGGGTACTTGGCAGCTATGCCAATAACCCTGTTACCTCATTATCTGACCCACACATAGAAGGATGCACACTCAGGTGGCCAATCCCATTTATCAGCCAGAGGTGAAACAGGAAGATGTTGACCTGTCATGCATGTGTTGCCTGACTACCTTGGCACTCCCTCCAAAGCCTCGCTTACCAGGGTTGTGTGGTTGCAGCTTCCAGGTTCTGGTGAGATCATACCAAAGCTCTGAGAGATTTCACAAGAGATCACACGAGGCCCCCGTAGACCTCTGCAGAACTTAGTGGGGCTCTCGCCCAATTTCACAGAGTCTTGTGAGATTTTGTGGAGCTCTTGCGGGATCTCACCAGAACCCGGAAGTCGCCGCAGTCACTTCTTCTCTGGTGGTTGTGGTTGTGGTGGTGGTGGGTGTCACAATCAGGGAATGAAAAGCCAGCGGGCTCGGCCTCAGCTGGAGCATCTCCCTTCTCAGGCTTGCCGCTGCGGAGATCCATCAGTCATCCTCCGACGTGCGTCTGTGACTCAAGCTGCAGTGCAGGCTTGAGCACACATTACTCGGCAGTGCAAACTGCACAACAGATCAGGTTTGAGACGTGGACATGATACTAAGCTATGCATTTATTATACATAAATCAGGACAAAGGAATACATGGCTTCATAGAATCATAGAATCATAGAGTTGGAAGAGACCACAAGGGCCATCCAGTCCAACCCCCTGCCAAGCAGGAAACACCATCAAAGCATTCTTGACACATGGCTGTCAAGCCTCTGCTTAAAGACCTCCAAAGAAGGAGACTCCACCACACTCCTTGGTAGCAAATTCCACTGCCAAACAGCTCTTACTGTCAGGAAGTTCTTCCTAATGTTTAGGTGGAATCTTCTTTCTTGTAGCTTGAATCCATTGCTCCGTGTCTGCTTCTCTGGAGCAGCAGAAAACAACCTTTCTCCCTCCTCTATATGACATCCTTTTATATATTTGAACATGGCTATCATATCACCCCTTAACCTTCTCTTCTCCAGGCTAAACATACCCAGCTCCCTAAGCCGTTCCTCATAAGGCATCGTTTCCAGGCCTTTGACCATTTCGGTTGCCCTCTTCTGGAAAACGTTCCAGCTTGTCAGTATCCTTCTTGAACTGTGGTGCCCAGAACTGAACACAATTCTGCTTGTGGCCACTGGAAGAGACAGGAGGCCAATTTATTCCAGTAGAATTTTCCTTCTCTTCTTATGTTCTTTTGGGATGCCATTTGTACAATATAAACATCAATATATATGAGCATATAGACAGGAAGTCTCCCAGGACCTCCTCCCTCCTGCTGTGTAATTTCCTTGAGTTGGAAGCTTGGAGCCGTCTCATCACAAAAACTTTTTGTTGCAAACTGTCAAGGCATCTGTCTTTGATTATTGCTACAGGTTGGCATTTCCAAAGAGCGAGGCAAGGCTGCCAACTCTATTAGAAACCTAGTTTTTGTAATTTACAGCCCCCAGTCACCGCCCCCCACTCCTGCACAGCCGAGGGGGGTTTCGAAAACACAGCAGTTTTCCTGGGTATTTCTGGGAAGAGGCCACCGTGGCAGCGCCAATTATTAAAACCGCTCGCTCACATTAAAGCTATAAAGATTAAAAAACTATTGCACACTTGTCATTAAATATGGATGGCGATCATGTAATATGTATTATATCGAGAAAGGAAAAGCCAGCCGCAGAAGCTTTCCGCAGGAGCCTGTGGAATTGCTGCAAGACCGGCAGGTCCCAAATTGTCACGGGCTTTGTCAAAGCTGAAGAACAACTTTGTCATGCAAAATAAACACAGATGTTTCGACAGATGACTTGAACATCCAGGCAGTGGGGCAAGCCTAAGACAGTGTTTGGGTGGCGGGGGGAGGCGGGGGGACAACGGCGATGACACACAACCCCCACGAAAAAGCTGCTCCCTCTGTCTCTTTCTCCCTCTCCCCTCCAAGAGCCATGCCTCACTTTCAGTCGTGAATCGTTTCCAGGGCATTTCATGCTGTTGTTTTTAATTTCGTTTGCTGCCAATTGTTGATGGTTGTTGTTGTTTTTTGGTCATTCCTTGGTCTTGAAATGCATTCAAATAGCTCCCATTGTCATTGGGTTTGGCATGCACAAAGCCCCTTTAGCACGTCGCTGGCGCAGTCTGCTCTGTGGTTTTTGGAAGGCTGTATATTTATGAGCACCTTAGGCCTAGCTTTGCTTTCAGAATGTAATTTTTCTGTATTCTCTTCCGCACTTAACTCTCCAGGGAGGGGGAGGTTGGGGGAGGAAGAGGAATAAATTCACTTTGAGAGCTGGTTCCAAACTTAGCCATATCTAGCTTGAATTCAAGGGATGGTGGCAGCATTGAGAGGTTCCTCACTGCTGCTCATAGAAAATGTCAACCTACTCCATACCCTCTGACACCCCGCTGATCAAAATCAGGAAGCTTGTTTTTAGGTGCAGAGCTCTCGTAGGAGCCAGCTGATTTGTGCAAGAGCGTGAGACCATAAAATGAGAGCCTTCTGGTCCAGCGCCAGACCAAAAAAAGGGACATTCCAGCACCCGATCAGAAGTTGGGGTGGCTTCTGTTCCACTCACATTGGAATGGTTGAGGGGTATGCTAGTAGTATAAACAGTAGTATAAACACAGGTCTCATCGATTCCAATGGGCATGCGTTGAGTGCAACTAAGTCCAGACCCAACCTTGTGCTTTCATCTCATAGGAACACAGAAAGCTGCCTTATTCCTGTGTAATGGTTCTTGACTCCTCTGTTTTCCTTTAGCCACCTGCTGAGTGTTTGTGCCAGTGCCCTCCTGCACTGTCCCCCCATTCCACAACAGTTGAAGGCAGCATGCCTTTCAATACTAGTTGCAGACCCTCCAAGCGTTTCAATTTCCCAGGGACTGTCTCAGATTTACAGAAGCCATATTTGATCCCGGAATGCCCCGCTTTTCCTTGGGACGTCACTAATTTCATCGGAGAAATGTTGGAGGGTGTGGCGTTACGAGACCTCCAAGCCAAGGAGATAAGTTTTAATGTATTTTAAATTTTTGTTGGAAGCTGCCCAGGGTGGCTGGGGGAACCCAGCCAGATGTGCGGGGTACAAATAAATAATAATAATAATAATTAATTATTATTATTATTATTATTATTATTATTATTATTATTATTATTGTTATTATACAACCTTTAGAAGACATCTGAAGGAAGTCCAGTATAGGGTGTTGAAGAAGGCAGTGCTCTTAATATCTTTTAAACATCTTTATGCACCCCCTTGCCCAGAATTTCGGGCTGGGTTGTCATCAATATGCTGAGGACACCCAACTTTATCTGTTTTGCCTGACCAGATGCTTGGAAGCTGTGGCTGGATGGCTGCATGGGAGCTGACTGCATGGGAGCTGACTGAAGTTAAATCCTTCGAAGACAGAGGCCCTCTGACTGGGTCAGGATGACATGGGGTTGGGGGCCAACTCCCATCCCTTGCCAGCGCCCTCTGTTAGGAGTTTGGGTGTAACCTTCGATGCCTCCCTTTCTATGGAGGCGCAGGTTGCAAGTGTAGAAAAGGCAGCATTTTTCCCACCTCCACTGTGCTAAGTACCTTTCTCGCCCTGATCTTGCCACAGTGATCCATGCGACGTTCACCTCCAGGCTCAATTATTGTAATTCGCTCTACGCGGGGCTGCCCTTGAAGCTGACCCAGAAACTCCAGCGGGTGCAGAACGGCTCCTTACATGGTCTTTACCACGGGAGCACATTCATCCGGTGCTATACCAGCTGCACTGGCTCCTGGTGGAGTACAGGATCAGCTTCAAGGTGCTGGTTTTAACCTTTAAAGCCCTATACAGCCTAGGAACCTCGTACCTATGGGACCCCCTCTCCTGGCATGCCCTGTGGAAGACCTTACAGTCCGCAAATAATACTTTGGAGCTCCCGGGTCTCAAGGAGGTTAGACTGGCCTTGACCAGGGCCAGGGCCTTTACAGCCCTGGCACTCTCCTGGTGGCACGTTCCGTCACAAGAGACCAGGACCCTGCAGGATTTGACATATTTCCGCAGGTCCTGCAAGCCTGAGCTGTTCCACCAGGTCTTTGGTCCAGGCCCAGTCTGACCCCCTTCTTTCCATGAAACCCTGTATGTAAGTGGCCCCCTTGGCCCTTTCTTGGCCCCCTTGTCCCATAAGGGACCAGCATGGGTGACTGGGCCTGGCGAATATTTAATATTCCTACTGTAATGGCTGTGATTCGTTGGCCACTTAATTTGATTTTGATTTCACTGTGATTTTGAGCTGTGTTTTAATCAATTGTTTGATTTTGTGTTTTTAATTATTATATATTTGGTGTTAGCTGCCCTGAACCAAGCCTTGGCTGGGGAGGGTGGGGTATTATTATTATTATTATTATTATTATTATTATTATTATTATTATTAAAAACTATTATTATTTTAAGGTTTTATTTTGTTTTTATATATGTTGGAAGCTGCCCAGAGTGGCTGGGTCAACCCAGTCAGATGGGGTGTGTGGTTTATAAATATGATGATGATTGAATAGGGTGTCCCTATTTTCATCAGAGAAATGTTGGAGGGTATGTATTTGCTGGAAACTCAGGAGAAGAGAGAGCTTTTGTGTTTGGATTCTGCTTGCAGTCTTTCGACAGGCATCCGGTTGGCCTCTGTGGGAACAGGACGCATTACGAAGTGAGGCATTGGCCTGATCCTGCACAATCTGCATTGTGTATAAATCTGTGTCTTTTAAAGGCAAAACACATCATGTTCCAGAGGTTCAGAATTAATGGCACTGAAGCATGTTAAGTTCAAGGCCTTAAATGTGACTTCGAGCACAAATGCCAAGCAAAAGCTTAGCAGCAAGCTGGAAATTTATGCTTTTCTCCAAATAATTTGCAAATAGGCAAACTGGTTCCCTCCCCATCTCCTCACAATTTGCATTAAATGTCACACATGCAGCTGCATGAAATTGGAGGGCTGTGAGTTAAATCAATTTACCACCGTTAGAATTTTTATTTCTCCACTTTTAAACGATGAGCCTAAAAGCCAACAAGGATTCTGTTCACTGCAGGCTAAGAGGTTGCTGCGCAATGACGATTAAACCGGAGAAATAATAATTATACTAAGGGCTTTTAGCATGGAAACAAAGCTACATTCTTCTCTATTAATGTCCAGGATTTCCCCAAGCAAGTGATGAAGGAAATGTAGGAATTCAATGGCACAGTCCCCTCTTCTGCTGGGCAGGATGCTACTGAACTTGAATCAAGTGCAAAGAGGCTTTTAATCCAGGGAATTTCAAAGGGTGCCTGTGCTTAGGTTCTTGTGCGAATTAGGTAGGCTCACCGATAAATGCAAATGGATTTGAATTCTGTCCCCCATCCAGCTCAACCCAGGGGGGTCCCACTACTGCTTTCCCTGTCCCCTCTCTGTTGCAGGCTAATTGTTATGTCTTAAACTCATTGCAAACTGCCCAGGAATGGAAAAATCAGTGGCGATGTATAGTTTTTTTTTTTAAGGTAATCGAATAAAAACCTAGGATCTTTTGCATGAAAGTATTTGCTCTGCCATTGAGCAATGATCCCTTGGGCAATTAAGACCTTAAAGACCACTCTCCTTCTGTGTCCCTTTACGATCTCTGAGATCCACAGAGAGCCTCTCATCCTCAGTAATGCCCTATCCACCGAGAGGCAGCCCAAAGGGACACAATAAAATGCATTCTTAGTTCCTGCCCTTCAGGGGTGAAACACTTTCCCGGTGCTGACTTGCCAAAGTCTTAGTCTGCATATTTATTTGAAACTTTTCTGTGCTGCCTCTGGTTCATTTTAAAGTCCTAGGTTGGTTTTCAACAATATGCATAGCTGCCAAGTTTTCCCTTTTCTCGCGAGGAAGCCTATTCAGCATAATGGAAAATCCCTTAAAAAAGGGATAACTTGGCAGCTATGACAATATGACACAAGGATGATTATGGTAAAATAATATTTCATTGATGAACCACTTCCCACCAGGTATCCTGACACGAGTAACAATGTAATAGAAACATATATAGAACAGGTACATATATAAAAAGAGTTGGATCAGTTACATGTATAACAACAATGAAGAATCACCCCTACAGTTTAAAGCAGGGGTCAGCAAACTTTTTCAGCAGGGGGCCGGTCCACTGTCCCTCAGACCTTGTGCCGGGCCAGACTATATATTTTTTAAAAAATATGAACAATTTCCTATGCCCCACAAATAACCCAGGGATGCATTTTAAATAAAAGGACACATTCTACTCATGTAAAAACATGCTGATTCCCGGACCATCCGCGGGCTGGATTTAGAAGGCGATTGGGCCGCATCCGGCCCCCGGGCCTTAGTTTGGCGACCCCTGGTTTAAAGCAACAACAGGACATACATATACTGTAATCAGTTCAAATCTGATATAGGTGCTAGTTGCGATACAGATCTGCATCAGTTAAAAACCAAACAACAACAACAACAAATTGGCAGAAGCAATTGTTAAAACAAACTATACCATTTGGCAGAGTGGGATAAAACATCACAGCAATCCACATAATTTTGGATTGCCCTCTTTTTAACATCTTCCGTGATGATCCTTCGATGTCCTCTCTGTGGCTTGGGGCCTCCGCCAATAAACAAAACGTGGTGCAGTCTCTACTGAGAGATGACTCTCCTGTTCTCACTAGAGTTATGGTACAATTTTTGACCAGGATCTTTGAAGTTAAATCTGGGGTAGTTTGGCCTGTATAATAGTGATTGCCGAGGATTCCCTCTTTACTGTATGTTTTAAAATTATATAACACATATGGACGGTCTAAATCTACAATTGGCTCCCAGTACGTTTCCGAGCACAGTTCAAAGTGTTGGTGCTGACCTTTAAAGCCCTAAACGGCCTCGGTCCAGTATACCTAAAGGAGCGTCTCCACCCCCATCGTTCTGCCCGGACACT